>NC_090440.1:274360398-274661049 GCF_031143425.1 Pleurodeles waltl
CCAGTGGAAGTCTTCCACTGCAGTTTGGTATGGTCAGATTTTAGAAGGTTTATATATAGTCTGAAAGCTTGGTTCTGTAGCTTTTGCTGCCTGGCAGTAGGGAGGCTAGTGTATGCTGTGACAAGTATAGTTGGTTTGGAAAGTGGAAAAGCTTTTCTAATTAAGAATCACTGGAGTTTGGGGGCTAATTGAGAGACCAGAGTAAAAATTATCCCCCAGTTCCTAGAGTTTTGGGCAGTCGCACAAGAGGTTCCCAATCCTAGGGTTCACTCAAAAGGTAATGTGACAGGCTTAGTTTCTGACATTACAGTTAGCTCCATTTTGGCTCTGCTCATGCAGAGCAAGCTATCCTTTATCCAGTGGAATACATGTACCAAGCACACTTTCATGTTGGTGGGATTATTTGTAGGGGGGGGTGATGAATTCTGCTCTGCCGACAGTTTACGGAGTTTTGCCCATTCTGCGATCCTTCTGAAGTGTGGAGTTCCCAAAACCTCAGCGGACTGGAAATTTTCCTACCTCACGGCTCACCAACATTAGGTTGAAAAATCACACTCTAGACTACCTCCCAATGAGCTTTCTCAACGCGGGCGGTCATGGCAGGTTGCTACTGCTCACGTTGAGAAACTTGCAGCTTGCATTCAAGTTGCCACTGGAGTAAAAAAATCTGCTCCAGCCGCAGAAAGAAGAAGCACCCTCTTGTGGTGCGTGTTGTGCCGGTCACTCTGATTTTACATTGCAGCAGACTCCTGGCTCTTTAAATCAGGCATTTCGTGGAGTTCTGGTGTATAGTTAGAGTGAATTTGCATACAGTCTGAATACTTTTGGAAGTTGACCTAGTACTGGGCAAGTAAGAGTGCCAGGGGGCATATGTAGATATTTAACCTTGTAGACTGCGACAGGCCCTTGGAGTAGGGATGACTTGAGAGATCCAATAATGATTTTCTTTGGCTGTAGTTGGAGAGAAAAAATACAATTCATGACAGGGCATCACCGGAAATGTCTGCCTAATGTTCTAGTCCTACCAGTTGTCTTATGTGGTTGTCATTGTCAAAGAAAGAATAAAGGTCAGAGTGTAGGCCCTGTCTTTGGACATTCTGATGGGTAGTATCCCCTCAGTTGAAAACATCTGTGACAGCGATCTTTACCTATATGCAACTGCCTGTGACCTCCACTGACGGGTTGGAGCATGGATCGATGGCAACTTTGTGTCTTAATAAACATAAGGACTACTTGCTGGTGGAGCTGCAAATTGAACACTGACTTTCATCACCAAATCAGTTAAAAATATAAAGGAAGGTTTGTTATACCTGCTGTATCATATTTAAGCAAGGGCCTTTTTTTTTAAGGGGAGGAAAAGAAAATTGTTTTAAAAATATTACTTATGTTGTCCCTGGAAACATTTTTTTCACCTCCCTTTTGCTCCGCAATGAGGGCTTAATAGTGGAGGGCACGATTTGTTAGTGTCATCTAACACTTAAGTATGCTTAAACAATGGCACCAAGTGTTCCACTGCAATACTGCCTTAGGCAGACATGCACAAGGCTGGGAAATCCTCCACAATATCTTGGTACCTTACGCTTCCCTGTCTAAATAGTATCAACGTGGCCTACCCTGAAGCATGCTGACTCTGGTTGCACTGGTACCCTCACGCACATGTTTTGGTACAGCCCTCACGTAGAAGGCTTCTGGGATGCCTTTTTCTCAGAGATTTCCCAAGTCCAGGACTGCGAGCTCGAAAAGCTACCTGAATTTGCAATCCTAGGCAGACCCAATGAGGGATTCTGCCCACACCACTCCACTACAGACAATCTCATTTCTCACCTTTTCTTAGTTGCCAGATAGGCAACCCTTTCACTCTGGGGAAAACCCACCATCCCTACCTACAAGCATTGGCTTCACAAACTATGGCTTCTGTAGAGCCACAAAAAAATGGTTCACATCTTAGTGGACAAATCCCAGCTCTTCCACAAACTAAGGAACCTAGTTCTTGTCTACTTCAAGTCAGAGCTTCGGGCAGAACATGTCCTTACAACGTTGTGCCTTAGGCCTATTGGACACAACATTGTTCCAAAGCTCTGGTGCAGTCGATCCCGATGTGTAGGCCATTATTTTATATTTTCTCAACCTGTTGTGTGGGGGTGGGTGGTGGCGGGGGAGTATACCCACCATGATGAGCAGATGTTATTGAAGATACTATTAGTGTGGCATTATATGTAAAATCAACAGAAACATAAATATGCTTAAGAATGTTGAAAGCGCTAGAGACCATGTCTGCGTTGGACTGAACTCCGTCGCTAAGACATTTTGTAAGATACCAGTTTTATAACCTGTTTGCTCAATATACCTGTCTCCAGGACTCGGGCCAAGCAGAAAGTGACACTGTGAGCACCGCCCACCTCCTTTAGCTTGGTGTACCATGACAGTTTAAAAAAGCTTCAGTGATTTCACAGGTTCACAATGTTGACTTTCTGGAACATCGCACCATTTGAAAGAGTACTTATATTCCACCATTCTTGCTCATATCCTCAATTAAGAAACCATTCCAGAGCTCATTTAGCATTGATTGAATTTTCAATTTGCAATCGGAATTGCAGGGACTTCTGGAGCTGAGAGAAACAATAAATAATATCTGCCAGAAATATCCCTCACTTCATCCTTTTTAAAAGAAAATGACTGACATTATATTTTCTAGACTATTACGTCATGTTACTGCAGTATGTAACACGTAGGCTCGATAAACTAGTAATATGGGTGACCTAATACAGCATAAGGGTGAGTGTTAATTGCATCCTTCGGCATTGCAAGTTGCACGTCAAACCCCACATGAACTGGTTTCATAGTAGCCCCTCCGCCTCCACGTGTGAGGTACTGAAACAGCGGGAGAGATGCTGTAGAGACGTGTCGCAAACTTCTGTATTCGATAAGGATACCCTCTTTCTTACCTAAAGAATATGTGAAGCACGTTTCTTCAAGTCCTAGCCCTCCCAGTGGAAAAGACACATACACACATATATCTAATGCAGTCTTGCCGGCTTTACCCTGGTCCATTGATTAATCAAAAATCTATTTATGAAAGTTTAGCAAGGCTTGACATTTCTAATTCAGATTTTTCTGGTACTCCTACATTTTTATGCACTCAAGTATTTTATTCCACAGACAGTCGAATATTATAGTTCAGCATTTCACCAAGGCCTCGATTATGGCTGCCCTAGAGTCATTTACCGGCATCAGAATTACTGTTAATGAGGTTCCAGTAATTCCAAGGGCCGGTACATAAGAAGGATCACAAGATTTGGGGGAATAACGTGCAAGATTCTGTGTTTCCATGCTATTTCCCACAGTCGTTTACACAGAGATCTCAGATGCCTTTTGCAGTTGAAATCTATATAACAAAAACAAAACGTATAATTCTGATGTGCCCGGAAACGTGACCACGAATAAGCTGGAGATTTACTGTGCTCTGAAGTAATATTTGAATAAATACTCTTAGTGAAACCACTATAGGCGTTTGCCTTGGAAAATATGTTGTTTCATTCCTATTTAGTATCTCTTGATTGGTTGTAAGGGTTTCATCTGATTCACACACCTCGGTGATGGACTTCAGTGATTTATTTTTCCTTCATTCTTTGAAACTACCTGCCCATGCATCATTAGCATGTGTATTTTTTTTTTTTTTAGAATTAGGAACTCTAAGTAATAAAACTATTGAAAATCACTAAAACCTATACCAGAGTATTGTTGTGCCATGTTTCCTAGGACGGGCGCATGGCATAGACATTGTAAGAAGTCACTGATGGTACAACAGGGAGGTGCAGACACTTGGATAGGTAGATTTGGGCAAAGGACATGATGGACAAAGCACTGGGCCAGGCACAGAGAGAGTGGGATATGAACTCTGCAACACGAAAATGTGGACATAAATAATCAGACTAGAAGATGCAGATATTGACAATGAAAGAAATAGAGTAAAGTGGACATTAGGGGCATGAGACTGATACTAAGACGTGGACAAGATCATTGGGGCAGGGAGATGCATGGACTGAGAAACACTGTAAACTTGGAGAGCTGTGCAGTATAAATTTTGTCACCACTCCTGACGTCACAACTTTAGCCCATATATACCAAAAAATATTCCTGTAATGTGTAGTCTAACGTTGACATTAGGCAATCATGCTGTTGGGAATGGCCTTTTCTTAGGGGGATCTCCCTGATATGTTTTGCTTTTTCACCTAGTCTTTTGCTGACTCTTTGTGTAGCCTTAGGACTCTGGGCACTTTCCCACTGTACTGCAGTTTGAAAGTGTGGGCTCCACTCCTACATGTGCTAAGAGGGAGAGCATGTGATTGGTTCAGGTGCTGTTCCCAGGAGTGGCCTGTGAAAAAGGCACCACATACCCAGGGCGAGTACATCCTTGTGTGCTAGTGGGACAATGCACTGAGTATGCCACCCATTAGAATAGACTGCTTAGCTTGTTTGTGGCCTGCTAGTGCAGGCCTCTGGAGCCGCAGTTTGGTTTGGGCTTAGGTTGGCACTAGTAACTTCCTGGCCAATCCCGAGGGGACCCTCTGCTGCCTCTAGAGCAATCCCCCTGAAGGGCAGAGCAGGTAGGAAATGGCAGTCTGGCCCAGTAATGAAGACACACCACATGGGTTTTCCCTACCTAGGGGGGTGTCATCTTTTCCCATAGGTTTTTGCTTATTGCCTACCCAGAGACCTTAGGGGCCAAAAAATCATCATGGAAAAATGCCACTTCTAGAAAGTGGGAATTTCTCTGCTCTAAAATGCCTTGTGTGCCTTTTAATTTGACTTGAGTCTTGGGGGATGGAGGAGCACATCTGTGCATTCCCCAGCAATTTCTGTAAAACGTGGGCACCCAACTGGAACAAAGACTCTGCCATTTGTGGGCCTGGCAGGATAGATTGGAGGGAGAGGCTTTGACACTTGACCTCTCGGAGCCACATCATGGCCTCACTAAAGATCAAGATCTGCATTCCACAGCCCTATGGCAGACTGGACTGAAGTTTAGGGGAGAAATCTGTAGTTCAAAGGAGAACCCTCTGAAATTCCCCCAACTTCAAAGGCACACTACAGTACACTCCCGGTGACACACTGCATCAAAGTAGAGACACTTTCAGGAACATGGGATGGAGACCCTGGATCACATGTTGCACGCTGCCAGAAGAATCTGTTGTGCACAAGGAGTAATTACTGCCCTAGAAAGGGACTGCTCGCGCTTCCTGCATCGTGGTTGGCCTGGGCAAACTGGTTGCTGCTGTGTGGCACTCTGAAGTGGCTTGCCCCCCTGTTCTCTTGTGGAGGTTTCAGGGACATCCAAGACCTCCTGTGAGGGACCTACACTTTCTACCTGTGTCATCTGGAGAACGGTCCCCTCTTAAGTGCCTACATCGTCTGCTGGACGTCAGCTGGTAACAGCAGTGTGAGCGTGGAACTAAGTATTTCATCTGGAGACTGGATTTGCCTGGTTCGGAGCCTTCAGAGTACTGCCTGCATTTTAAGTAGTGTGGATTTTCATCATGGGGCCACAACATGCTTAAGCGTCTGGTTGGTAGTGATCGGATTCACTGGTTGCAGGACCCCGCGTGGCCCGCTATTGTCGAACATACCACATTTCTCCTGTGCAACACCCAAATGCATGTTCATTGTTTGAGGTGTCTGGTTCACTGGTTGCGACCCTCTGAATTGGGGCATACCTGAAGCAGTGTTGCATTCTATCTCATGCGCACCGCTGAACCTGCGTCTCAGTGTGTGACCATATTTGTCTGGTGCGGCTGAAGTCATGGCACACCAGGCATTGTGGCTCATCCCAGGTAGACACGGGATTGGAACTCTTCGTCCGACCGGCATTGTCTGGTATGACTCAAATATTCATGCACCAGACGTTGTGCCTTATTCCAGGGATATACGCAATTGATAACTTTCTGAGGGTGTTTGGAATTAATGTATGTGTCAAATGCAAACCGTATTTTACATACACCTCGTGTGAAATCTCTTTTGTGATGCTCTGTGTATTTGTTGTGTGGTAGTGCTGTGCCAATTCTTTACACATTGTCTCTGTGATAAGTCTGACCGCTCTGTGCCATGCTCCCCAAGGGTGAGCGCAGGTGGTAGGTTCACCTCAGCCAAACAGAACATGCAGCCTTCAACACATATATATTCTGCACCCTAACCTTATCAAATGAAATGTAATCATTTGAAATTAATTAGAAACCATTCTCGCATTAATGATGTTTATTTACCTTAGGAACAAGAGAAATTTCTGTAGATGTGTGCACTAATGTTTTACACTACAGTTCAGTGCAAGAATGTAGTTCTAAGTTGCATTTATTTTCATACATTCAAAGACATATTGCCTTTGTTCTAACTTCAACCTAGTTAACACAAATTAGATGTGCATTAGTAAATTATACTCTAAATTGGCATAGGTAGTCCTGTTTTCCAAATTTGATTACAAGCGATGTCCAGATGACAAAGGACAGTATAGCTCTCAGGACTGGTTTGAGAAAGTCTGTGAATGTTGCAATTTTATAATGTGAGACTTTTGAAGACAAGGGAGCTCCTGATGGTGTGATGATGGATGTTGCCTAAGTGATTTGAGTGGTATTAACTAGTGTTTTCACAGATTGATTTCAGGACACTATCCCTTTGGACCTTGAGAGGTACAGACCTCTCTGATTCTTTCCTTCTCCTTATGCTTTGCTGAGTGTGGCTTAGGCTAGCACTTAACTTTCTCTAGAAGACTATTGACTGAGCTTCTGAAATGCTGACACCTTCTTCCCTATATGCTTGTGCATACATTTTTTTCCTTTTTTAAAAGTTTCCCGACTTTTTGAGATTTTTACCCCATCTAGTTGTAGGTTGTATAAGGTTGATGATTTTAGACATTACCCATGTATAGGAGGGAATTCCAAAGACTTTTCTCTGAACATCAAAATGTATTGCTAATATTCTGTATTGCTGTAACTGAACTTCTGGCTTGCCTTATGCTAATATGCCTACATTTCTTCAGGCAGCTTGGTATCCTGTTGTTATTCTGTACCTCTACAGCATGTTTTTGAGATTTGTTTATATTAACCTGACTGTTAACTTGTAATAACATTTCTTTACTTTATATCCAAATTTGGATCTTTATTGTGTGACCAAATTGGTTACACTGTAGATTAATGTTGGTAGAGAGCTAATTACTTAAATCTTTCCTTTCAACCCATCGCCTAAGGATTTATGGAAGACAGCCCAACACTCCATCAGTTGACACACATACACACACATTGAACAAGTAGATATAGAAATGCCCATTGAGATAAAAAGAAAGCCCACTGAATAAACACACCATGAGTAATTTGTACTGGTAGTTGCACTCTTCATTTTGGGGACAAGGGCTTATATTTATCAGACTGTGACCCAGAGCAAAAGAGAGAAAGGCAGATAACGTCAAAGGAAAGAGGAAGAAAAAGAATAGAAGAGTGACAATGGGAAACACAGGGATGAAAAATAACCCAAAAGAGTAAAAAGTAGAAAAGACCGGAAGTGTATGGTTATGGAAGTAAGAGGTATCTGGTAGGAAAGAGACCAGGCCATCTTGGTATTTTCCAGTATAGCATTTGGCAGCAGTGATCTGCCAGGAACATTTGTTTCCTGGACATACTTGTATGTGTCTGTCTTTTTTTTTTTCAAACTTTAGTACTGCCCTCAAACAAATAGCAGGACAGTTTTCAGGCCTTCAAGAGCTACTCTTTACCCCCCAAAGTGCCTGTGAAAACAGGCATTGTCAAAGCCAGTATGTTTAACTTTGTCAAGCATTCCAGTTTTATTTATGTTGTTGCAAACAATCACAATATGCAAAAAATGGCAAAATTCCGAAATAAAGGAGCGGCCAGCAGTCCTGGCATACCAAGCGTGGAACTAAAGAGCACCCCTTTTTAGGAGGCTGTGCGCATGTGATCTGGAAAAAATGGAATCACTCACAGTACAAGGCAAGCAATGGAAGAGTTGGGAAGACCCATTGCCTCGCGCCTGATGGTGTGCTGCACAAAACGAAGTGTGGATGACGCTTTGATAGACCAGTGGTAGAATAGAGCTGCCTAAAAGTCGCTGTATGGATTTGTTTTTAATGTATACTTTTTGGAAACCATGTGTCCTGCGAGAATCTAAAGCTGTACCAATGCCAGGCTTAAGAGCTGGCTCTTGAAAGTTGTGCGGCCAGGAATGGGTGGGATTGCAGGCGGCGGGTGTTGCCTGCAGTTTCCCTTGAGCCGCCTCAACGTTTCCGGGCACACAGTGTGCTGATCCTGTGCTGTTCAAGTCGCTGGTCTGCTTCATGCACCAGAGTGCAAAAGTTGACACTTTACTGGATGTTGCAAAACAATACTGTGCTGGAAAACCCCGCCCTGAAAGCACACACAACACAGATGACTTTATCAGGTTTAGTATCGTGTGCTTAAGTAGCTGGATTTCCTATGCCTGCATGAAGCCGCGAGTCCTTTCACGTGCCATAAACATAGAACGGGGACATTGCTGTGCCACAAAGCATTTCCCGTTTACAAGATGTAGAACATTTCACGAGGGTTCAGAAAGCGCTAGGGGCAATCTCTGGGCATCTGTCATTTATCCATTAGTGTCAGTGTCGCATTTGTACATTCATACTTAACTGGCAACGGTCACAAAAAGTGGCATGAGCGGAATATTCTGTTGGTAATCAAATGAGCTGTATTTATGTCCCCCAGTGAAATTTTGCAGAATAACACACACATAATGCATCAAAAAGTCAATTTAAATAACTCGAAATTAAGCAGTGGCACAATGGATCATGTCACTATGACCATTTATCTGCAGGTAGATGCTATATAAATGTGCAAACTCGAAAAAAAGATCAAATTAGTCTAGAATACCCAGAAAATGAATTTGGTCATTACGTCACTGTTGTACCCCCTTTTTAAAAAACACTTTTCCTACATATATTCATTGGCACTTATGTCTAGTATTGGCAGCATGCCCCTTTTTCTTCATCCTCCACTTCCTGTGTGTGTGTGTGTGTGTGCACAAAACACATATTTTACAGGGAACTGTAAAAAAGGAAAATATTTCACGGCTCCCTGTGTAATATAGACTTCCTAATCTTAATGAGAGCCCTTAAACCAATCTGCAGAGCTTTACCATTGCCAGAGCTTCTTTGATTGTGTGGTATGGAGGATCAAATTATGCAGCGAGGGTATCTAAATTATATGTCAGAAGGCAAATGATGCACCCATTTTCTGGAAATAAAATTGTCAACGATTTTAGGTAAAAATATTTTTGTAAGACTCTGCAAATCGATAACTAGCAGTAATAGCTGTGGCCACAGTATCTCATAAATCCACTGTCCCTAATCATTGTCCATTTTTTTTGTCGCAGTGTGTAAACCAAACCATTCAAACTGCTTTCAGTACCCATTGATAGCTGCACTTTGAAGAAAACAGCTTTTTCAACCTAATTACGGCCAAAATAAAACATTCCAAATAAATTAGACTGGTTCCATTTAAACCGATGCCCCTCACTTTTTGTAATTACCATACTATCTGGGCCATTGAATCTCTAAAAAGCCGAAAAGCTCCCGGTCCCGGTAAGATCCCTTGAGACCTGTTGAAATCAGAACCCTAGGTTTCAGCACTCTATATAAATATTCTTTCAAATGCCATGTTCTGTGGAGCTGACTTGCCCAATACCTGGAGGGTATATTTTTAACAATGGGAACAATTGTTCCCATTGGATTGATGTGATAATCTTATAATTCCACAAGTTTTCCTAATTTCTGTAAAAGATTACAGATCACTTCCTCATCACAAAGATTAATCCATCAAAGCTTTCAATGTTTCTGTAGAATCCTTGCTTTCAGAGTGCAGGTACCCAGGTGCCTTCACAAAAGCTGTATAAAGCTCGAAATTCTGCAGCCACAATGATGACAGTTTAGATTCCGTTAACATAACCAACTTGGCTTCTCCACATACGGCTCACTCAGCACTACATTTCTTTTCATGTTCATTTACTTGAATATAGGGTTTGCATCAGGTTAGATTAAGGTTATTTATTACATGTATTTATATTTAATTCCACTTAGTGTAAGTTGTAGTATTAAAGTTATGTTTAGTTTCAGGTTCATTGTAGAGGTACGGTTGATGTGAAGGCAACAAAGTAGGCCAAATAACCTTAAATACTTTGTCAAAGTTGTGGTAGTAGATATGGTATCTCTGGTGTAGTAGCAGGTCAAAGTAGTGGACGTCAGGGTAATAACATGCAGGGTTCATTGGGGACACCCTACAGGTACAGTCAAGCGGTGAGCGCCATCATTACACGAGTTGGCGTTGGCATCTGTTTGGCACCTTTCTCTGAGAGATTTCAAAGATTGTCAATAGAGATGTGACCAGCCTTGTGGGGAGAGAAAGACTCAGAGGAGCACAGTCTAACTACTTTAAGCCAATTGACTGTCCTGCTTGGCATCTAAACGTTTGTAACTATTTCGCAAAAAATACATTTTAGTTGTAATAATGTTCGCTATCTATTGCTTTATGTGATTCATTGAAAAGTGACACTGGGTAACCAGTGTTTAACAAATTCTAATATGTTGCATTACAAGGATAGTTAATCTACATGTAAAATGTTCTCATAACACATTTCTGCAAAGCCCATACAATTGTCCATGTCTCTTGTCACATTTGTGTCTAGTAACTTTTAAGTGTCCCCCTTCGTAGCTGAAGGCATGAGTTATACTTGGTAATTTTGAAAGGAAATGAGTTATCAGAAAGTTTAAGTTGCATTAATATTTGGAGATTAAGAGCAAGTTTTATGCAAGGCAGTCTAGACTCCAACCCTATCATCATTGGATCGAATCCACAGTGTTCGAGGTTGGAGAAGAGCTACTATTCTCCCTAGACTTGGAGCAGCTTGCAATTCTTAAATCCTTGATTTTCAGACTTCTTTACTCCAGGGGTGTTGAATTCCTATAGCCAAACACCTAGGACATATTGTATGGGGTCAAGGACAACACGTTTTAATGTTTATTTTGTCCTTGAGACAAGTAGGCCCAACCCCCTGCAGCACAAACCCTTTGACTGCGAGTTTACAGGGAAAGGTAATATTTGTGTTCACATGGTAATGCTGTTCAAACTTGTATTTATGGGTCATTAATGCAAAGTCTTTATTAGTGTGAGCTCTCTAAATAAACGTTGTAAGATCACACTGCACTACTGACAGTGGTTCCAGTAAAAAAACAGTGTGGATACATTTGAAAAGTTTAACAATATGAGGCTACGTATAATGCTCCCAGAATGCTCTCTGATTAGATGCAGATGTTTGCAGAAGCTTGTATGCAAGAAAGATAATTCTTTGCTTTCAAATAACAAAGGTTCAGAAAAAAATGCAAGTAGGAAGAAAAAAGGTTTTGCTAAATTACTTTGAAATTTTAGGTACTATTTAGTTGAAGTATCATTTAGTAAAATATGTTTATGGATGCTAGTATTTCCAAAAAATATTCATAATGGAAAATGAGCGAAACCATTTTCCACAAGATTATGGGAGAAATTAAAAATTAAACAAGCACTGGCAAAGCCAACCAATCTGACATTGGTTGTCAGTCTGTTGGTTTTGTCAATGCGTGTCTTGTTTTGACATGGCTTTTGTATCACTTGATTGTTGTGGGAGCTGCCAGGCCCTCACCATTGTAACAAACATCAACAAAAAACTTTTTTGGTCTCAGAAAGCACATTGCCTTAGTAGTTCTTGGCACTGGACAAAACGACTTTGTGTGCCAATGTGCTCCTTGTGAGAGAGCAGAATACAGTCACCCAGAGTAAAGCCAGCCGATAGATAGAGAAATAGAATTTACAGAAATACACCAGGAAATCGTACTCCTAGCAAATATTTGTGATCTGTATGTTAGCACAAGCAAATAAGATTTGCTCAGGTCAAAATCTGTTAAGTGTTTACAAGTTCACTTTCCCTCCAACCCCAACCCTGGATGAACTTTTACTTCTACCATAGTCAAGAATACATTTCCAACCATTCTCAGTATGGGAAAAGATTAGATAAGAGCTGGTGAAAATCCTTAAAACAAGCAAGTTAGTCGGTTTGCATGGACTCAAAGGCATTCCAGCTCTGGAACTATTGCTTACTGCTTCCTTCAGCCCCAGTATGTAGATCTGCGGAAAGGTGGAAAAATAAGGAATTTGTTATAGTAGGGTTTGAAATTGCTAGTATTCAAGCCCTACTTTAGCTCTGACATAGTCAGAGAGGCTATTATCCGAGGTCTTACATAATGGGATTGCTGCCATAATTTGTCGCCAAACTACATGGCACCAAAGGGACAAGTAGAATTTCCTTTACAGGACAAATAGATTTAAGAAGCAACCTTTTCCGTGGACAAGTGGATATTTTACTAAATTCCGCATCCCCTGCACTCTCTAGCATGATGTGGCTTGGCTTATTTTTTTCCTTTGCTTAAGATTTCAGCAGGTTGGATAATGAACATTTTTCGTCAATACCAGTAATATACTATTGAGGCATCCTCTCTTTGGAACACGATTAAAAGCTTATATGTTTAGAGTCGCAGACAGTGCTAGGAAACGTAAATTCAACTTAATGCGGATGACATACATTTACGTTTGGAGCAGAAGAATCTAGAAGTCCTCATTTTTAGTATATGCTATACTTGACTGCACATAAGAAGCATGTTTAAGGGTTCTGAGGAACCACAACTCACTGAGCCAGGTGAGTACTGGTTCTAAAATACCTTTGCCAGTACCTTTCAAGAAGCCACTCACAGAAATGATTCCATATAGTGAGATCTGGAGTCAATGATCAAGGCTCATTGCACAACTTTCTTCTGACATGCTTGCCATTGTGTCCCACGATAAACCAGGTTTGGCTTTCTTGTAACATTACAAAATATCCAGATCTAAAGGGTACACGTACATTGCAATAGCCTTATTCCTCTTGCAAATTAGTTAGGATGTACCTATCTAGGACTTTCTAATAAAAAAGAAAAATAAACAGTTCAAAGTTCTTCAAAATAGATCTACCAGGTTATGCTACTATTGAAACCATGGGGAAATCCAAGAAAGGTTTGTGACATTAAAATGGCCACAAGTTTAATAAACATTACAAGTACCTCCATTACATCTTTGAAACGTTTACCTAATTACATATCATGAACAGTGCTAAGATTAGCAAATAGCTACCTAATCTGAGTTAAGAGACTCTTCTTTGAGAGATGAATCTCATTTTGTACTCAGTTTATGCTTCTAAACCATGAATACTTTGAACAGTGATCTTAGTCTGCAAGAAATTGCGTGAGGAATAAAAAAAAAAAATGTAATTGTATTTTACAGGACGGGCACATTTATGCTGCATATGGAGTGAAATGTGACATAAAATACATGAATTAGAATATGCACAGAGAAGTATTTTTTCCAAGGAAATTTTTTTTTATTGTACACCAGTGTCTGTGTAATTAGGGTTTTACTGTATTTGGCACATAGTTCCACCTGCATAATTTGCAGATTTCAAAAAAGAAATTCCAGTCCAGCTCACAGTTTACTAAAAACATGTGCCACAGGCATGCAATGCAGCATAGTGTCAGCCAATCTACATATTTTAACTATTGACCTCTTAGGTGTTAATCACTGCCTCTAGGCTATGTTGATGCTATAGAAATACCATATAGACTGTTTTCATGATGAAACCTTTGCCATGACAGCATTCATGCCCCATTGGATCTACTGGAGACTTTGTCTTAAAAAAAATAGATATATTTATTATAGTTCAAACAAGGTGACAATAATTACAATAATGGTGATATCTTCTTTGTCATGAAAATGTTTAATTTCCTTATTCATGCAAATTCATGTTGCACCACAAACACTGTTCTCAATATATTTCAAGTTGACCGTTATTTCAAAGTGACACTCAGTAGAGAAAAAGCCCAAACATTTTACTTCTCTTTTAAAGGTTTGATGTCTTGGATCTTAAAGTGCCCCATAGCAAGACACATAGAATTATGCAATGCACAATATTGTTTTACAAGCATGGTTCTAATGGAGTATGTGCTTCTAGAGGACCATAGTGTGGACATCATGAAACGTAACCAGGAAACTGAAGACCACTGTCTAAAATGTAAATGAATACAGCTGGCATGCCTTTTGTTATTTGCACAAAGCATGCATATACAGGCTTCTTTTCTGCTGAGTGTGACATTCCATGTTTAGCTCATATTATTTAACTCTGGGAATTACAAAGGATAGAGTTATTAAAATTATGTTCCTTGTCTTCCATGCAAGACAAAATCATTATTTATTGGCAATGAACATTTCAAAAGGACGTTGGGAAGATGTATTTGTTTCTTTATTAAGAAACCTTTGTGATTTGCAAAGCAAAGGGTTACAGTTTGTGTCAAACTAAAATGCTAAAATAGCTTGATAATACTGTAGTGCGCTGTGTTGTGTGTTGCCTTTTCTTGCTCCGTAATATACTTAGTGCAGCTGCATACACCACTGTGTAATTCCAGTGGTCCAGTCTTTGTTATGAATGATGAATTAAAAAAGGGATGGAGCTATCTTAAGTGCTTCAAAGTATCATTTATTTACAAGTGCTGATACTCAGGCTGAATTTATGTAGATGACCCCTTTGCCCAGTTCCCAGCTTTCAAATGAGCAGGCTAGAGATATTATAGAAGGTAGATAAGCTATTGTTGCACAATGTGCACCTGCAAACACGTCTTCAGGATCCATAAAGTCCAGCATATTACCACAGCAGGGGCAAATTAAATATGCTGCCAATTTAACAAAATAATCTTTTGTGAGAGGAACACTACATTTCAAGAGTTTAGTTCATCAGGTTCTTCATCCCTGATGAACGTACTGCATACCTGTATTTTATTAACCTAAAAACACAGTTAGAAAGCAAGTATATTAGGACGTTGTGTACATCAAAACCTCTCACTCATTTTGACCGAGACACTAGATATCTTTCTAGAAAAACAGGTGGCAATTATTAATTAACAATTTAGCTCCAACCGAGGAAACAGCAGAATTGATTTATGTCTGCGACTATCATTAAACATAGGATGGCGAGGTGTTGCCACAAAGTACTAATCAATAATTCCAAATAAATCTGAAGAAAGTTTGCCTCCTCTTTCACTCATATAAGTAATTGCTGTTTTAGAAGATCAGAACTCCTGGTATTCAGAGCTAAGCAAGCTGCAAGGCTTAATGTATTGTTCCAACTGTTGCCCTATTGAGTGGGCGATACTGTAAACATCAAATCAAATTTGTAAAGTACACAGCTGCCAAACCAGGCATCCCTGCGCTGGAAGCAAATCATAAACCAAAAACTGTCTAAATAGCCAAGCCTTCATTGTTTCCCAAATTGTTTTTCAAATCAAACCCACAAATGCAAGTCCAGTTTAAAAGGGATAGGGGAAGCAGTAGAAATGTTTTCATATCAAATTAAAGAAGTGAATTTCTTGAATTAAATGAAACAATTAAAGTCATCAATTTATATTGAGTCTGACAACTTTTGACTTTTTGGGTATTACAGCCATATCTAATTTCTACTTTCACAAGAATTTCATTAGTTTGACCACAGACCTATTTAGCCTTGAAAAAAGACACAAGCCTGCATGCCACATAGAGGGTGAGACGCGTGTTGCTGGATCTAATCTAATACTCTTTTATCCTATTGGAATAAACTGCTATGGATACAGATTAGACGATGACTTTAACTTTAACCATATCATTTAATTTAAAAAGTTTGCTTCATTAATATTGTATGAAAAGATACCTATTACTTGTGCCAGCCCCTTTAAGTGGATTTCTGTTTGAGAACTGCTTGGCAGAAGTAGCAGTGGGGATGAAACTTGATTTGGCTTTAGAGTGGGCATGTTTTAAAATCAGATTACTGATTGTTTTGCTTAGTAGTTTATATTTTGACTAGATTTTCAGTTTGTGAATGAAATGCTAGCTTTTCAGCCAGTGCGGCAGAGGGTTGCCTGATTTCTTCACAGAATATTGTTATATTGCCTGGAAGCTGTGAATGAGGCTATTTAGTCAGAGTTGGGATTTAGCTAAAGGCTGGGAATAAGCTGTTCACCAAGTCTCATGTAACAGCCATCGGTCAAGTCAGTCCCTATATAGAGTTTGGTTTTAATAAACCTTTCCAGGAACCCTCTCAAATTAGTTTATGGAAGGGAACCAGGATCATGAATTATTAAACTGAGGCAGTTGAGCTAAATTCTTACGTGACAGTGACACTGTGAGATAATAGATGGAGCCTGAGACCAACAGTTAAACATTAGTGTCCTGAATTAGACAATATTGATAAAGAGTGTTATCCTCATGATGTTGACTGATGAGCGAGTAGGTAGGACTGAATATGGTGATATTGTGTGATTTTTGAATGTGTGTTCCCTTCAAAGAATTACACCAATTCCACCGAGTGCACAGAGTAGGAGTAGCGGTCTCAAGTAAACAAAATGTCAAAAGAAAGGTGAAAGTAAATTGGATTGGAGGCTTATTTGGACCCTTATTCATAAAAAGGTCTTTCACATGCCTTTTGGAATAATAAAGTAGAGTTGGGTCAGCGCAGGCCTATTTTTTAATGTGCTAAGTTCTCCGCCCCAACTGCAGAGTCTCCGAAGTCGTAAAGTTACTATTAAATGGTAGCTTGTGAATACCAAAAAATAAACCCCAAACCTATACAAAAGTGTAAGGCTAGCTTTGTGAATCCAGCCCTAGTTTATTGCTGCCAATATTCTCTGACATGTTACCCTTGTAAAGACAAAGGGATGATGAGTGGGCCATTTATATATCTGCACAGTAGCTTTCATAATGGGATGTGGAATTTAAAGGGTTTCACTGACACAAGGTATTTTTTATCACTCACTATTATTATACACAAAATTAGTTAATTGTACTTTAGTTCATTTATAAAATAAATAGTATGCTTTAATCACAAGTTTGAGTACACACTTTTTGCTTATGATCAAATATGCAAATTATAGATTGTATTTAGCATTTATACAGTGCTTAGTTGTTGGGTGATACCTGTCTTGTACGCCACAGAGATAAAACGTGCCATGATAGAGTTGAAGCACTATATGTTATGTGTAGGGACTCGAGCCGACCTATCAGTCAAGATTGCCAGATACTGACAAGCACCCTGCTTCTGAATCTAAAGGTAGTAGAGATAAGCTTTCAGCAGGAATGTTAGATTTTCTGGAGCTATCTTTTGCATATTTGCAGCTGTTTATCACCTAATATTTCAGAGATACTCTTTGTTTTTCTGTCAGCCTCCTAACGAACAGATCCAGAATAAATCTGCAATCAATGCCTTTTAGGTTCTGGAAGCATCGAATCAGGGTGCTGAATTCATTATCCAAAAATGTTTTTTTGCGTTCAAATTCATTGAAAGAAGAGATAAAAAAAAATCTATTAATGCATTATTTAGTTGGAAGCATATTCCCTTTTTTGCGAACAAACCTGGTACTCTGGGATCCCTGAACAAAAGCCACACAGTCCAGGAACCAGAATGTGTGATTATTCAATAAATCTGCAATCAATGCCTTTTAGGTTCTGGAAGCATCAAATCAGGGTGCTGAATTCATTCTCCAAAAATTTTGTTTTGCGTTCAAATTCATTTAAATAAGCGGTTAAGAAATCAATTAATGCATTATTTAGATACAAACATGTTCCCTCTTTTGCAAACAAACCTGGTACACTGGGATTCCTGATCAAAAGCCACACCGGGAAAGTCCAGGAACCAGAATGTGTGGTTATTAAATATACAAAAGTAACACAAATGTACATATTAACATTATGAAGTTGAGGCTGGACAGTGATATACAGAAGGCAGGGAAAAGGAAAACTCTGTGAAATTCCCCCTTGCTTCGCCTGGTCAAGAGTCCATCAGAAGGCCGTATCGAGCACAGGAAAATGCATTTTGTCTTTGGGTAACACAAATGAAGTGAAACTATTTTAAGATTCCGACATTGTTCTGAGCTTTTGCTAAAAC
Organism: Pleurodeles waltl; assembly: GCF_031143425.1. Taxonomy (NCBI): domain Eukaryota; kingdom Metazoa; phylum Chordata; class Amphibia; order Caudata; family Salamandridae; genus Pleurodeles; species Pleurodeles waltl. The sequence continues at coordinate 274,378,456 of NC_090440.1, forward strand.
AGAAACAAAAATAAAGGGGGGTCGGGCTTTACTCGGTGGACCCTGACATACCCACACCTGATTTACACATGATATCCTTTAAGCATGGCCAAGAGCCAGGAGATGAAAAATGAAACAATAGTTTTCTATCTTTTCATTTTTCTTCTGCTGGCTCAGCCAGCAATGTAGGGGTGGAGATTGGATTGGAGAGTGCACTAAGTGCACATGCGTGTTTGGCTGACCATCTGAGGCCAGCCAAACACACATGCGCGTTTAGGTTTTTCCAACCTGGATGTATACACAGCCAGGCTGGAGAAAACAGCACAGACCATAGGCTTGTGTCTGAGCGGCAGTAACTGCCGCTCGGACCAATCCCAACGCTACTTACATGCTATGTTTAGCAGGTAAGCAGCACTAGGATTGCTGGGGAGCCTGTGCTGGTGTTCCAGTGAATGCTGGGACACCACATGGAAGAAAGAGGAGCGCGAAGCAGCAGGAAACAGTGGTATTTTTTTTTCAATTTTTTTTTTCTCCCATCTGTCTCCGTACCCCTCCCACCTGTCCATCCCCTTGAGATTTGCGGCGGCATGCCACTGCCTCTGAGTAGCAGTGGGAGGGGCCAGCAGACTGTCACAGTTGTAGGGTGTAGAAAACAGACTGGTGTCAGCACCTGGGAGAAGTCGTCTTAGTTGTAATATGACTGGGATCGTGTCAAGACAGCTGCCACAAGAGACAAAGCACAGAAGCTTGAGACTGCATCCTAGTGTTCCAACAACGCTGCCACTCTGTCTTTAATAACAAACTTGCAGGGCAGGCTGAGGGAGGATGAGCATGCACCACAGGGAGGAAAGAACAAATCTGAGCTGTGTATGGCAACATGTATCCCGTAGCTTTGCTTTTCCCATTATAATTAAGTGGCTGCATGTTAATGAATAAGTTAAGATCACTGATTGAATAAGCTAATCACATTTCCCCATTGGACAAACGCAGATCTCAATGACCGGTGTTTTGGCTCGTGGTTTCTTTGAGTTGCATGTGCTGCTGCCTTCTTGGTCTGCCAGAGGATGAACACAGTTTGTTCTACTGACTGTAAGGAAATAAACTGCAGCACCCATATGCATTCCATTTCCTGCGCCACATGGCTGCCATGTGAAGCTAGTCTTGACATTTTGCCTATAGCACTTTGAATTCTGGAACTTGTAGGTTTATTTTTCCTATAAGAGAATTGTTGGGTAAAAATACAGGACTGTCTTATTGTGTCATTCATGACAGTGATCCTAGGCAAGTGTAAACTTAACTACCGAAGATAGATCTTTAAAATCTTGGAGCTACACAAGTATATAAAGGGTGTAGGTCCTAAAAAGAGATTTTGGTATGTTTCATTGAGGTGTTTAAAACTCCCTAGAATTATATGTCAGGACCGGAGGCGAGGATTATGTTCAATCTTTCTCCAGTTATTGAAACAGCAGCCATCTTAAAAGTTGAACAGAAACTACGTCTCCCATAAACGTGGTGAAAAAGAACATCATGCAATAGCCAATCCACACGCCGCATTCCCGCTTATCCGCCCGTGACAGCTCTGTGTGTCCCTCTTTTTCACTACTCCAGCAGCTGTCAGTTGAGTACCAGAACTCTGGTCCTCTTCTTTTTTTTTTTTTTTTTTTTTTTTTTTTCTTACTTCTTGCTTTTGTTGTTTATGCGTGGTATCTGTTATTGATATATCTATTGCTTGTGTGCACTATCTGTTCTTGATGTATGATGGTTCTGCCGCTTTTTTGTCTTACTTGCAGGGTTTTTTTTCCTTACAGGTTCTAGCCGTTGGAGTGTTTTCCCCGCTCCTACGTGGCCGCCTTACTTGCAAGCACCCTTCACGGGTGTGAGCCAGGTGCATTGCGGTTTTCCAGCTGCAAGAAGGTCCGCACCTCACGAGATTTGCAGTTTTCTGCAGTCCCATTACATGCTCTCTAAGCGGCCGTGGGGTGTATTGTTGCCAGACCAATGAACACCTCTGCCTGCATCTGACTCTGTAGTCTGCATCCCCATCCCCACCTGGAGTCTTACCCCCCCCCCTCCCCATAAGGGGGGGGGGCAGTACTCACCCGTACCTCAAAGGGGCTGCTGTTCCTCGACTCCTGTGAGGGACGATACATGTATTGCAGTGCATCTTGAGATTGGACTTGACCCACGCTGGTTCTGTAGCCCACAGTATTGTTGTGACAGGCCTTACCGGTTTCCCTTGACCTCATCGCATGTGAAACACTGTTGGAATATTAGCTGGCCCCTCCTGCCCCCCCCACCCCCCTCCCTCAGAAGTCCTCCCGGCTTGCTCAGTTCTAGCTCACTATCTCCAACATAGAAGAGTTTCAAGACTGGTACTTGGAAGAGGAAACTGTGCCCTACTTCCCCTATCTCTGAGGAATTTTGTGATGCAATAGACTCCTCCATTCTGAGGGTGATTACAGAAGCTGTTGCCCCCTGGTGAAGAGGCTTATGCATTTGGCACATGGATGCCCCCTCACCCCTCCACGGAAGACCTACCAGGGCCTTTGGCCCCCAACCTCAAGGTGACCGTGCCTAACTCCACTCCAATAGGCCACGCAAACACCCTGCTCCTGCGAGGGTAGACCTTGATGCCTTCATCTGCCTTTTAAGGGTGTTCCTAGATCAGGGTCCTTCCAACCCCTCAGTTCCGACCCCTGTACACAGCATGTCCCTGAGCCCGATTCCTACGAACACGATGCCTTAACCACCACCCTAACCCCCTACGCAACAGACCCTGGTACCCTTTGTGTGGGGTGTTACAGATATGTTAAACCCAGAAGATATCCTGCATCCCCACTCTTCAAACTGGGTCCTGGACAACAAAGTGGGCACATACGTTGAAGGCAGACAACGCAAACCCCTCGACAAAGAGGTGTGCAACCGCCTCAGGAATACGCCCGCCATCTTTGGATGGCAAAGTAGCAAACGCCGGAGATAGACTGTAGGATGGCCACCTTTTGGGCTAAATCCATGAAAGATCCCAAAAAGGGGATCGACAGTTCCTGATGGTCATGTCAGGTTGAACTCTTCAATATCTCGAGGCCCCTGACCTGGATCCTAGACATGGCCAAGGCGTCTTGCGTGCTCATCTCCCCAGATGTCCTATTAGGGTGGGCCCAGCAAGTGATCATATTTTTGGGCAGTGCCAACTGCGCCATCTCTATGAAGTGGCGCTGATCCTTACTGATCAAGATTGACCCTAAATTAGGGGACCTATGCACTTCGGAGGGGGGGGGGCATGGCGCAAGGAGGGCTATCTGTGGATCCTTTCTTTAAGGAATTAGGGAAGTTTGTTTCCACCATTCAACTCACTTGACAAGGCTCAATCCTCAATCATGCGCATTTTCTACTTTTGAGTTTTCACCACTGCTGGCCACAGTAGGGAGTGCTCTACCGACCATCCACAACCTCAAGCCTCCGGCAGAGGTCAGCACTCCAGAAGGGGACAATGGCAGGATAGCTCCAAATTTGGCAACTTCTACCCCACAAGAGGTCAGCCATGCCACAAGAGATCCAGAGGAGCGCCAAAAGAAGATGGCAGTTCCTTCAGTTCTCACGGTGAGTGTGCCTCTTCTTTCTCATGATTGTGTGGGGGTTGTCAACTTTTTGTTCACAATTGGAGAAATTTGGCTTCCGATGCCTGGGTGTTGCAGACAGTACAGGGTTTCCAAATAGAGTTATATGGGTCTCCTCTTCAGTCTCCAGCCCCCCCCCCTTAAACCCTGGTTTTCTCAGCGGCGCAGGCTGATCTTATCCATCAAAAGATCAAGAACCTCCTTTTCCAAAGGAGCCATAGTTCAGTTCAGTTCAGTTCATCATCTGTCTGGTTTTCTCAGCAACCTCTTCCTAGTGGAAAAATTAAACCTAGGCCTGTGCCAGGTGATAAATCACAGGGAATTCAACGAGTGGTTGGTTTTCCGGCATTTCAAAATGGAGGGGTATCCACCTCGTCCCAGATCGTCTCAGGCCCCATGGTTGACTTGCGTGTCTAGACCTCAAGGAAGCCTAGCCCATGATCCTCATCTTTCCACCGCGTCGTAGGTTCCTCCATTTTTTTGTGGCAAAGACAGATTTACTAGTTCACCACTCTTCCATTCGGTCTCTCCTCTGACGCTTGGTGCTTCACCAAGGTCATGAAACTGGTGCTGGAACACCTTCTGGTTGAGGAGAATGTGGATGATCTTGTATCTGGGCGATATTCTCATTATGGATCCATGTCTGCTGACGCTGGCTCACCACCTTCAGACAACCATTTCTCTCCTTAAATCTCTGGGATTCATCATCAACCTTATGAAGACGTCCCTGACCTCGTCGCAGTCCTTGACGTTCCTGGGGTTTGTTATCGACTCTCTAGAATGCATGTTGAGTCTTCTGTCCTGGAAAATTTCCAAGGTTCAACACGAAACTCAAAAAACAAAAAACTCTAGTGCGACCTTCCACTTCTCTCAGGTAGATCGCCCAGCTGGTGGGCCTTCTCTTCTCTTCCATTCAGGCAATTTTTCCCGGCCCCCTCCATCCAGTAAGTGAGGTCTCTTACCTTCGGAAGGGCCTCACTTACTCTCAACATGTTCTGCTCTCAGACTAGGCTTGCAGCGAGTTCGAATGTTGGCTTTTCCCCATGGAGGCATAGAATGGCCACACTATTTTCGGCTCTCAAATGGATCTTTTTACCGAGTCTAGCGCCAGTGGCATGGGTTGGGGCGTCAGTTGTGGACAATTTATTACCAGAGGTGCTTGGTCCACTGACAAACGTGCTCTTTACATCAACTACCTCAAAACTCATGGACGGCTCCCTTGCCATGAAGTGTTGGATCAGGGCCTAGGCCCAGTTGTGTGCCCACCTGTAGATGGACAATGTGGAGGCAGTTCGCTACATCAATCATCTGGGGGGGGGGGGGGGGGTACGAGAGCCAAAGTCTCTCGGACATTACAAAGAGCTTTTGAGAATATCGCCTTGATTACCAAGTCTCACTGGAGACAGAACATCTTCCGGGCTCAGTGAATCAGGTGGCAGATTGGAAATCCCTTTACCTCACGGACACGAGCCTGTGGTGTCTGCATTCTCAGGTGGGGCCCCTTAGCAGTGGACCTAATTGCCTCCCACCTTGACGCTTAGCTTCCGTGGTACTTCACATGAAGGCCAGATCCCTATGCAGTGGCTTTCCTTCAGTATAGGTTGAGTGAAAAGGGCTACGCCTTTCCTCCCTGTGCCATGATCATGTGCTTGACGACCCATGTTCACAGGTAATAGGCGGATGTGGTGGTGATCACCCCAGCTAATAGGTCTCAAGTTTGGTTTCCCACTTCTGATGGAACTTTCTTGGGATTCTCCAATCCATCTACCCCTTATCCTGATCTACCTAGGGATCCCCTTGAGAATCTTCACCACCTTGTCACGAAAGGATCTCTCCACCTCATGGCATGGAGGATTACAGGCCTCAATAGCAAGTCCCGGGCCTTTCAAGAAGCTCTGCGGACCTCCTTTCCATTGCATGGATGGGCAGCACTATCAAACGTTCCCCCTCATCTTGGTTCATAAGGTGGAGTTAGTGTTCGCAACAAGGTTTTTAATCCCGTAGGGACAGAGGTTGTAAACATCCTTAACTTCCTATCCTCTTTGGCGGAGGCTGGTATGGCTTACAGATCATTTAATACCTTTCAGTCAGCGATCTCTTCTGACTATGCTCTGGCAGATGGCCTTTTGGTAGATGGGCACCCTCTTGTTAGGAAACTTATGAGGGGTATTCATTCACCTTTTCCTGAGCCACGGTATTCCGTATTGTGGGCTGTCAATAAGGTTCTCAATTTGTTCTTGTCCTGGCCGGGCCACAATTCTGTATCTAATATCTTGCAGGTGGGTCTCGGACAGCCGAGCTCCGGATATCTCAGGACATGTCTTTACTCCGGATGTGGCCACCTTTCATGTCACCAAACACACCAAGTGTCATGCACGCACCATTTCTTATCCTGCCTTCGACTGGACCCCCCCAAAGTGTGTGTGGTTCACTGTAGCAAGGCTTATGAGATTCTGACAGAACGTTTGCCCCCACGGAGAGTGCCAGCTTCTCATTGCTCTTAGGAAGCCTATCAAAGCAGTGTCTTCCCTGACCATTGCTCATTGGGTCCATTGGGCCAAGCAGGAAGCGGGCATTGTCACATACGTTTTTGGGGCACAGTCTGCTAGAGGAGCTGTGACCTCCAAAGCTTTTGCCTTGTGAGTCGCTTGGAGGATATATTGAATGCAGCAGACTGGTCTTCAAACACTATCTACAAATAGTTTAATTTCAAATCGATATCCTCCATTGCTGTTTTGGTGGTTGATAAGCTTTAAACTTGCATAATCCTCGCATCCGATCCTGAAATAGAATGAAAATTTCCTAGCTAACGTAACGGAAACTTTAAAATCTATTAGGGACACAGAGGCAAGGATTATTCCAGCCTCACTGTTTTTTCACAACTTGTTGAAACCCACCTTGGATTGTTGGATCCTATTTTCATTCAGGTAAAATGATGTTTCGGACAATTGTTTACATTGGATTAAGGAATTGGTTTGTTCATACGCATTTTGCTGATATTTGGTTTTCTTTCAATGATTGATTGTATGGCTAATGTGTATCAGACTGTTTAATTGACAGGTCTCATGAGTGCTCTTTTTTCCCCTCAGGTTGAGAGTCTTCTAAACAGGAATGATTGCCTCTACTGCCAGGAGCAGTTGCAGAAAGTAAAAGGAAGACAAAGAGCCATCATGCGCAGTTAAGCGGGCATGCAGCGTGTGGATTGGCTATTGCAGAATGCTCCTTTTCCCAACGTTTATGGAAAAAGTAGTTTCAGGTCGACTTTTAAGATGGCTGCTTGTTCAATAAATGGAGAAAGATTGAGCATAATCCTTGCCTCCGTGTCCTTAATAGAATTGAAACTTTCTGTTACATTAGCTAGGACATTGATACCTTGACATTTTATATATTGGTATGTTAAAAAGAGCCTGTAGAACTAATATAAACGTAATACTACTTAATGTTCCTAAACTGTAAATTTATCTGTGCGTAGCTCTTGAATAAATAGGTAAGCCACGAAAGTCCACAGATGAACCATGTTTAGGCATCCTCTCTGACATTACTTTGCAAGAGTAGATGATGAGAGGAAGGAAACGGAACCGAACCATCCAAGCAGAGTGAATATGTAGTAAGTGTGTGCCCAAGGTGTATGCACTGCTTTGCTCGTTCTTCGTTGTATGAAAAACACTTACATTGGTTAGGCACCAAAAATAGCACTGAAGTGTTCAAAGGTGCAGGAAAATAAAAATAAAAAAATGAACAATTGTTCTCTATAAAGAAGTGTGAGGTCTCCATGGCAAAGTCATCTTACCCGAGAGAATAGGTGGGATCGTTCCAGTGATGTTTCGTTTCTCAGAGAAGTGAATGTAGATACATTTATTATGGGACTGAATATACATTTACGTGAAAACCTACATTAGTTCACTTTAGTAGTCAACCCACAACAGGGACATAGTGTGGAAGGTTGGCGGGTCCTCATCCTGAGTGCCTCCTGAATAAGGGGGCCTCATAAGTTGTGCTGGAGGGTTAATGGAGAAGTGGCTATGGGATGAGCTGCGTTTTCCAGTGTTGGAAAGGAAAGGAGTACATTGTTTCTCCTTTATTGATAACCCTTGCCGGGTCTAGTGTTTTCAGCATGCATAGATTCTCATCACCTCATATGACCAGCCAAAGGCCAGCCATGAAATTGGGACATATAAAGGGATCAACATTGCCTGCACACTACAATTGCCAAGTCTGCTGGTCTTTTTCAGTTATGATCAAATCATTCATGCGTTTCCTTTTTTGTTTTGACATCTAACATCCATTTATATACTAGCTTCCTTACTAAAAGCAGGGTACTCTTTTGCCCCTTGAAGACTTGCTAAATAAAGTTTTTGAAAGTGTGTTGTGGAGTGGTATGTAGTGAGGTTTTTAGTTGGTGTGCTTTTTCAATTTTGTGGCATGATATAGAATTTTGTGGTGTGATTTGGATGTATATGGTGTGTTGTTTAATTGTGTTGAAATATGTGGTTTGTTGACGAATTATGTGGTGTGGAATGGCAATGTGTGGAGTTGGACTGTGTGGCATGAAACTGAGTGGCGGTGAGAGAAATTAAGCTGATTGGAATTATGTGGCAAGGTGTGCAGTGTATTTTTGTGGATTGTTGCGATTTTATGTAGGGTGTACTTATCCGGTATTGAGACGAGTAATTATGTGGATTTGAATCATGTTGTGTTGAGTGGTATTATATGGAGTGTAATTATTTTTGGTGGTGTTGAATAAAACAACATAAAAACTTCACAGGAGAAAGCAACAACTACAGCACCAAAGGGTTGTTTGCCTTCAGGGTAAGGCTGAAACACTACCCCCCTGTTGCCACAGATTATTTTCTCTTCGTTACCTGTTTACTGCTTTATACATCAGAAGAACAACATAGTTCTATTTATTTTTCATGGCCTGTTTTCACATGCTACTGCTGTACGTTGATTGTCGTGGTACCAACCCTTTCAACTCGAGACGATGCTTGACTGATGACCAAACAACAACAACAATGCCTGAGAAGCTCAAAATCTCTCAAAAGACACCCATAGGCTGCAGAAGAGCAGTGGGCACGTCTCCATTCCCAGAAATATATCTGGCTTTAAAGTTTACAGATAGATTAAAGCTTCCAGGCCTGACTTTTTCATGGTAGCTTCAAACATGGTGCAAAGCAGTGTTTTCTAGCAGGTTGCACCTCCTGTCCCAAACGGCGGGTGATGACCACAAAAGGAGTAGAAACGAAGGTTTTTTTAAATGTTTCGATAAGGTTGTGTGTGCACTTTAAAATACATACTGGAGTGATTCGAGAGCAGTGTTTTTCCAGCAGGGGCTTCCGCGGCAGCAGACAATGAGGCACGAACCTCATTGCTTGCCAGCCGTCTTTTGAAGTTATGGCTGTAGACCACAGTAGTATAATGTAGAAGGAGAAACAAAGCTTCTTTAAAACTTTTTAAAACATTTCGAGAAGTGTGTGCATGCGCACTTCGGAAACCTATTTGTTTATTTTTCTAAAGAGCAAAACGCTTCCCAAAGTGTTTTTAAAAACAAAAACTAAGCGGAGCGACTAAAAGAAAACCGAGCGCAAAGTGGATGTACTAAGAGAAAATAATAATAAAAAGAGTGTGTGTTTTAAAATAACATTCTGCAACCATTCAAGTGGAGCGACTAAAAAAGAAATAGAGGTGTGCGAGCCGCAGCGTGCAGAACAAAAGAAAGGCATGGCTGCCATAAAGATAGAGTGGCGAGCCACGCAGGTCATGGGAAACATGAGGACTTCAGGCGTACAACAGCCAAAGTTGCAACAACCGCTACATAAAAAAGTGCCAAAGCCATAAACAGGAAACAATAACCAGACGAGGGATTGGGAAGGAGGAGAAGAAATAGTACCTCAATCCTAGTGCGAGCAGCGGACAGGCACCGATTAAGTTTAATTAATCTGTGGTTAGTCCCTGCTCCACTGACAGAACTGAAAGTGATGTTTGGCCAGCACTGACCAATTAAGAAGGCTGCAGAGAAGAGGGACGCTGCAGCCAACAAATGTTAAGCCATGGGCCTGCTCCAAGCCCTTTTTCTAACTACGACAGCGTCTTGCTAGAGATATGCATGCGCTAGCGCATGCTATCGCAGGCTTGACCCTAATAAAAAAGGGCTATGGAGCGAGCAGCAGACAGGGGGAGTGGGAAAGGGGAAGAAACAGTATCTGAATTAACTGCTAGCAGTGGACAGGCATTGATTAAGTTCAATTAGAACATTGGAACGTTGGTAGCTCCATTGAAAACAATAGAGTGCTGCGGGCTTTTACTGGCCGGTAAAAGCCCGCAGCGCCAACATTCCAATGTTCGCTTTGTTCACAGCAACAGCTGTGAACAAAGCCTCACAGAGCTCGAGGGGATTTTAATCCCCTCGGGCTCCATGAGGAATTTGTTTTATTTAATAGAACATTTTGCCCTGAGTGGCAGAATGTTCTAATAGCCTTAGAACCCGCCATAGCCTTCGGCTCGGGCCTTTAACGCGGAACGGGCCTTTAATAGTCAGTAGAGCCCGCTACGGCAGGTTCTAAGGCTATATTAATCTGCGCTTGGTCCCTGCTCCTCAGGAAGCATCAAAAGTGATGTTTCAGCTGCACTGGCCAATTAGGATGGCTGCAAAGAAGAGTAATGCTGATGCAGACAAATGGTAAGCAACGGGCGGGCTCCAAGCCCTTTTTGGGAACAACAGTGTGTCACACACAAGATTCATGCGCTAGTGGATGCTTTCCCAGGGTCGACATCAAAAATGTATTCAGTTGTTAACAGAATGAGAGGTGGTCATCTGTCCAACAGATGCTTGAAGGAAAGATGTTATTTGGGTGTCCAGGCGGACAATGATCAGCCCCCAAATGTAGTCTTCCTAAACTTGACAATTCAAAGTGCACAAAGAGTGAAAGCGAAAAGTGAGTGAATGGAAAAAGTGCCTGGAATTGTTCTCCAGTAGTGGCAGGTTGGTTCCATGGTGAGCATGATGCATGATGCAAAAAGATTTATGGGCGGCCAGATAATCTTTGCATTGCAATGTTGCTGTTTGTGCCCAAATATTTCAGTGCACTTTTAGATGGGCTTTTGTAAACCTTTGTAAGTTTCTTTCAGCTGTGTATAATAGGAAGCATAAAGTGCCATCGCATTCCTTCTACTTTATCAGAGTTAAAAGTGCTTCCTTTAAAGTTCCACATTAAATGTTTACTGTTAGTATTAGATGTCTTTCCTTTCTGTGCAGCAATTTTACATTTACTGGTAGTAACAACAAATTGTGCAGCGCCCAACCATTTCAATCAGAGGCCGCTTTGCTAGGAAGGTTTAAATCTGGATTCAGACTTTCTCTCTGCACCCCTTCCTCAGCCTCTAATCTTTGCAAAGATAGTCTCTGTGATCTGAGTGTACCCACCTTTGCTATTGTCTAGAAAAGAACGCTGGTCTTATACTACAATTGCGTGTTATTTTGGTGTTTTTAGGGTCGAGCCTGCGTTGCTCGCGCATGCGTATCGCAGCGAGACACTTTAGTATTTAGAAAAGGGCGCAGAGCCCTGTCAACTTCACGTCAGTGTTTTTTATTGGTTCGTGGGCTTCCCTAGTAAAATCTGCTTGCTTTCATTAGTCGAAGGCACGCATTCCATTTCTGGTAGCTAGCCCTCCTCCAGTGCAGCGACCAAGTACAGAAAACATGCGAGGCTCGCTGTTTTCCACCGGGCTCGTGGACTTCTTTTTCTCTAATTTACAAGCGCGATCTCGCTTGGCAGAAGTCTAGCGCATTACATAGTTAATTTCACTTTTTCGGGTTATGTACATAAATTCACTTTTGCCCGATAGGTGAAAAGTCAGGTTAGGAGTTTACAACGTTATCAGCTCTAACATGAGCAAACGCGAGACCCGTTGCATTGTAAATGCTTGTTGTTTGTGTTGTCCTTCAGGGACTGGTTCATGCGCTACTTTCTGGAGTTAGATCAGGGAGATTTGGATAGCACTTTACTGCTAAGATTATGCTCTTGCGGTATTGTCAGAGTTCAGTTTCCTGTGCACCCTGGTGGCATGAATCTCATAGCCAGGGGCCAGTTTTCTGATTGTCTGAGAAATATGTTCAGTGGTGTGGTGTGTCTAGTGTGGGGCTTACATGAACTGACTCGATTAACGGTGTCTTGCAATCATTAGTGTTGCAAGGTTTGCAGCCGCAGGTCTCTCCCAATTGGGGTACAGGCTCTGGGTCCTGTCCAGTACGTGCTGTCTGGAGGTTTGCTTTGGGCCTTGTCCAGCATAAAGTATTGTGTGTAAGTTATTGAGAGCGTGGTGTTTCTATGACCTGGTAGGTATTGCGTAGATGCAGTTCTAAATGAGATGCACTCTGAAACATTGTATCGAACCCGCTGGCCTAAATTAGCATCTTCACGAGGTCCTTCGGAAAAACTCAGCTTACTCTTTCCTTTATTATGGTGCCCAGTTCTCTACCCCGCCCTTTCCGTCTTGTTTTCCAGCCATTCTATTCACCGACATTCCTCAAGAGGTCTGTGATAGGGGTTAGAGATAAACATGAGAAAACAACGCAAACTTTTTATGTCCCGAAATACTCAACTTGAAGCAAATCAAATTCATAGCAGTTACATCCCTGTGTTTAGCTCTCATTTGCAGAGGTTTCTGAACACAAAAACCACAGGAAGTCCTCTGTGGAAATGCTGCGGTTCCCCAATTTCCTCTCAAGTTTGCTAAACTTAAATGGAATCAAATCACTGCCGGTTGAGGCTTAACGATGTTATCGCTGCGTATAAAGTTCACAGATTAGTACTTGCGCTGCTTGATCACGCCCCCTGCTCTTTACCGATGCGGTTTTAGAATGACGTTTGATGCAGTGAGTAAAAAGTTTTGGCACCTGCTGCTGGACACTCAACCAGCATAAAATGCTTGCAGCCTGAATGTGCACATTACAATTTGCTGTATTTTGACTGACCGTAGCTCATTAACGTGTTATCTTTATTGCTTCCGGGGCAGAGAATTCTTTTCAGAACTCGTGAAACAAAAATGCTTTCTGTGTGCAACTCCTTTGAACTCACTGAAAAGCACACGGGGACTTGCATTAATCGAAGACATGCGTCAGCCGGAAGTGTGACATATCAACACCATTAGGTTTATCAAAACATATTAGCATCTTTTCGTATAAATACTGTCGCTAATTTGCAACCATGCGTGTATCTTCATATTTTATTCATTTTCAAACGAGTGAAGGATAAACGCAAGGGCAAAAGTACATTTTATTTTATTTTGAGACTTACTTTACATCAGCCTATTGGCTGCCATCACTATATGCAAGCGGATTTTAGAGTTAAATGGAACTCAAAATGCATTACATATTGTAAACAGAGGCATAATACTTAAACAGAAAGTGCAAAGATTTTTACACCTTAATGTTTACTTTTATTAAACCGAACCCCCACACCCTTCAGTCTGACCCTCTAGTTTTCTGACTAAGGGGAGTTTTCTATCCTTTACAACTCAGATTGTTCATATGTCTTCAAAATTACAACTTGAATAGTTGAAAATGTGTAAGCAAAATATAATCGGGACATTTAGTTGTTCATATAGGTTTATCTTTTCATTTACCAGTGGTGTTTTACATTTAAATGTTTACTTGTGAAAATCAGGATAATAACACCCAGCAGTGTGCCCTTTGATCCTAACACTTCTGAATGCTTTATTTTTAAAACTAAGCGGTCATTGATTGATAATGGGAGGTTAATAAGTCTCTTTTTTATTTTTGATGTCACAGTTTTCCATATCATCGTTTACATATGGATACGGTGATAATTGACCATTTATAGCCATTTCATCTCTATGGATAAAAATGACAAACTGAATACATAGATATGAAGGTAATCATAGTTCACTGGTTCGTTGCCTAGTATTTTGTTATGATAGAGATTATGTTTTGGATGTGCTGTTTGGGGTGCTGTGTGAGGCTGAGATCGGTTTTGCTTTGCTTGTAGAAATGTTATTTTTCCTTTGAAAAACGATATGTGGGTTCTTCCAGTAACCTGGTAAAACCAAGGTTTCTAGGAGTTTCCAAAATAGGTGATGGTCTGGTTGTAGGCAAAAAGTTAGGATAGCTTGTTTAAGCGTTTTACAGGAGCATGATCTATGCATTTCTCCTTCAGGTGAAGACTTGTTGCGCTACGATGTGGCATACAGGAGACCTGTGCACTACTTTCTTCAGTTTTTTGGGTGGCAACATTGATGGCTGTGTTACACGTATTTTTTAGAAAATAGACAAACTTTAGTTAACATGATTGAACAAAGGAACCATTCTATAGTGGCCCAGTGTTTCGGTTGGCATACAATGATGATGGCGTCAAAAATCCAGAATATGTTTTTATGGTATCGCCTGATTTCACATCTTGGCCAGGATTGGCTTAGGGCAGTTCCATAATGGAACAGCTGCTTGTTGTGCATGGAATGTTGCAGGCAGCTGGTCAGGCATGGATCTCATGTGTGCTGCAACTTGGATGTGTTGCGCTCCTCAACAAACTTCATTAATTTCCATTACAAGAGTGCCTCGTCTTTACAATATTAGTGATGACTGGATGTCTGTTAAAGGTTGTAGTCTGTTTTCATTAATGAGGTGAAAAAACACAGTATTGTGTCTTTGAAAGGTGCAGCTTCAGAAAGCGCATAATCGTCAAGTGGGAGCATGCCAACCAAATGTAAGACTCATCACAATGAAATTCGGGCAAAAGCCTAAGAAAGTGGATGCTATAGATAAAGGTTGTTTATTTTCCGTAGAATCCAGTTTTCAGATGCATTCCCCAATGCTGTCACTCACTGACTGATTGTAAGCAGCCATATTGAAACAATATACTACACGATGTTATTGTTTTACTATTCCGAGAGGGCTACCATGTATATGATCTGTGTATGCCTAACAAATTGAATGTGTTGCCTGTTAGGTTCATTATACCAGCTTCTCTCTGGTGGTCCCTGTTGCCACTTCTATGACCAGCTAGCCACTGCATTAGATTCGTAATGCAAGCTAAAAAAAAAAGCAAACGAAAATGAATCATTTGTATTTTTCAAAAGGTATATCTTTTTCTAGGGTACCTTGTGATGTCAGTCTCTGAACCTGTTAGTAGTTTGACAGTTCTAGATGCACTAGTGGTGCTGTGGACACATCCATCCTTCTAACATGACTCGTGTGTTTAATGAACCAAACCATGCAAGCTATTGTAACCTTTATAACCTGGCCTGTGTGCGCTCCACTGCTCCTTATCAAAGCTTTATCTGGGAAACTGGTTGGAAAGAAAAAGGTGAACTCTTACACTGCGCTTTCCCTGCCCAGGTTCATTGCACAAAAGAGCAACTACTTTGTAACAGCACAAAGCTTATCTGCTTGTCATGATACCTTTGTTAAGTGCAAGGATAGGAAATCTTCAAGTTCTGCATCCCACGCCAGACTTAGTCCAGCAACAGCAGTCTTCTTTGTTCTGTGATTTGCATATAGGCATGCCTAACTAACGTCCAGCATTCTCGGTTTCTTTTTCTGCTCAGATGTTTCACTTATCTCTTTTTACATTGAGAGTTACATGGAACGGTGTATTATGTGAAATAGGTTTGCCTATTCATTACTTACTCCTTGGAGCTCATTTCAAATCGCAGTTTTTATTTTTTGTTTAATTCTGCTTTAAAATGAATATCCTCTTTGCTCATTTGTTATGGTATTCCACTTCTAGGAAATCCATTTGACATTGGGAAATACATCTTTGCACAAAACTTGAACAGAGGGTGCGCTAGTAGCATAAAATATAAGTGAAAGAAAGGAAAACTCGTCGTATTATTATTTGAGTATACATTTTTTAGCTGGTATGGGGTCGCAGCTGTTTTCACATAATGTCAGTGTTATCATCGCAGACCAGAATCACAATCAGCTAAAAGAAGTGTTAGGGATATTGTTTTCTGGCCATATTCTTGGTTAGGTGACTGTTGCTTATTCACTGATGTGTGTGAATTATTCTGGCTTTTGATGTTGTTAGGTATGTAGGTACGGAAAGAATGCAAAGACACTGGCAAGATGCTGTTACTTACTGTATGGTCTCAAGTGTGTATATTTGTTCGCTTCAGCTGGGGAGTCTTTCTTCTCCCATACTATGCTTATGTTGTCCTTGTTAACAGTCCCCTTGTTTCTCTCACTTCCTGCTTTTCACCATCTCCACACAGGAAGTGGTGTCCAGCCGGCATCCTCGTTGCCCTAGTGCCTCCCAACATGCCAAATGTGTAAGGCCAGAGGCTTTGTACATTGCTTATTCATTGTTGTTCATAGTGAGGTGTGTTCCTCAATATTGTAACACCGCAGCAGCTCGCTAATACTACCGCAAATAATCTCTGGGACACCTTCCCATTTCTCATATGTGAGGTCCTATTGTGATCTAAAGGAAACTTTTTATCGATGTTGCATGAAACATAAGCAACATTTCTCTGCAAAATGGCTTTAATAGTCTCTTACACATCATCCACATTAAAATAAATTGAAGGAAAATGGTATTTAAAACAACCCGTTTGAGAATTATTCAAGGCCATCAGGGCAAGACTGTCTGCAGAACAGAGCTTCCTGGGGACCCACTGAATGTCTGGGACCCTAGTTTTCCCATGCCTTATAACGTCTCTGCTCACATGTTCTGTTAAACGTGTATGCAGGCATGGTTTCTCCTTAGTTTTTAAATGCACAGGTAGTTAACATTAGCATTAAACGAACAGATACCTGTAAAGCACGCTGCAACAACACTACTGTGGAAACTATTTTCTGTCACCTTGTAAAAGTCAGATAAGGTAACTGTCGAACTGTTGTCATTCGCGAAAGGCTAAGAGCAAACATTTTATGTGTACGCATCTGACCAAAATAACAACCTGTTCCCTACTTTGCATTTCAGGGAGAGGCAACGTATTTTCATAACTTTGAGATATCCCTTCACACACAAATCAATTTTAAAGTGTTTGACTAGGATAAAGGGGGGCATGACAAATGACATTTATATGTAGATTCACAGCCAGCGCAATCACTCACTGTGAACATAGCAGTGCACGCATAAACATGTTTGCACATCATGACCAATAAGATGTTTCACTTGTCATGGTCCATGGCGCTTTTGTGGGTGTAGGCTGTGCGATCATTCTTCCTGGCACAGCGAGCTCCTGCCAGGCCGTTTCTTGGCATTGCTGGCCTTGCAGCCTCTGCATATGTGGGAGTGCCAAGCCTGCTCCAGCCTCCGCCCCTCTCTGAAGCCATGGCTGCAAAGTGTTTGTTTACTTTCTCCCTTTCCTGAGTCCAGATGTGCCAAGATTCTAATAAGCAGGAGGCATCAGAGAGGCGCGCTAGGAGAGGGAGGATGTTTTCCATCCGTCTTTGGGTGTGCAGCCAGGCCATGGACTCTCTCACTGGGCTCAGATTGTTCAACTTTATATCATAATTATAGAGTTAATGTTTTGTGGCTCAGGCTTGGTGCATCCCATGCACAACACAGTAGGAGGAAACCTCTGTCCACCGATCATGTCTACTCCTGAGGCAGTCACTTCAGGAGATCTGGAGGGATACAAATCACACCTTTATGTAATAATTTTAATGGCTGGACGTTTGTGCCTGTTGTCAGCTACAATCTATGAGCATCTTGCAGTCTTTTCAATATTGACTGTTAAAACTACCCTGTCCATCACACGCATCCTATATTGGATGACGGGCACCCTTTAGGATCGCAGACGCGACCCAATTTCCCCTGAGCCGTGAGCAAAAGCGAGGTGACCGCATATGTCCCATGCAAGGCTACAGAGGTATTTGCTCCCACGCGTGTGTCTCAGTACCTTATGGCACTACACTCTCTTGAGCGCCCTTGTGGATTCTCCCAAAGCTAGCTATTACTCCAGCGGATGCATTCGTACATTCCAATGCCCAAGTCCTGAAGAGGCTTAGAATTATAAAGCTGAAACGCATCGACCACCTACACCAGGTGCTGCCACACAAGATTTACAAAACAAAGCTATAAAAAGCCTCCTTCAATGACCATTGCCCGAACTTTATAGAGACAATTGACTGCCAACACTATGAGCTGGTCCTTTCTCTTGTTTTCTTTTAGAGAACGGTACTTGTATTCCAAATAACGGATTAGGTGGTATTTTCTTATGTTGTGTAATCAGCCAGGATTGTGCTAGATCTATATGTATATAATAATAATAATATATATATATATATATATATATATATATATATATATATATATATATACACACACACATATGATTGTATAAAACTATGCTACTATAAAATTGTCCTTGATTGCACGTACATCTTTATGTACTTACATTCTGTACCTCTCTAACTAAAGTTGTCTCTAGCAAAACAAGCGAAAAATGTCTTTACACTGGTAACAATTAATACGTTATTGTGTTACAACTTTGCTAGATTTTTCCTTCCAGAGCTTCCGCCTCAAATATAACATCATAATAAAGCCTATGCTCGAGGGATATACGGGCTTAACTCTTTTGGTGTATCGTCATTAAAATCCGAGGCAGTGTGTAATGTGAAATGATGTCTGTCCACGAAGAAGCCCGAGTCTCAAAGATATTCATATGAATCATTGATTAGCCCCTCCCTCCCTGAGGAGTAGCATGCCCTTCTGCCAAAGGGGTTTGTGTGTCACTCTTGGTCAGAGGGTGTGAGATATAATGTAAGCTACCATCTAATTTTAATTTATTAATGACATTCTGCAGAGTTTGTGTCTGACCTTAAAAGGAAAAGTTGTAGAGACCAGCGATGGATGTCAATAAGCAGATGCTTGAAAGATGTAAATTATTTTACTTGTTTATTTTTTAGAGTTTTACAAATTTGAGAGAGTTGCGAAAAACCACTATCTTGGGTAGTTTTCTATGGGAGTTGTTATTCTACCAGGGGCCGTAATCCAATATTCTTCAGTCACTCCCTCTTTCTTGGGTGTTCAAATAAAAGCAGAGTGGAACAGTTGATTGTTCGAGCCTTCTCTGAACCATATGTAGTTTCCCATTACAATCAAACTTGCATTTGATGTCTTACTTCAGGAACCTGGACACACATTCTCCAGATTTCACCCTTTTGCATGATTGTTAGTTGATGAATGTTGCCGTCGATGAATCAAGTTTCTATTTGGGGTGTAATTTGCTCCAAGTTTTTGAAGCTACCCTGGTTCTTTGCCACAACAAGACCAAAGAGATGGAACGTGGTATGTAATCAAGATTGTCCCTTTCATATTGTTTGCAGGATACCGCTGGGGGTTAAAAAAAAATAATTTAAATCAATGTTTACAGAACAGACACGGGAAGTAATGAAAAGTGATTTAGCCGTACCCAGATTGTCTGTTGTCCTGCATTACTCTTTATAAATTCTAAATGAGCACTGATTGCATCTTCACAGCAACAGGCTCTGATTATGGTAAAAAGTGGGTGTGACACCACTGTGATTTGCAACAGGAAAATCAGACTTATCAAGCTTTGTGGCGTATTAACATTGTTCCTCGACTTCAGAGTCCATCACAGAGTTTCATTTGTAAACAGATGGCTCAGTAAGTACGATTCAGTTGTGTAAAACTGTACACGTGCAGCACCTAGTAGAGCTAGTTCAGATTGGATGTGCACTAAATGACTATCATTACTAGTGATCACTACGATCAGCAGGGATTTTCAGTATAGGGTGGGTGTGCTAGCATGCCAGCAAAAAAGTCGAGTTGGGTCCGTGGGTGCACCTTTTTTAATGTGCACAGTAAATACACAATATCTTAATCAGGACTACTGGAGCTATACAATTCCATGACCCCGTCGTTTTCTGCATAATAATTGATATCAGAGGTTACTAAAAACTTGGCAACAACTTGTCCTACATAGAATGATGTTCACGAAGGTTGGTTGGAGAACTTTCAGTTGTTTATTACAGTATTTGGCTGTTAAACTGGTACCAAAGAGGCAAAATCTTAAAAAAAAAAAAAGGCACACTATGACAAAATGTACTGCATTATGCCGCATAATTTGCCTTTTCTTATGGCATAATTTAGTCAACCCTGCTGCATAATTCCCAGTGTCACTATTCCTTATTCATTTAGATCAGAACATATTTGAACCACACAAAATGGGCTACACAGACCTGTGTACATATCTCTGTGGTGATGACAAACGTGACTGGCACACTACAGTTTGGCTGTGCAACACATTTGGCCCTCTTCGGAATATGCAAAACGAGGGCTTGCATCCGATGTTTTAAATTGCTCTTTTCCACAGGATGTCAGTACTGCAGATATTTCTATTTTCATCACTTATAATTCACAGTGTAACATATAAGTCAGGTTTTCAATGGGCTATCCATTCTACATATCACCCCCATTGTGCCCCCCTCTATGAAAATGAATAAGCCTGGGGATTGGCACTCTTGTGGGTGCACATCTGTACTTGAACCCGAAATATGTTTTGTGATTTCTCGATTTGCACAATGTCTGCTCATTTTCATTTGCAGCAGATACTTGTAGTCCAGTTCATCCTATTACTAACTGAGGTCCACAAGCACTAGAATGTTAAGACAAATCTGGACTGAATCGGTACAGCTGATCCCACCACAGCACTGCATAAAAGGATCCACTCGGTCACAAAGTAATGGATCCACATCTCCCCAGCATGGCTAGTAAACGCAATTGATATTTTAATTCGTTTAGAAAACGCTTCAGAAAAAATCCTCAAAAACGAACTGCCGGAGAGTGAAGTAAAAGGGAAGTGTGCCTAAAATCAATCCAAGAAAGAGCACCTTGCTTCCACTCTAGACAAATGGTATTCCTTGTCCTTAAACCGCATTTTCATCCTCACAAGGTTTTTCAGCACCACTGTAGCTCCTACATCAGTAAAATCTTTATGTAATACTTAGTTGTCCTTTGGGTTGGATAGCTTTTCTGTCATTTGGAAACACCAGTATTCTACTGCCCTTCTCCTGCAGGGAGCCTTTCATAAGCTTGCTGTCTGTGTTGGTGAGACACCCCCACCTCCCCCCCACCCATAGAGGCAGTACGGCTTTACAAATGCAACAAACGTATAAAATACAGTAAATGTAAGTTTTGAAAGTCTCGAAGCAAACTATTGACACCACCACTGGATGATTTATCTGACTGTACAGTTCTAGAGGGAAGCCTAAACACTAGGTGACCGCCACCATCGTTAGAAGAGCTAGGAGGTCAGTAAATACACATATTGCTTCATTTCAGTAACATACATGTCAGAGGCCTCCGGAGGGAAGCCAATAGCACAGATATTTGCAGCTCTACTTCCATTCTAAAATAACTCCTCCTTCCTGCGAGATATCACCATACCATTGCTCACGGTGTCTGCAAATGTGTTTTGTTCCTGTGCTTGTCCCTCCACTTTTCCAGTCCTAGATTCCAACTGAAGCAAGATTTTCACAGCTGCCTGTACCCTCTGCAGCTCTGTGCTCCACTTTTCCTAGACTTGTCTCAACAGCAGAGACCATGTTATCTAGCGCCATCATTTCGTGCTGACCTCTGTCTACGACTCCCAAAGCCACTGTCTACCTTTCCATCCACATCCTTTTTTTTTATTGTAAGGATAAAATGAAGTCTTATTACATTTTTTGTTGTTGCTGTTTTACCCACCACAGCAGCCACGAAGTGCCAAGTCCCAACGTCCTAATCCCTATGTACTGAATGTGCAGTGTTCCTAGACTTTTACTCCAGGAACAAAATGCAACAATTTTTAAGGTCACTTTTCTAAAAACAATACAAAAGTAAACTTCAGGGACCTACTCGCTGATCAAACATCCAGCAAATTTGCGGTTGTGAAGCATCATTACAAGTCTCAGATTTTGATCGCACTAATAATCATGGCTGATCAATAAACACAATAGTGACACTTTCCACATTCCTGGCTCTTGTTTGTAGGTCTTTGATGACTGTATGTACAGAGGCGTATGAGGTTCTCTGGTTGCCAAGTTTCAGAAGGTTGAAAAAGTAACAATTAGTCTTACATCCACCCGCCTTTAAAGTATGTGATGCCACAAGACATGCGTAGAAGCTGAGAGTAAACTGTACTGCCAGGACACAGGCAGATTTGTTCACTGTCCCTTGATGCCCTCCAATGACTAAACAGGAACACCTAATATGGAGTAAGTGGGGCCCAAAAGCTCCTGCTCCAGAAAAGGCATCAGCCTGGGGATAGAATGCCAGAAGTGGAGGATAAGGCAGAACTGAAAAAAGTAATAGAAGAAGCACAAAGAATATATGTTTGTAAAGTAAATATTTTTATTTAATGTATCTTGACCTTTTTGGCCCTTCGAAGAACAGGATAGGGTGAAAAAGTGCATATAGTACACCTGAAACAATTATCACATAGGTAACACGTAATTTGGTAGAGCGTACTAAAAATAAAATAAAACATATTGGGGGTTATTCTAACTTTGGAGGAGGTGTTAATCTGTCCCAAAAGTGACGGGAAAGTGACGGATTTACCACCAGCCGTATTACGAGTCCATTATATCCTATGGAACTCATAATACGGCTGGTGGTATATCCGTCACTTTACCGTCACTTTTGGGACGGATTAACACTCCTCCAAAGTTAGAATAACCCCCATTGTGTTCAAACTGCCCATCTGATCGGTAATGCAATATGAATGGGTTTTCTTTATTTATGCTAAGTAAATCAAGATGGGGAAACAAAAGCAAGAGGTTAGGGGTGTTGAAGCACAGCGAGCTATGCACAATAATTTGTCAATTTTCCATCTTTTTCCACAGTCCATCTTTGCATTATTTTGAAGCCTGGGGAGTGTGCTTTATTTGAAGAACTGCATTAAGAGAAATACGTGAATTCCGTGATATAGGTGAGGAACTATAATACATTTTGGAGGACAAGATGTAGGTTCATCTTAAGAGGCACATGTGTTTCCCTTAAATGGTAGGAAATGTATCCTAGGGCATAGGTAATGGGTTTACCGATGCGGCCTACCCCCTAGTGATAAAGGTGCATAGGTTGGTTCCTAAGTTAATGGGTGATCTATCTTGTAATAGGTGTGGATGATGTTGTTGGTCCTGTGCAAGAAGGGCGGTGTTGGTGTACTATGTTGTGCCTGTGGAGCTCCCTACTGAGCATTGAAATGTTTTGTGTGTAAAGGTTCCAGGGTATAGTGTATTGCTGACATCTGGGTGTGGTCAGAGATCCTGAGTGCTGAGCATTTAGAAGATTTATGCTCCTTTTAAAGCTAAGATATATTCTAGTGGTAAGATTAATTGGAATGCAGATCTTTAAAAGTGTAACTGAATATGAGTCATTATTTGGATGCTCATCTTTAAGTATAACAATTTACTGTTCACAAACTCCTCTAAAATAGAATAGAGAATAAGTGTATTACTTTTTTTTCCAAATTTGATGGTGAACTTGCACGTGGGAACATGCTCTATAGCACAAACTAGGCACTGTAATTACTCATTGGAGAGCTGGCATTAAGGTCTTCTCATGTGACAGAGTATATTGAAACTTCTCTTTCCCTATAATAAAAGGACTAAAGTCATGAATTTTAAGGCGCATTAGAATAAGTATCAGTATGATATACAATACACCTATCCAATAACTAAGGGCCTCATGACGAGGCTGGCGGGCCAACCGTTGACCCGCCAGCCCCATGGAGGATAGACCACTGCACAGCTGAGCCAAGGCCAATGTCTTCGCACAGCAGGTGCCCACAGCACCCTCAGAATGCGCACTGTCTGCTGTAGCAGACAGTGCGCATTCTGAGGTTGCTGGGTAGGGGGCCCCCTGCACTATGTTTCCGACAGCCTTTTCATGGTGGGGTCTCTGCCATTAAAAGGGTGGTGGAAACTGGACTCGTGATCAGGGTGACCTCAGCCAGCATGTCGGGAACCATGTTCCTTGCAGGGATGGCGGTCCCCTGGCGGTAAGACCTCCAGGGTCATAATTTGATGGTTGAACCGCATGGAGTGTGGCCGTCTGGCTACTACCCTGGCATTGGCGGTCCTCCTACTACCAGTTTTGTAATTAGGCCCGGAGTATTCTTGTTTGAATGCTTTATCAGATTAATGTGTTGTAGTGTGGTTAAGAGGAAAAGGTGTAGGTTTTGCCATATTTACATCACATTTATGTGACCCATTTAGATATTTTCTGAAAAATGAACGCTAATTGCTGTGGTACAAGTGAATCAAAAACACAATGGGCAATATCCGTCAGTATACAAGCGGTAATAAAAGAAGTTTATTAATAAAGCAACTTTGCAGCAATATAAATACTTCTGATCAGAGCTTTTGTGACTACACACAATTGTGACTTCATAGTGAATATATGTGGCAACAAAACGTGCACCCACATGCACTTGTGTTTTTACATAGAAGGCTAAAGATACTAATGATCTGGGAGGAGTAACCACATAAACGAGTTGGGCCAAGGCAGCAGCTTGAAAGTGAAACAGGCAAAACCTGATTTTATCACAGGGAGAGGTCACACTCTGAAGTCAAAATAACACAAACTAAAGTTTTGATACTTACATCATGCTAGTGTTAATTAGGCAGCAAGAATTGCACAGCCCTTTAAATAATTTACACACGCCAATTGTAGCCCTTTGTTGGTGTGCTTTTGCCTAAACCCAAGACACAAATACAAGACTACTGAAACTCATTGAGTGATGCTATTAATACGTATTTCACATAAAATCTACATGAATTCTAAGATGCAATAGCCTTTCTTGGTTTCTTTGACAGGCAGCGCATGCAACATATATTTTTTAGACAATTAATACCTTAGCTCGGGGATTCCCAACCTTTTGACTTCCATGGACCCCCACGTAATCACTAGTGGAAGCTGGGGACCCCTGTCTAAACAATTGCTAGGATGTGAACCTCGACAAAATACACAACTACAGAAAGAATTCTATATCAAACAAATGTACAAATAACAAAACATTTGCCTTAATTCACAAACAAAAACTGAAATTATAATTTTAATGGGAAGGTTGGAGCTTTTCAGAATTTGGGTTTATTTCTAAAAAAACAAACAAAGCTATACTATTCTCCACCGTATCACTTTGTATATTTTGCTGTTAATGCACCCTGTCTTTTTGTCAGAGCTTGCTCATGATTCATTTGAGGCCACTAATCATCCATACTACAGTTTGAAGTACTTGTGCTATTTCCAGGAGTGAAGCTAAGAATAGCAACATAATTTTTAGCCTCCAGTTTCAAATTCTTTCACACTTACAGAGCATGTTAACTTTTCCAGTTTAGCTTGGTTGTATGTACATACTTTATCAATCTATGGACGGCTTTAGCACTGATGGCGCCCAGTATGGTGATTTTTGTTGACTCTCTCACAATCACCTTGTTTTTCATTGATTGTCCTCACTAACAACTTCCAACGGTGCCCCTCATCTCTTCATAGCCCATCTTGCAGATTTTTTATTTTTTATTTTTTTTATTGGCTACTCTCCTTAATATAGGGTGTCATCACACTTTGCATCATTCATACACACACAAACACCTTATACAAAGACTATGATTCGTACAAGTGTGTAAATCAGTGCATAGGAAATTAGGGATACATGGTGTATGAGTTGGTATCGTCCATACTAGTAGGAATTGGACGTTAAGAGTGATTAGCCTGGAGTAACACAGAGCCAGAATTTAAAATGTAGCAGTGGTTGGGGTTGCTTGCCCTATAAAAACGTATTACTACACAAAAGTACCCTCTTTAGCAACCTTAAAATAAAACAAGATTTCAGGGGAGACAAAACCCAACAGGTTTCTAAACCAGTGTATTGATGTTTGCCTTCAGCTGTTTGATGCTGGTTACTGTGCCATATTAGGGGGTGTGCATTTTATGTAAGTAATAAAAGGATTTTCGGCAAAATCATAAACCCACTGCTACATAAAATACAAATACTGTGATCTGCATGTTAAACGTCCTGCTTTGCAGCCGGCACATTTAGCCTCTTTATTTGTGATGAATTGAAAGTTCTGTTAGACAAAACTCAAACCTCTTAAGCAATTATATTAATCACCACAGTTAACTTGACATTTTTGTTATCCCCTGATAGTTGCAGGTCACACTAAACAACTTGCAGCATTTGCCTACAACCCCCTATGTTATTTTAAAGTGAAATGCTTCTGAACTTGGGGCCAGGTGATTTAATTTTCTTAACAGTTGTGGACCCCCTGAGTAGGAGTCACTGACTCCCATGAGTCCACAGACCACAGGTTGGAATCACTGCCTTAGCTATCTAATACGACAATAATCCAGATTCAAAAGACTAATCATAGCCTTACCTGTTCATGTCTCACGGACTATCTTCACTAAAATTATAAACGGATGCCCTGCAATAGTGGTCCCAGATCAGCTAAAGCATATAGAAGACCTGCATTGTTCTGATACTCTAGATTGGGACTGTGATGGAAAGTAACTCGAAATACTACAACCTATAAGGTGTGTCAGAAATCCTGGCTCTTGCAAGAGTTGGCA
Organism: Pleurodeles waltl; assembly: GCF_031143425.1. NCBI lineage: Eukaryota > Metazoa > Chordata > Amphibia > Caudata > Salamandridae > Pleurodeles > Pleurodeles waltl. Next base: position 274,404,587 of record NC_090440.1, read on the forward strand.
GGAAAGGAGGAGTAAAGCTGCTCCTGGTGGATTGTGGCTGCTACCACCTTATCTAGCCAAAACAGAGGTACCTACAGGGGAAGAAAAGAGGTACATCCTCTGTTTTAATCTATCCTCCTAGTGGGGGAAGGATACCTCTCACTTGGTGCTCCGAATGTAGATGCTGGAGTCTTGTAGTGGCATGAATTAACTAGAGCACATCTTCAGCCATTTAGAGATATTTAGCCACTTGAGGTAGCCGATACCTACGGTCTGGAGAAGTGGATCACTTTACAAAGGAACAGATATAAGCACCATAAATAAAACTCCAAGCATATAAACATCTCTTAGTTGCATAGACATCCCCAAGACAGCTTACTTGGAATGGCATTGCTTCTTCCCTTTTAGTTGTAGGGAAGTTTAAAATCAAGGGCCTGAGTCAGATATTGGCAGATGTGTCACTTCGTCACAACGGTGACGGATATCCTGTCTGCCAAAATCTAAATCCCAGTTTATATCAGATGAAATTTAGATTTCAGCGGCCATGATATCCGGCACCATTGTGACGGAGTAACTTGTTTGTCAATATCTAAATTGGGTCCCAATTTTGGGGGAAAAAAAGCACTTGCTATGTTTTCAGGAACAATTGTCTTCTGATTGACACAAAAACGTTAAATCAATGTGAGAGTTTTTATTTAAATTCCTGCTGAGGACAGTGCTCCATTAACCCCCAAATTGGTAATGAAATTCACATACAACAGTACGTCTCTATTAACCAGTAAGGCTGGGAGTTTTGGGGTGAAATTGAAGCTATCTAATAAACAATGTACCTTTTTTTTTTTTCTTCAACGGACCAACTGTTTCCTAATAGCCACGTCAGTTTGCAGCAAAGAGATCCAGATAGAGGTTGCCTATCATTTTGATTTGCGCGGAGAGAAGGCACTGTTTTAGACTACATTTCAGACACTATAATCTCGTATAGATTTTGCACTGTGTCGCAAATCTGGTCCTTCACATGGGTGAAGGCGTTGGGGGAGGTCACAGGACATGCACTTGATTTAACACGTGGGAAGTCTTTCTCTCAAGGCAAGGTGAGGTCGTAGTCTCGGTCTGTTCAAGATGTCATAACCTGATCATTTCCGAAGGGTCATCTCAGCTCCTTTATAGGACTTTCTATGTCATCTGTTATCCACATCACATTGCCACCCCTGAATCTACTGCAGTCCACTAGTGTAATGCCGGAAGAGGTAAGATTGGCGGTATATTGTTTGTTTTATTGAGAAAGCTTTGTCTGCATCCTCTTTTTTTTTTTTTTTTTTTTTTTTTTTTTTTTTTTTTAGATATATGCAGTGCACATGTAAGTCAAGAATCGATAAACGAATAGAGAAATAAAACATTAAAGAGAAAGACAAAAGATGAACAGTCCTAGTGTGACCTTTTTATTTTGCTTGGCCTGACTCATAGCCATAGAGCAGATGAGTCTGTGATGGGATGTTCAGTTAAAATCTGTTTGATTGTGATAGAAAAACTTCAACACCGCGATGAATACATACGGCTTTTAACTGATGTGCTAAGCAGCAAGGTGACTGTCCCCTCCAGCCTCACTAATTTGCTCCTGTGATAACATGTCAGGGTTGTGCGCTCTGATGCACAATTCTACCACATAAAGATCAGCACCCTTGATTTAGCTCCTATGAGCGCTGACCAAAAACATAGAAGGCCCAGATTTCAGCACCAAGGCATGTTACCTCTTTGAAAGAAAATTATAAAATATTCCCAAGCTGAACCACTTCTCACAACAGGGATAATGACACTGGAGAACTTCAGGAGGCGTAGCCCTTTATTTCCACCTTTTATACATGTTCCTCTCAATATCTGGAAACAGATATTTGACCATTCACTGTGATACCAGGACTTGTCATCTCATAGTTGGTCGGACTAACTTAAATGTCCAGTGGGAACTGCTTGTATTCAATCTCGTGCTGACTGTATCACCCAGTTAAAAACAGTACATAGCAACCAGAACTAAATGTATTCATTACTACAGCAGTAAAATAAGTAATTTTTTCCCCTTCTCTGCAGTATATTCCTTAGCGATATAAATGAGTATTTATTTTTACTTCAGATATTGTGCGGTATAATTGCTTGCATTCTCCTTTTAAGAATTTTGCTGTATGCTACTGTGAATAAGCACATCCAGAAGGGAGTACTTACTACATGATGCTCTTCATAGCATGTACTTGTTGCATTGTGGGACGATGCCCGCCGCACAATGCCACTGAAGGGCTACACCCCTTCTTCTGCAGCACACGCAGCTTGCCAGTGACAAGACTTGGGGAAAGTATTCGAAAGCTTTTCGCCTGCTGTAAAAACCTTTCACAGAGAAGACTGAACGTACTTACCGCTACTCGTCAGTAGGCTATTTATCCATGATGGTGCAGGCATCAATCACCATAACAGCGGTTGGACGTTATTGACATGTAGTTGACAACCTTCTTCAGCACTGCGAGTCATTGCATTTTTTGTATATTCACTAGAGTCTTAATTTTTTTTTTTTTTTTTTTTTACTTCAAAACATACCTGGTGACTACCGGTCTAGCTCTACACCCACCTAACACTAAAGTTAGCCACTTCTTTACTGACAATAAACCTGACTGGTGTTTGCTGCTCATTAATTAGGTAAGTGCTGCAAAGCTCTATATGTAATAATCTGCTGGAGAGACTGACACATCTTGGGAATTTATGCAACAGCAGCACTCGACATGGTTCTATTTACACCTTTTTTAAAGAATGTATGTTTATAATATTTCGTTGTCTATTGCAAGAGAAAATATTAATGGACTTGAATTTACATTGTTAATCCAGCAAAGGAGCTAATCAGAAAATGAGGGGTTGTAAATAATGGTACCCTTGGAGGCACAGGGGCAAATCTCAAGTGACTGCAGTAAACGATTTCATTTAGAAAATGAGTCCATTCTTCTTCCTGCAATCTGCTGAACAAACATGCCAAGGTCTCTCCCCTCACAGAGTCTTAATGTGTTTCCAAAGAATTAAATGTTTCTAGTTTGAGTGATTTCTTAACTAATACACATTCAGCTTCTCCACTTCGAGCTCTTAGCGAAGATGAACAGTACCTGATTGCTGAGTACCATATTATCTAATGTTTTATGCTACAGCTTTGTGAAGCATTCTTTTTGACTGCTTCATTGCCCACTTTGTATGATAGCAATGTTTTTAGACTTTAGTGCGCCTGAGAATCCGTGATGACCATGGTCATGTTATCGAGATCTGATCATTCCAGAGCGAGATTTATTTTCAACCGTCTTCTAAATATTTTATATATGATAATGTAGTTTAAGCTTATTAATTTCAAATGGCACGTATATAGATATGTTCCTCTTGTGAATGTGGCTTAAAAGACGTGCTTGTAATACTTGGTGCAGTCTGTCTTTTTGTGCCATTCTTTTGAATGTGACAAAACCATTGGATTTGAGATTTTGTTAAATGCCGTCTCGTGTAAGACCGCAAAAACACAAATCAGACTTTTTCAGTCTCCCTTGACAGACGAACCTTTCTAAGGCTTACTTGAGTGTGTGGAACAGAATGACCTTTACATTACAGTTTTGAAGGGTATTTACCCCGTTCTTCACGTTGCAAATGCCCTTGGGATACAACTGAGAGGGTGTACAGGTTTTGTTGAGACATTTCTATGTGGAAAATGATTTAACTGTCGAACCGGGATGCTCTTTCTTAGCCATATTTTGCATATCACTAAAACCACCAATAATGAATTGAAAGGAATCTACAGTGATATCCAGTATAAATAGATGTGTGCGACAAATATAGAAGACTGGTCTATGAGGATTCATATTTTATTTAGAGGCAATCCGACTTCCTCTGTTGTAGCTCTGCTGCCTTAAATAAATAACATTAGGGTATGTGGGATAACAAATCCAACCAGGGCAACACTAAGTGTTGCTCTTTTGCATACATTTCTTAAAAATATTAGTTGACCTGTACCGTTTTCGATGGTACTGAGAGAGAAAAAATAGTTTGAAGTATTTAACTTCTGCAAGCATATTCACATACATTATTTTCACACTTGATAAGCACTTCAAACATCACCCAACGATGTGAGATTTGGATAGGGAGGCTCAGATGTACTGAAGTCTCTAGCAACTGTGTTATGTTTCTTTCAAACCTTTCTCTGACCGCTTAGGGTAGTAAATACGACAAGACTTTCTTTCTAGTAGGATGTAACCCAAAAGACTCAATAGAGTGACGCTAGCCAAGAGCAACACTAAGATGTGATATCATTATCATAAAGCTTTACTATTTGAGCTCTGATTCTTTTACCAGCAGCGCATGTGTAATTTGTGGATAAAATGTGATTGGCCATTTGCATGGCTATTTATATTGCCCTTGACACTCCTGTTTTTTTTTTTTTTTATATTAACAGAAGACCATTAGTGTCATGCGTGGAACCTTCATCAGGCACTGTAGGCCCAATAAACAAAAGTGGTATTGGATGCAAAAACAGAATTTTCCAAACCTAATAACACATCCTAAATAGCAGAATCTGAAATTAGTGGCCTTGTACGTCTCCCTAACTAACTTTGAGAATACATCAGCGAGGTTTTCTTCTCACATTATATCCATTATTATATTCCTTGCACATATATTCCCTTACTATGTATTTACATATCTGATAGAGACTTCTAGTTGCAGATTCCTTCCCTTAGAATTCCTTGCCGTTCAATTTTCCCCAGACGTCAGACTGGATCTGGAGTTTTTTTATTTGAACAATACCTTTGCGCTTTGGTAGGTGGCATCGGTTGACTCTGCAGGCGTGTTTGGCGGTGGTGTCCGTAATGATGTCGGGAGTAGTACATAGACGCCGCCTCAGCGCAATTACGTCAGTTGTTTTCTTTCTGCGCCACGATCTGTTGCGGAGAAAGCTACCCTGGTCTCTTTTTGACCGCGTTTGACCATTTTGCCAAGTTTTTTTTTGGTGAGTCGAGATGTCTCTGAAGACCGGTTTCAAGCCGTGCGAGGACTGTCCGCGCATGATTTTGATGACTGATCTGCATTGGGGTCTGTTTGTGGTGCTTGAAGCGTTACCACGACTCGATGTTGAGCTCTGCGTTCCGGGCCAGGCACCTGAAGGCCTTGAGGGAGCAGTCGACTCTTCATAGGTCCCGGTCTCACTCGAGGGGAAGGTCTCGAGACCGCTCGCGGAACCGCCACCATTCTTCTTCCTCCAAGTCTTCGGGCCCAGGTAAGAAGAAGAAGTTGCCGAAACGGTCCCGTCACCGTTTGACTTTACCCTGTTGCTTGACTGTTGCGACGCGGGAGGTGTGTCGATGCTCGAGGCCTCCGTCTTTGGAACCTGCTTTTGGGTCTGCTCTGCTCTTCTCCAAATTTTCCGGGAGCCAGAGCAACCCCGTTGTGCGCCTTTGGGCCCAAGGGGTTCGGTCGGTGGCCGTCTGGTTCCATGCCAGCGGCTTCGCCTCCAACCACCAAGGTCCCCTCCGGATCTGCTCTCGGATCAGCACCGACGCTGGTCGTACCACTGAGACCTTCCCTGGCGTTGGTTCGATTGTTGACGCTCCCGACATCGGTGGTGCCCACCATCGACATCAACCTGATCCTCATCCCTGACGAGTCGGAACGTCGTCGGCTGACGCCGTCTGTCTTCAATGGGGCCTACTCACTCCAGGTCGGATTTGGACCCTTTTTGTTATGAGTACGAATTCGGGGAAGGATTGGAGGGGTCCCTTGACCCTAATGAATACCACAATTACCCTAATTTGAACTGGGCACAGGAGTTTGGAGCGGCCAGTGGGCTGGACACTTCTCCAGACGCTGGCATGCTGTCTCCTCATACCGTGGCTACGGCGGAGGGAGTGACTTATTCTATGGTGGTCAGAAGGACGGCTGAGGTCCTTGGCCTTGCTTGGGTATCTATTCTAAGGTAAGGAATCTGCACCTAGAAGTCTCTATCAGATTTACAAGTTGCTTACCTTCGGTAACTAAATATCTAGTAGAGACATATTCTAGTTGCAGATTCCTTACATGCTCACCCATCCTACCCGCTTTCAAACTGATTTCCAGGGGCAGGGATTCCCCATTCAGGTCCTTGGCTCTGGCGCACCAATCAAGTGTTCTTAGTGGCTCTGCGCTTTGGCGTGGAAAGTCGTTAAAAAGAAACTGACGTCACTGCGCTAAGGAGGCATCTATGTACTATTCACGACATCATCACGACGACTATGATGCCAACGACGCCCGCTGAGTTGGCCGACGCCACCTACCAATACCCAAAGGTATTGCTCGAAGAAAAAATCTCCAGATCCAGTCTGACGCTTAGGGGAAAATTTTAAGGTAAGGAATCTGTAACTAGAATATGTCTCTACCAGATATTTCGTTACCGAAGGTAAGTAACTTGTACATCTATTTATTTATTACTCTACTCCTACCGTATAAGAGAAAAATTTGATAAAAATAAATAAAATCTATAAAATTTAAATTATAAATAATTACACATAAAAATGTATAAGAAAATAAAAACAGAATTTTTATATATATATATATATATATATATATATATATATATATATATATATATAGAGAGAGAGAGAGAGAGAGATATAGATATATATATATAGATATATATACACATATATAAAATACTAAATACATAAAAATAATATAAATGTACTCTTTACTCTCTCCCCATCACCCTGCGTCTCTATCAATCTATACTCCATCCCAAACCCATTCTACTACTTTCTTCTCCAAAATAACCCTGCCTAAGCTCTTCCCTCCTCTCCCGCATCTAGCTAACCCCAAACACTTGTTTTACTACTATGATCTCCTAAACAGCCCTACTAAATTCTCCCTCATTTATCTCACATTTGACTCATCCAAAACCCCCCCTGCTACTATGATCTCCCTAACCCTTTCCACAGACACTTCCCTCCCCATCTCTCCTTTACTCAACCCAAGCCTCATCCTATTACTCTAAACTCCCAAATAACACTTTTAGATTCTTCCCTCCTCTATCCCTACATTACTCTAGTCAATCCAACTAACAAACTCGCATATCTTCTGCTCAAATTAACTCATAATAATACTAATACTGCACTCATATTTCCCTATACTAATCCACCACTAATTCTTCTTGGGTTCCAGAGTAGCGGGCTACTCGCCGAAAAGCGCTTTGACGCCTTGTTAGAGGTAGTAAGCTCTGTATAATTACAATTACATTCTCAAGTTTCAAGTGATGGTGGGTTTCATGGCATTTCTGGGTGTGGAATCCTGCATAAGTAGGCGAACACCCACAAAGTTCTACATTTGTGTCACTTCTTAAAGGTAATTCCTACCCTGGAAGGAGACATAATAAAATTGCCTCTCTCAAATGCAGCAGTACATCCCTTTCCAGTATGGAATTGGAAGGAAATACCTTCCTTTTTAATGGAGGTGCAGGGTAAGGCATTTATCCTTAAGCAAAAAATATTTTTCATGTGAAGAAAATAAGCCATGGATCATAATGCACTTTTGCACTTCTTTTGGCACTCAAAATGTACCCAGTAATAATTCTACATGTGTGGTGAGAGTTCTCTATAATTTACCAACCGCCTGGATTCATGCTATTGGGGTAGTATCCTCTCCTATTGCAATTACTAGAGAGACCGGGCAGGGTTGCCCTCAGTCTTTATTGCTGTGTGCATAGGTGGCGAACCATTAGCATGTGCACCCCACAAGTACCACGGACACAGGGGCTTACGCTTAACAGGTTGCAACCTGATAATCTTGGCGTACGCAGACGATACGCTGCTATACATACACAATGCGGAGCATAACCTCCCCCCTGTGTTGTGAGAGGTGGTGTGTTTCAGGGGACTCTGGCCTTTGAGTGAATTGGGACAAATCCATACCCCTCACCCTGTCCATGATGCCTGTATTATTGGGATATCCCCTACAGTTGTAGACGGAATCTGTTCGGTACCTGGGGATCCAGGTGCACAGGGACCCGGCGGTGGTCCTCCTTGATAATTAATTATGGCAGAGCAGTACAAAGGCTGTCTGAGGTAGCTGACTGCTGGATTAAATTGCCAATATTACTAATCGGCTGCATAGCTTTTTGAAGATGGTAGTGTTCCCCAGATTTCTAATCCTGTTCCAGAATATACAAATATTGCTGTCCCGAGTGGTATTCAATAATTTGCGGTCACTCACGATAAAATTGGCCTGGGCGGGTAAGCAGCTGGAAGTACAATGGGAGATACTCACTCTTTTATATGCTATGAGAGGCCTGAATGTACCAGACTTGGAGTTATTTTACACAGAGGTGCAGACCATGTTTACCCATTACTGGCTGCACGGTCCGCACGATTTACCACATCTGTACCTGAAAAGGGACCCTGCGCACCCCGCTTGGTACATCAAACTCTGTTTAGCAACCCAAAACAAAGGCATGGTGTTTTTGATTCCTTAAATGCCACAACGCACAGCTGGCACAGTCTATTGCAGCAACAGCCCGGTTCCATATTGTATTCACCACATGTTCCTGTGTCTTGGTGTTCACGGTTGCCTATGGGACAGAAGCAAGGGGCTAGGGAGGCCTTATGCACGTTAGGGATTGATACTAGGAGAGATTTTTTCCATAATGGTACAATGTGCACATGGAAGCTGGTTCGGGAATGGAGTGACTCACTATCATTTTTACAGAGCTTGACATACATTACGGGACTTGTTGGGTGATGATCTTCTGGAGCCCACTGACGTGCGTATATTGTCCTCCCTCTTACAGGTAGCCACCACCACCAGGCCAGTGGCAAGACTTTACGCGTGCGCCCAGGAGGCACGCAGACCTGGACCGACTAAGCCCCAACTTGAATGGCAGAGGGATTTTGTATAGTCATATCTGACAAACTGTCAATATTGTTGTTAAGAATTTCTCTTTGAATGGCAGTTACAGGCTGATACATTTAAATCTATTAATCGGGTATACTGCACTCCAGAAAGGCTATTTAGATTTGGCCTAAGAGACACCGCGGTGTGTCAGCGATGTGGTGAGGGTGTAGCTGGATTTGCACATATTGCATGGTTTTGCCCCGGAGTGCACAAGTTCTGGTAGGCAGTATTTGGTGAACTGGAAGTCATCACTGGTGTATCCCTATAGTTTACTCTGATACTAGCAGTGCTAGGGTACAATAGAGACATTTATGGAGATGTTATGCATCTGGTAGCCATAGGTTTACTGCTTGCAAGGCGTTGAGTGGCTTTAAGGTGGGCTCGTGGCGCACCACCAACCTAAGGATTGGCAAACTGACATAGTGTACTGCAACACACAAACTGACATATATAGTGAATGAATTACTCCCACCCCAGAGCAGCCCCAGGAACCCTTGGGGACCATACCAGACCTACCTAGTCGGCAGGTAGACAGGGGAGACAGAGGGTGAGGATGCTCCTGATGTGGTGGATGAGTGATGGTGCCGCTACAAGTTGCCCCGTGGTGGCCATGTAATGCAAGTAACCAATGAGGTATGTGACTGACTCTTTGATTGTGCACTACTCGCTCATTGTACTGCCAGTGCATCTTTCTGTTACAGAAGGAGCCTGCTCCTTTCTATTACTTTATTGTGAACCACGCCCTCGGTGAAGCAGAATTATTTCCTGCTCATCTATCACCCGAACTATATCAAAATACCTTCCTATTTCCATTGACATTTGGTGCCTACGATTGTAACAATTGTTCCTTGCTATGCCTAGTCGAACTGTATGTTTTCAGTACTTTTTCAATAAAAAGAATACAAAAATAATTCTACATGTGTAATAAAATAGTTCATCATCGTAGATTCTACAAACTGATTTAATGAATCTTTGTGAAACCTTAAAAATAGTAGATCTGCTCCCAAATTAGAAGCAGGCAGATTTCTGATGAAACTGATTAAATATTGCTTTAACAACACACCATGTTGGTCACGGTTGGTCATGTTTGTAGACGCTTTGTAAAGCTTAACTAGTCACCGTTTGGTTGCTGATGGCTGTAATCAGGTGAAACGTTTGCCTAAACGACATTAATGAACCTCTTTGATAGACTGGCAATGGGTTTTTGCCTGCCACTGAAGAAAATTGTGACACATTTAAATGCAATTGAGGCTGGGTAGGAATCATTAGTCCTTCTTTGTGCAAAAATCTTTTGCTTCATTGATTTTGCAAAGTTATGATACACTAGAGACACTGTTCTCAGTAAAGTGTGAAGAAAAATCTCAAATATTTTGCTTTTCTTTTTAGCGTAATTTTTTTATTATTTATGCATGTTTCCTTTCCTTAATTTTGTACTGCTACTAGGATTAACGGACAGACGTTTGCGACAGCAAGAGACAAATTAGACGTGGGCTCAGTGTGTTCCAGAAGTTAGGGGCTCTCATGGTCTCGCCTCCATGTTTGATCTTGTTGACCCCTCTTTCGGGTAATGATTTGCAGAGTAGAGTGCTGGATCCTGTTAGGCATGTAGAAAAGAGTTCATCTTGGTATCTTTTTCTCTTGCTCCAGTATACCAAGTCGATGATGGAGACTACTTTAACTTGATGGTGTCGTATACTGGGAGCCAATGCAGAGCTTACAAGGCTGACGTTAAACGGTGATTCCTCGGTGATGCCTCTTCAGGTTGAGGTATAGGTAGAGTCTCAAAGGCGTCAAAATCAGTGCCAGAAACAGAGGAGCAGCTCATCCTAATGAACATTGGCTGGGGACTGTAATCTCCTTTTTATTGTCAATTTATATTACACTAATAGTGAATAATAACATATTCACTATTAGTGTCATAAAAATGGAGTACAATTAGCTGGAAAATGACCATCTCTAGCAGTTGAGGTAATAAAAAATGTTTTTAAATGTTTGTGTGCATGCAAGCAGGTGAGTGTGTTTGTGTGAGAGAGAGTGTGTGATTGTGTGTGCATGTGTAAATATCTGTGTGTGAGCGAATATAAAGGTCAAATAGCATGGGATGTCATTTCCGCTACCCCTGGACTTTTGGTGAATTGACTTTCATGCAGAGAGGCCTCAAATCTTACAGTGCATCCTAGCGAGACACGTGTATATATATAAAATAAAATACTATTATGCAGTATTGATTCTTACTGGAGTGAGGTACTTCCGGAAACTCTTGGCGTGTGCAATTCTAAAACATTACTGAGCTACACATAATAAAAGTGGCACACCTACATATGCATATACGTGTGTATGTATGCAGATTTGTTTTCTGTTCAGTGCATCACTGTATGTTTTTCACAAACTATCTTACGCTGGGAGTTAGAAGGAATAAGTGTAAAAAAAAAAATGGTATGCCTGTGCTTCCAGACAAACCAAAATCATTATTTGACGGGGAAAAAAATCAATTAAGTCTGGTGAGTGTGTATAATTTTAAGAAGCCTTTCCACTTTGCATAGGGTGGGTATAATGTTTCTATCGAAGTATATCATCATAACAAAATAGTGACATGATACTGCCCAATAAAATGCTGCATAATTTACTTTTCTTTTCCACATACATAAATCACAGCTCCCTAGTAATGTATTCCTCAATTGGCACATAATTCAAATAGGCCTTGCATATAAGGTGTGGCCACTGTTGCATACAGGTTACATGAAAAATGCGGGGGGGTAATTTGCCCACTACTTAAGACTTCTGCTTGTCTCTCAAATGAACTAAATACAGGTGAATGTTCAGGATTTCGGTTGCGTTTACCAAAAGCCTGAGGTTTGGTTTTTAAAGGCAAGCCTTTGCCTGCACTGCAGCCAGACTTTTAATAAGTGAGGCCTTGCACGTAAATAAGCTTTATGAGGGCTACACATGCAATATTTTGATTTAAACTTAAAAGAGAAGCCATAGCTGCTACAGAAGCCTTGCAAGACAACCATGCAAACCATTAGTGGAATTATACATGTAAAACATAGCCTTGTATGAAAAGTAAATTTGGTTTTTAACCATATCGGCCGAGGAAACTTTTTTTATATGAAATATCTCAATTTCGTTATGTTTTTTTAAAGCCCTTGAGACTGACCCTTCAGCTCAGGGTCTGTACTCTGACCCTGAACACTTTCCTGACTTTTTAGGGCTTCCAGTGTGGACACCAAGCCCAGCAAGGGTGTCGCGCAGGGGTCAGCCTAATCTAAGGCTCCTGTTGCCTGCCTCTGTTACAACACAGGGAGGAACTGCAGGGCATAAAGGGCTTTACCAGTGCCCGCCGTATATTCCTCTCCTGTCAGAGAAGGTAATTCTTGGCCCACTGGTTCTCCCACTGCAGGTGGCACCCACCTCCTACCCCCTCTTTTGGGCCTCTGTACCATAACCTCAGGGTCAGTAACCTCAGAGACCTAAGAAAACCAAAAATGCAGTCCATGGACAAACAAGACATACTGCTGCTTTACTTTGGGCAAATATTTCCTTCTCCTTTAAGGAGACTCTGGCCATAGAGTAGTCATATCTACCACCCCATTAAGACTCCTTACTGTCCAGATCTCTCCCTGCATAGATTGTTCTGTGGAGATGAACCTACAGGCCTCCAGCAGAGGAGGGACCGGTATAATTTACTGTCGCCCGCTGGAACTGTTTCCTGAAACTGTTAGGAATTCCCAGCTTATCTTTTTGATTCACTTACTAGGTAAAGGACACTAGGGCATGCTGTACCCTCTCTTGTGAATCACCTTCCCTAGCACTACGCTAGTCACCTCTGTAGAGTGCCCGCAAGTAAGTCTCTCCCTGGGGCATAAGGGATCTCCTTACTAATGAGTCAAAGTATTTACCCTCTCTAAGGTCTTCTTGTCCCTCTGGGTTTCCACCTCACTACTTTCCGAAAGTGGGTTTGGACTCTTTCTTGTTGTCAGACTTTTGAGGCTCTAAGGGGTTCTTCTTTTTAAGTCGAGTGCGCAAGCGTTTTGACCTGTTGTTAGTACCGTGGGTTTTTCACCACGTCCACCTCATGCCCATCACTTTCACTTGTTTGTGGGGTTGCCTTGTAAAAATCTTTTGTTATAATTGGCAAATGCTTTACGTTTGTCCTTCCTTGGGGAGGCTTTGTTATTTTCTTGCAGACTGACACTGTTACATGGATAATTTGCATGATTGCCTATAAGTTTGACTGTGAGCGTATGTCTTTTTCCTTTTGTGTCTATCTGTCGCGCTCATGGCGGCTGTGGTGCTTTGAATCGGCTCGCTTTTGTCAAATAATGTTTTACTTTTCATTTTCAACTTATGTGGCAAGAAAAGTCCAGTTAAGAATTTACAATGCCAATAGCTCTTACTGGAGCAAATGTGAGACTGATTGAATTGCAAGTGCTGGTTAACCTTCTGCTGTGGGTCTGGATATCACAGATGGTGCTTCTCTTTGAGGAAAATCCTCCTCATGCACCTTTCACTCACCTTCATCGTCATTCTTCTCTGAGGTGATCTATGTTTTGTGGGCCTTTTGTCAGGCCTGGAGAGCTTTCTCTAAATAACCACTTCCTCAACCCCAATTCTGGTCCACTTTCAAGATCCTTGCTTTGTACATGGCCTTCATCTCCAACACAGGAAGGCTAGTCAGCGTAGATGCAACAACCTCCCTGTTACCACAAAAGCACTCAAGGTGCAAAAATGTGATAAAAAATTAAAATAAAACACTCAACAGGTCTTTTTTTAAGCAGTTACATAGTATACAGTAGGACAGTAGAGTACACACGATGTCACACAAAATCAAACAATACAATCTGATATGGCCTGCAATCAAACAAATGTAGTTAGAAAAATATCCACAGATGGGGGCAGATGACCCACTACAATAGCCAATGCAGGTTGAATACAAAACAGTACTACCCTTTGTGAAATCGCACCTGCAGTGCATTTTTAGGGTTGAGCTTGCGTAGCATGCGCTTGCGTATGCATATTGCTTGCAAGACCCTGTAGTAGTTAAAAAAGGGCTCGGAGCCCCACCCATGTCTCATCAGTGTCTTTCACTGGTTCGTAGGCTTGCCTTTTAAAATCTGCTTGCTTTCATTAGTGGAAGGCATGCATGCGTCATGCCTTTTCCGGTGGTTAGCCCTCCTCGAGCGCAGTGACCAAGTACTGAAAACATACAAGGCTTGCTGTTTTCCGTCTGGTGTGTGGACTACTTTTTCTCTTTTTTCGCAGTGCGATCGTGCTCTTTTTTTTTTTTTTTTTTTTTTTCCCCCCCCCATTTAATGAGGCAAGAAAAGTCCAGTTGGGAGTTCACAACTGCTAATAGCTCTAACTCTGAGAAATGTGAGGCCCGTTGCATTGCAAATGCTTGTTAGTTTTGTTAGCTATTAAAACAAGTGAATAACAATCAAGGAAATTAACAGTGTGGAGAAAAAGTAGAGCGACAGCTGCAGGATACCCTTTGTGTGTGCCCCTCTCCATCGTATCTGTCCACAGTAGGAAAGGGAGGGTGGGGTAGCAGGGACATGATGGGGGGTGGGGAGGAAGACCTATCCCAAGAGAAGGATGGGGAGGAGGTAGGGGAGTGAAGGAAAAAGAAAGGAAAAAAATAGATTTTTTTTTTTAAGTGGTGCAGGGAACTCCAGGGCCCAACCTGGAGGGAGGGGAGGTGGCGTGGGGTTCAGCACTGCACCCTCTTATCTGTCCCTAACCTTGGCAGCTACTACAACTAGAGGTCAGGGGAACATTCCTATGTGACCACTGAGTGCGTCACCAAATTCAGGTGAGGGTTCTGGAGATGTGATGGGTAATGGCTCCTCGACTCCCAAACAGTCCAACATATCGCCCCACATCTCTAGGTCCCTCACTGCATTCTCAACCGTGCGTATCAGTCGCAATCTCCCCTCCTCTGTCACTACCCATTTATGTAGGTCTTCCTGTCACCTGCCCAATGCAGGAGGACAAGCTTTTGTTGAATGGACTGCAATGTGCCACTTAGCCAGCACCAGCCCCAAGAGGGAGAACCTTTGTTTCATCCCATTCTCATGTTCTGCGGTCAGTAACACTCCCGGCAAGCAATGTTTAATCATGTTCTCTTTGGGGATCCGCGTGACCTCCTGCAATTCATGCAGCACTCTGTCCCAATAAATTATGCAATTTATCGCAGCCCCATGTCATGTGGGGCAAGCGGGATACTGTGTTGCGATTAATCTTTGCAACCACTGAGCAGTTACGTAGGTGCTGTGCAGATAATACAACTGGGTGAGTTTGAAACGGGGGTTGTTGCGCCCCTCCTGGACCGGCGCAAAAGCCTGCCTCCATTCCCGATCCGTGAGAGGCTGAGATAAATCGCCCAACCATATGTCAAGGACTCCTGTCACGTTGATCCTGCGGTAAGCCTTCAAGGCTTTATATATACAGAAGATCAAGGCCCGGAAGGAGCCTGGGTCCTACAGCAGCTGCAGAGTCTGTAACTCCCTACTCCCCTCCACCCCCCGTTCCGCTAGGAAGCTGGCCCAGACGTTGCATGCCGTGCGAGACACTTTGGTGTATTACAGGAATTGTCTGCGGTGTAATTTAAAGAAATACATTTCTTCCTCTAAAGTGAGGAAGGTACCATAAAATAGAAGTCCCCCGCCGAGGTACATCCCCCATCATACCACTGCATCAGATCCATCACAGATTGTATCTACAGGAAACAGGGCAACCATTTGTTGCGTAACAGTTATTAGGTTTTCACTTTTTCCAAGAGCAAGGAAAGGTCCCTTAGGAAGCCGTACAGACTGTAGCACCTCAGGGCAGGGTTATGGGCACCAAGACTCTCTGCAGTGAGGCCTCCAGCATTGTCCAGTGGTCTGTGATGAGTTGGGCTGTCTCGGATTCAGGAATTCTGCTTTGGCGTCCATGATGCAGACAAAGAGGAGTCCCCGGTTTCAACCAACGTGGACACATATATGCATTATGAATTTATACTCATAACTGTCTAGAAATATTTAGTATGCTAAGAAGTCATATTCAATTAAATAATACACTTATTTGAAACATTAGCATTGAAGTACTGCCAAGTGCACACCTCCAGTTATTTACGCTCATAATAACACAATTTAACCTCTAGCTATATCTGCAATATACTGAAGTCTACACTGTCCTTGCCACTTCCAACATAGCAAATGGTAATCGTCCGCTGCATAAGTACTCTGACATTAAACTCAACATTTCAAGTCTGACGCTAATGGAAGATATTTTAAGGAGGCTAAAAGCCACTTTTGAAAATACAGGGGAAAAAGGAGATTGGAAAGACACACATCACTGCTTGGCACCCTCTTTTGGACCTGGTATAGATTTGTATCATGCATTTGAGCCCCGAAGAGAATAAACGGCCAACACCTTTTAAAGAATTTGGTATGTGACATATTGAGTTCTGCACACACTTGTGAGGACCTTTTGCAAGCTGCACCAGACACTTCAGACATACAGGTGGATGGGTGCTTTCTTAAAGGCTTTAGCAATACTTTTTTACAGTGATCAGGTTGGGCAGAGACAGATTAGATAGAGCTTAGCGGGGGACAATTCTGAATGTCATAACTAGAGGCGAACATGTGATCTCGCCACAGTCCGAATGCCCCTGTTGAAAAAGAAAATTGAGAAGATCCAGGAGATGTCTGTCTGACATACAGCCAATATGGCGCCACTGAGATGCTTGCTGATGCTCAAGCACATCCTATGACTTGAAAGAGAACAAAGGCTACCCATAGGCTAGCTGTCCACTGCAGAGACTTCTGGCTTCAAGACTGGAAAATTCTGAGTACTCTTGGTAAACGTGTGCAAAGGGGGTAATGCTTTGCTTGGTTGGGGTGACAATGAAGAGTGCCTGCAGGCAGCTCCCCGAGTGAGGATCCAGGCACATCGCATTGGACAAGTGACGAAAAGGGGGTCCCTGGATTTTTGACAACTCCTAATGTATAATGCATTGCTGGTGCAACCCTTCCTTAAAACAGGTATTTTAGGGCCAGATGTAGCAAAGGTTTTTACACATTCTGTGTCTACGGGAAAAAGTGTTCGTACATATGGCCCTTAGTCACAGTGGACACTGAGCTGGTAGTCCACAAAGTCACTAAACTTCCTAGGTGGGGTCCAAAGCAAATGCCATTAGGAGATAGTACCATCATTGTACTAGCATTACTATGCAGAGAGCAATAGTTATCAGTACAGCAGAGAAGTTGAGTGGACTTAAGTTACAAAATAGTCAGACACTGATTTACTCAGATCTGAGTACAAACAACCAGAGGAGATTGCAGGGAACTGCTGGTTATAAAGAAAGAATGCCTCCAAAGCAATGTTTCCGCTTCTTTGTAGTATGCGATCAAGCTGCATCTCGAACAAGGCACAGGAGTTCATGTCTTCATACAGGTACAATCTGTGGGGAAGTACTTTTTTGGTCAAGCGAAGAAGCCAGCCTAGCAAGGGCCCCAGAGATATTGCCAACTAAATTTACCATGCACTTTCTCCTAGAGTTCCAGAGATTTTCGTCCTCCTGCGGTGATGGGACTTTGGGGGGGTTATCAAGATAGATTTTGCTTTTTAGTAGCGTGATTCCTTTTGTTCATCCTCCCCTGTGCACCATCACTATCTTTGCATGTGGCTCTACTGCAGTGGGAATGGGACTTTTGTTGTATTTGTTCTACTGAACTAGAAGTAATATTTTAATGCTGATCTACTTTCTTATGTATATTTGTGAATTGTTTACTTTTTATGCTCAAACATATTTAAATTCAAAATTGAAAACAGTAGTGAGGCTTTTCCTGTGAACAGCATACCATAAAATGGAAATACACTTACCTCTCCCCTTTTTTCTACTGATTGCCCTAATCTCTTCAGAGAAGCATTCCTCTTGGTATCTCAACAGTCTAATAAAAAAGTTCACCTAATATGAACTCACAGTATTTGGTAACCCAAAGTCTTCCAAGACCAGGGAGCTTAGACTGCTACAGGCTCTGTTGGGGGGGTTTCTCTGTGTGGTTGAGGGAAGTTGCACTTCTGCAGTTTAAGCTGTACCTCACCAGTGTGGATACTCAAACTATCCAAGCATTATCAACAAAACATGCTGGCTCCAACAACTGTGGAACCCTGAGTAAAAGCATGTAATCATCATTCCCTCTTTATTCCAGTTGGTGCATCACACAAGCATGGAGTAATGACTAACCACTTTTCCTCCTTTTCTCTATCCTTTTGATAACTCACATACTCATTGACTAATCGCTGGTGTTATGCTATGAGAGAGAGGAGCAGGACAAAGTCCCGAAGAATACTCTAGAATGGTTATGCAGGGGTGTGGAATTTAATAGAATATCTACTTGTCCATGGGAAAGTTTGCTTCATAAATAAGCCTGTCATATTAAAAAAAAAATCTACTTGTCTCTTTAGTGCCGTGACAAAAAGTGGTTGAATGAAAAATGAACTTGTAACGGCTCATTAGATTTTCGCATTAGCAAATCAACACATGCATATTTGCTCGCGCTCAAATACGGTTCACAAATATTTTGTAGGAGTACGATTTCCTTGTCTACTTCTGTAAATTCCTGTGAATTCACGAAAGCCATAATTCTGCATTATTGCAAAGATGTATACCATGGATGCACTTCTGTGACTTTCTTAAAGAATTGGGCGCCTAATTATGTCTGGCGTTAACCAGACCTTTTTGTTTTTGTTAAAATTCTATTTCTCTCTCTATCCATCTATCGCCTGGCTTTACTGTGAGTGATCGCATTCTGCTCTTTCACAAGGAGCCTATTGGTACACAAAGTAGTTTTGTTCAGTGCCAGGAACTACTGTGGCAATGTGTGCTTCTTGAGAAAAAGCATTTTTTTTTTTGTGCTTTTTGCCAATGTTTGTTTCTGTGGTAAGGGCTAGGCATCTCCCACAGCAGTAAAGTTTTACAAAAGCCATGTCAAAACAAGACACACATTGACAAAACCAAAAGACTGACCACCAATGTCAGATCTATTTGCTCTGCCAATGCTTGTTTATTTTCATGTTTCCTGTACTCTTGTTGAAACTGGGTACACTGTTTTTTCATTATGTATACTGTTTTGGAAATATTAGCATGCATCAACACATTTTACTAAATGATGCTTCAAGGACATGTTACCTAAACTTTCACAGTAAATAGCAAAACATTATTTTTCCTAGTTGGATTTTGTTTCTGGACATTTTATTTTGAAAGCAAAGAATCACCAGTCTTGATTACAAGCTTCTGTAAACATTTGCATCAAATCAGAGTGCACTCTGGGAGCATTATACATAGCCTCATATTGTTAAACGTTTCAAACTTGAGTGTAGACATTTTATTTTTATTTTTGGAACCACTGTCAGTTGTGCAGTCCAAGCATACCACATTTATTTAAAGCGCTCACCTACATAATAAAGGCTTTCAATTAATGAATCATAAATACAAATTCAAACAGCATTAACATATGGACACAAATATTACCTCAACTGCAGACAGTTCCTTTCCCTATAAACTGACAGCCAATGCGTTTGTGCTGCAGGGGCTTGGGCCTACTTGTCTCAAGGACAAAATAAACATGAAACTTGTTGTCCTTGACCCTAAGCAATGTGTCCTGGGTGTCTGGCTATAGGAATTGCACACCCCTGTGATGGCCATGATAGCAAGTGGGAAGAAAGATGTAGACACACACTTTCCCGAACAGACTTCTGAGTGCCTTGCTTTTATTGTTGTGTGTGAGACTGTAAGGAGAGTTGTTTGTAATTCTGCACTATACCTGTTCTCTTGAGTGTGAGGAAATCTTGCACAGCTGCTACGCAAGATGCACCTGCACTGTGTATTACCAACACTTAGAAAATAAAAGACAGGCGGTTTGTTATAGCAATGAATTTTTGACAACGTTTGGCCTTTGCATATTTTACATGTTTCTACCATGTAACTGCCATTACATTTTCTGTTCTGCTATTACGTTGATTAACATATTTACTCCGCTCATTTTTACCTGATATCTACTGTAACCAGATAACTATCTTAACCACTGTATGATTGTAAAACTTTATTAACACATTTGTAGTAAAAACACTACACACTTTAAGGTTAGAATATCTTTGTCCTTTGATCAAGCAGCTCTGATTCCCTGCAACTTCTCCTCCACTCACCTCCAAAATTCCACATTCCACTCTGCCTTCGTTTTCCTCAGGATCCTAATAATGACATAAACACTACACATCCCCTGTTACAATCTTAATAAAAAAATCAACACACATCCCCTTCACAATGTACATTGAGAAATTAAAAGATAACACAATGATTCATAAAAAGAAACACCTCTAACGATCAATAACAGAACTAATGTATACACATACCATGAAAAACTAGAGATTATAATAACAAAACGACTTAATCTAATCACAAGTATAGTTGTTTAATGCCTTTGGTCAATTAATCATTCTCTTTGGTCTTACAGGACACATGGAAGTTGTTAGGAAAGCACCAATTTCCCCTTTTACACTCCCACCGTAGCTGGATCCAAAAGAATAGGTATTGCTGGAACACCTTTAGTCAAATCTTCCTTCTGTGCCTCCACTTCAACTGCATATTCCTCTGTACCTCTCAAGACATACTGAATTCTTTAATATTTGCACAATATATTTTGGTTCAAAGAAAACACTGACACCTTTAGGAATTTTTACTTGGTTTCTTAACTTTAACCCACTGCCGAATCGTTACAGCTATGGATTTGACTCTGTTTCTTGACGTAGTATTTGTCATACGCTTCATGTTTACTCAGTATCCTTTCTGAAGACCAAAAAACATCATTATGTGAGGACAACCGAACTGGGTTAATTGCGATCTCCGTTTCCTTTCTCGCATGACTTCAAAAGGATAAAACCCAGTACTTTCTACTTTAGTTATCCTATATGACCAAAGAGTTTTAAACACTTGTACTTCCCGGCTGCAACCATTCTTTTGAGCTAACTAAATTGCTCCTTTAAGAACTCTACTAAATTGTTTTACTATCCCATTGCTGTGCTTGGATTATAAAAAGAGACACTGTTCTGTGACTCACACCACTATCTTTCAGATATTTATTTTCTTTGTCAGATGAAAACTGCACCACATTGTCACTTAAAGAACCAAAAGTACCCCTTAAGTGTTTTAAAAAATGTCATCAAGAAATTCAAGAAAGGTGTCAGTATCTTTCTTGTTAATAACACTAATATATGGCGACCTGGAAAAAGCATTCATCAACACAATAATATACTCCTGATTGCTCCTAATTGGTCCATAATGTCAATTGTTATTATCTCCTAGGGAGCATTAGGACCGTCAAAGTGCTGCACATACAGTGGTCTGAGTGTTTGTTCGTGGAAAGTCATTTGTTACATTGCATTACAACTCTTTCTGCATCTTTGTTGATGCCAGACCACCAATATATATTGCTACAGCAGATTTGGGGCCTGATTACAACTTTGGAAGAGGGTTTAATCCGTCCCAAATGTGACGGATATACCACCAGCCGTATTACGAGTTCTATAGGATATAATGGGCTCGTAATACGGCTGGTGGTATATCCGTCACATTTGAGACGGATTAACACCTTCCTCCAAAGTTGTAATCAGGCCCTAGATCTTTACAATACCAAGCTGTCCTTCATGTCACAAGGATACAATTCTCTACCTCAAGGAAACACAGGACATTAGTTTGTCACCTCTTACCAAAACAATCTATGCATGACAATTCATTATGCACTTCCCAAAATGATTTTATATCTCCCAGTGCACTTTTCACATACTTCATGACTTTAACTCTTGATCTTTTGCACATTCTATATGCTATTCTTCCTTTTCCAACGAATGTTGTCCAGTATCAACCACTAATGCTGCTTTTACACTCTAACAATTTGTCCCAATTTCCCAAAAATGAAGTGTGCTTTCTAGGCCAACAAATCCGCAACAAGAATCCTCTTATCTGGAATATTCTCTCCTTTGTACACAATATCCAACAATCCCATGGACAACATGAATAACCTTGAAAACACCAAAGGCATGCCAACTGTTGTCATAGTGTTTACCAATGGTTTATGATCATACCTAAAAAATAATTCCTTAATACAAATGAGCGTAAATGCTCTAGAGCTCACACACCTGCTAAAGCTTTTCTTTCAGATACAGCATTTTTTTCATCAGATGTTGATAGTGCTCTTGACATAAACGCAATTATGACTTTGGTCCCATTAATATCTTTTTGTGACAACGCTGTCCCCAAGCCTTTGCTACTAGCATCTGTGGATATGTAGACACATAAGGGACCAAATCCTTGTAATGCTGGTGCTAAACAAATAGCTTCTTTGATATCCAGAAACTCTTGATCACACTCATCTGACCAAACGAATGACATTAGCTTTCAATAACTTTAGTATATGTAAGTTTTTCATAGAGAAATTGTTACATTTTTAAAAGAACTCCACTAAACCTAAAAATTACTTTAAGTCCTCTTTGTTTTGTTGACAACAATCCTTTTAGGTTGGATACCACAGCCACTAATTGCGTGCCCTAGGAAAGTAACATATTCCATTGCAACTTTGCAGATAGAGCATTCCGCTTGTGAGACCGTGCTTATTTAACATCCCTTAATGCATTCTCCAACTCCCTGTAAGGATCTTCCTTATCCTTCCCAATAGATGTCCTGAAAAAAATAATATACCTTTCATCTTACCAAATCAATCAGGAGATTTGTAAAGCGCACTACTCACCCGTGAGTGTCTCAAGGCGCTGAGGAGGGGAGGGGGGAGAAAATGGGGGAGGGAGGGGAGGTGCTGTTACTGCTCGAACAGCCAGGTCTTGAGAAGTTTCCTGAAGGTAAGGAGGTCTTTGGTCTGGCGCAGGTTGGTGGGAAGAGTGTTCCACGTTTTGGCGGTGAGGTGCGAGAATGATCTACCACCAGTTGTAGTTCTGCAGACGTGTGGGGCGGTTTCACGGGTGAGGTCGGTGGAGCGGAGATGCCGGGTCGAGGTGTAGAAGGAGAGTCATCTGTTGAGGTATTCTGGCCCGGTGTTATGCAGTGCTTTGTGAGCGTGGGTGAGGAGTCTGAAGGTGATTCTCTTCTTGACTGGGAGCCAGTGCAGGTTTTTCAGGTGGTCTGTGATGTGGCAGTGGCAGGGGATGTCCAGGATGAGGCGTGCGGGGGTGTTCTGGATGCGTCGCAGCCTCTTCTGGAGTTTGGCCGTGGTTCCTGCGTAGAGGGCATTGCCATAGTCCAGTTTGCTACTACAGTGTAAGTCAATTGTACATAAAGCATTGAAAGACTGCTACTGCTAATGCCAATCCAAATGGCATTCTATTAAATTGAAAAAACAACTCCCCTCAGTGGAGGGGGGGACCTGATGGTAGGCAGCTGACAAGTCTAAAATGGAAAAAAACATTCATATCTTTAGTCATGGTCAGAATATCATTTATTATAGTTAGAGGAAACTGAGTAACAAGGATATTGTTGTTTAAATCACGTAAATCAATGCACAGTTTCCCCTTTTCATGGACCTTATGTTCTACCTCAAAAGGAGCTAACCTTCCAGATGATTCAACGTGTTCTAGAATTCCTGCTTCAACTAAACGTGACAGCTCTTTCGTAACTTAATCCCTTATAGTCTTAGGCACATCTCATACCTTATCCTTGAGAATATTCGTATGTTCAAACTGTTGTAATGTTCCTATCTTTCCACTGAACACATTAGAGCAGTGGCCTCCAACTTTGCCTGTATTAAGAGCTACCTAAGTACAATAAAAATCATCCTGAGCTACTACAATCAATGATGGAATAGTGACCACTGCATCCATGATTGTCAGCAGAGGTCACATCAGTACATTAGGCAGGGTTTCCAGCAATAAAGTAAAAAAGTATTTAACAATTTGAAATGAATATACATTGGTAATACTTAAAAGCCATAGCTACAATCCACCTGGCACCAAGGTACATTAAGTAATACATCTCTCCAATTCAAATAATAGCTTTAAATACATTTTAAAAAGTCAACCATTGTTCTCCAAACGTTAGCTTATGAGTTCTAAAAAAAAAAAAAAAAAAGAAAAAACAAATTTTTGTCCTAAATACACTATTTTTAACTTTAGTGTCTAATAATCATAATCATCATATTCATCCAGCCAAGCAAAAGCCTCTATATTAGTAGGTTGGGATGCACACAGGAGGGCTACTTGCAGGTAGCTAGAGAGCTACTGGTATCTCAAGAGTTACTATAGAAGTTTCTCCAATCCAACCATCCTAAAACTGATGGACCTTTCTTTGCCACTTTTAGTTTTTCATATGCCTTCCTGTTTTTACATCTGAAAATAATATTTCTGTAACTTATATGCCAGTGGTCTCACCAATATAAAACTTTCCGGGGCAATAAAAGACTCTTCCAATTTAGACCCTAATTTATTTTCAAAATTAGTTATCCACGCACTTTCGCTACCCTGAATCTGCACCTATGTGTATACCTATGCCCCCTAACTCCATAAAGTGTATTGGTTTGTTTTTACATTCCCTTTCGGAAATGTTTCATACTACTTTTCCATATACATTTAACACCTCATAATTACCACTCCTGATCACTCAATGTGCCTGTATCCCCCCTCTTCTATACATTTCACTTTGGCACTTTTGTTAGTTTTCATTCTATAGACATGGATATAATGGCCCATTTTCCCACATATACCACATTTTTGTTTCAGAGGTGGATGTTTTTTTTTTTTCTGTAAGCAAGATGAGTAGTACTATCACATGTATGACTCTTTAAATGACTTTTATTTTTTATTTCTCCCTTTTCCTTTCTCATAAGGTTTGTTTGAAGATGTCTTATAAGTAACTATGTTAGCTACAACATTGGCCTCAGGTCCAACAACTGTTTTCTTTGGTGCTTTAGCACACCTTGAGACACTTCAGCTTTTGCATACGACAGACATTACGTCTTTTAACTCTGCATCCCCCATTTACCTTAGTATAGTTTCTATTGTATAGCTGTAACATGAGAATGCATCTTGCCTTTGTCACGTTTCTTCCACTAACTCACCAAATCTACAATTTAAGGATAATTTCCTCAAAGCTGTAGTAGTGTACTCATATATTGATTCTCATTCTATTGCTTTCTTTAGAATATTATGTTGCTCCACCTATAGAAATCTGTGCTACATACGGGCATCACATGACAGCTATCTTGCCTCGTAGTTCACTAATGCTACTGTCACGGGGTTGGGGATAAATAGTTCTAAGTTTTTTTTTTTGTTTTTTTTTTTTTAATAAAAAAAAAAAAAGTCATAAAATTCCTACTGTGCTTAGACAAATTCAAGATCTACCTATTACGCCCACAATACTAGGTAGACAAAGTTTACAAGTTAAACTCATTTTCAGGGATTCAGGTCTTTATTCAGACCAACCAATTCATGATTGGCTGTGTTGTACTGGGAATTCCTATTGTCACATCGTGAAGACACTTTCCCGCACTGGGAGACTTGGAAATCATACCACAGAGTTTGTTTCCAGTATTGTGAGTAGACGCTCTGATCTATATTAACCCATTCTAGGTCTTACAGTATTCCTAGGTCATGGGAAACACTCACCTAATTCACTTGTCATTATAGTGCATTTGTAGGGATTGGCTCGTGCAAGGGCTTCAAGAGCCAAGCCAGACCCTTGGGTCAGCTTGCCTTGTTCATTTGTTGGCTCGCCGGCCTCCACTTCCAATTCGTCAGACAAAAACAATTTCTCAACTCTCTTTTTCTCTAAAATATACATTCTGAGGGTTCCAAACAGTGGACAAATACATGGTTTCCCTTTTTAATTACTCTACAACATACTCCCCTTCCACTGTCCAAAGTGTGTTGTCCAGGACAAGGTCCAATTAAGCTCTCTGGTTTCCTGTCTTCATATGCCCCTGCGCGCCTAAATCTTGCCACTGGGGTGGCAGCACCACGCACATGGATGCAGACAGGGGAAAAGGCCACGACCCGCTGCTGGGAGGAGCCTGGACAAGCGGCTTCCAGGTGTGCTTGACCCCTGCCATCTGCCTCTGCACAGAGATACGCTGCCAGGGAGCACAGTGAGGGTGACGGGAACTTCAGAGTTATGGCAGCACCCCAGGGAGAAACAAAATGTCTGCCAGAGACATCTCTGGTAAGATCAATCAATCAAGGATTTGTATAGTGCGGCTAGTCACCATAGGGTCTCAAGGCGCTATATGTGGTCAGTCGAAGAGCCAGGTCTTGAGGTCCTTCCTGAACTGCTTTGGAGATGTGGTCTGCCTGAGCTTGAGAGGTAGCATGTTCCATGTCTGGGCTGCTAGGTAGGAGAAGAATCTGCTGTACTTTCCTAGATCTTGGGGATGACTGCAAGAGCGAGCTGGGAGGAACGGAGATGTCTGTTGGATACTTATAAGGCGAAGAGGTGGTTGAGTTATGATGGTCCTATGTTGTGCAGTGCCTTGTGGGTGTGGATCAAGAGTTTGTATGTGATGCGCTTGTTGACTGGGAGCCAGTGTAGGTCTTTGAGGTGGGATGAAATGCTGCTGTATCGGGGGGATGTCCAGGATGAATCTGCCTGCTGCATTCTGGACTCTTTGTAGTCTTGATTTGAAGTTTCTTGGTGATGCCGGCATGGAGTGCGTCGCCGTACTCCAGTTTGCTAGTGATGAGTGCGTGGGTGACTGTCTGCCTTGTTTCCGGGGGAATCAACTTGAAAATCTTCTGCAGGAGTCGGAGGGTGTGAAAGCATGATGAAGAGACTATGTTAACTAGGCGGGTAACCGATAGAGAGGAGTCTAGGATGATGCCTAGGTTGCGCGCATGGTCTGTGGGGGTGGGGTCGTTACCCAGAGTGGTGGACCACCAGGAGTCATTCCAGGCAGAAGGGGTGGAGAAGATCATGAGGATCTCGGCCTTGTCTGACTTGAGCTTGAGGCAGCTGGCCTCCATCTAGGCAAGTTGAGTGCCTGGCCCGAGGCAAGGAGGGGCGAGGGCAGACTCTCTGCTCTGTCCAGCCCTCCAGATCATCCACAGATCTCATCACCTTTGTCCTGGAAGTACTGAAGCCTCAGTCTGTGCCAGACACCCACTGCCCTCTTCTGTATCCACCCCACACTGGCTTGTGGACTGCCTAGCCTGCCGGTAGTGTGTCCAGACTGTCCACTCCCTTTTTTTTCCAGACTTTATCTGGAACTTCTGCTCAAACCGCCCATACCCTTTCTTGAGACTGCACAACCCCTGTGGTAGGGTTCTCCATACTCTTTGTGTAGCTAAATGTGCGACCGTTGAACAGTTATCCATTTCTCAGTGTCCAGTCATCCATTTCTCAGTGTCCAGTTTGCCTGTGACCAGGGTACCCTTGCCTTCTTCTAAGGCTATTCAAAGACGCACATTGTTGCCTACTTACTCAACGATAGTAATGTAGGGGAGCTATTTAGTTTTCAAATATAAAGGTTAATAATACTCAATTTACTTAATACCATCCTCTCAACGTTTCCCTCTGATGACTGGAAGTGTAACTTGTTTTGTATTAAACATTTGCTTAAAGTCCTGTCGCACCTCTTTGGTGCAGAGGCACTTCATCTCACCTTAGATCATACTTGTTTCCAAGCAGATGCCTTGACGTTTGTCTCGTGTAGTTATCAACAGCAGGGGTGTCTCCACTGGGTAGGGCAGTAGGACAGCATCCCATTTGTAAACCTCCATCTCCTAGCGGTATAGCATGCGGTGCTGGATGGTCTGAGACTGAGGTTCCCGTGTTCTTTTGGATGTCAGTTTGTCCTCCTCTGGCTGCTGCCTGTTGAATACCGTGTAAGCAGCAAGCTGGATTGGGTGACACCGTAGGATTTTCCAGTTTGTGTTTTTACCCTCCGGAGGACATCGTAACAGACTGCGGGCTGATAGCAACAGGCACCCCCTCCCATGAGCGATCACGCTACCTCCGCTGTTTGTTTACCACCCGGAGCACTAGATAACGCTGGCGTGGGGGTGGGAGGGATGTGCCCCACATAATGTGGGATTTCCTCCGACACTTTGCCCGAGAGCGCCTCTGACTGACACCGGCATACTCCCTCTCCACCATCTTCCTGTGTAGCTAAGTCAGGTTGAATTCGTTGGTTTTTGGGCGAGGCGGTGACACGAAGGGGAGGGTCCTATCCCTTTTCTGATCAGGAATGTTTCCTTTCCGGTGTCGGGTGGAACGGCACTGTTCGTATTCGTTTGCACAACAAGAAGATGAATACTGAAGAGCGGTTGTTGTGTTCTGGTTGCTAGCTCGCTCTCCGTTTAGGGGTAGGATTACTTTTCGTTTGTTTAGAATTGGAGAATGTAATTTTTCGTTTTGTTTTGCTGCTTTTCCCTCTCAGTGTACCCGCCAGTCTATTTTATGATACTAAGCATCGCTTTAAGTGTTTCCCAAATGCCGATGCCTTTGTTGATTTTGGTTTTAACATGTTTCCATAGTACATTTCTGAAACTGGATTTTCTAAACCAACCCTCCACCCGTTCAAGTCCTCGCCGTCTTCCGATAAGTGTTGGCTGCTAGTCACCCTTCTGCACATCGGTATGCTGGGTCGGTAGTACGCAGGACGAGGATCTGGCACTGCAGTGGGGAGGCTGCGTCGGGCACGTTGCCTAGGGATGGCACCCTGCCAAAGCTTAGGCATGTTTATGGTACAGGTGCAGCGCCGGCTGT
Source organism: Pleurodeles waltl (assembly GCF_031143425.1). NCBI lineage: Eukaryota > Metazoa > Chordata > Amphibia > Caudata > Salamandridae > Pleurodeles > Pleurodeles waltl. The sequence continues at coordinate 274,433,226 of NC_090440.1, forward strand.
ACTCTGAACTCTCCAGCTGGAACTGCTGCAATGGCCGAGGGAGGGGGAGGAACAGCAGCTTCTTTCATACGCACGCTGCCTTTCTTTCCTCGCTTACAGCAGCGTGCAGCTCCCTAGAAGAGTGAAATAAAACACATTTGAGTAGGTTTTACGGCCAGGTTTCACTTTGTTCAGTGATTCACGGATTATAGCCTTGGAATGCTGTGAGAGTCCGGACTGAAACTGTGCAGTTTCGCCGTGTCATTTATTGGCTGCCACCCGCAGCTCTTAGCGATAAGACGAGCAATGAATGCCTGTAGCTGTAGAATACCTCGAGTCGGGGGCTGCAAGAACTCGTGTCGCTGCGGCACCCAAGAGGCATTTCAACCTTCAAACTGATTAAACACTCTTCACAGTGTACATGTGCAAATTGTTTAATGTTTTTAACCCTGCATCATAACTTTTTTTTATATTTTTTTTTTACATCTGCGCCGAAATCCCCTAGCATTTAATTATGCACATATAAATAAGTGTATCGTTATACATTTGTTTAGGTATTAAAAGTGAATACAAACGTATTCTCATTTATGGAGGGGTTCATTGCTATTCCAGAAAGAATGTGCCATGGCATTCAACCCAAAGATTCCCCAGAGGCCTTTAAAATGATACACGTCAGGGGTAATGCATTCACGTGTATGCCTTGATGGATGGCATTGTTTCGAGGCCAGATAAGCCAAACGAGCACTTAGGGAACAGTAATCTTAAAACCTACTAATGAATCAGAGAACTCGGATATGTACTCCCAGCTGCCCAGGGCCCCTCATGAAAATCATGGCCTCTATAGTAGCACATTAATTTGCTCTTTTCAAATAGTTTTTACTTGAGTCATCATAAACGTCACATGTGCTGTTCACTTGAGAAGATGGACAGCCCCTGTAATGGGTCATTGGTGGGACTTCTCACTTGTGCTTGCAACTTTTTGTAACAGACTTCACATAAAACCTTAGCTATTTATCTTTCTGTTGAATCGTTTCTAGATTCCAGTATAGTTGTATCGCCCGGTATTAAAATGAACGTTCGACTTGGTCACGCAATTGGAACTAGTTTAAAAGTCTTTTGTCTTACTGTGTTTTCAAAGATCGAGCTTTTCAGTTGTTTGCTATACTTTGACTAATTAGAGAAAGGCAACCAAATAACCTCGTTTTACTTAAGCCACACCTTACTGTGATTGTTCAACCCATGCAAAACTGTCTACATACTTTCTAGAGCTTCAGTTACTTTAATTTTTCTATAAATACAGGCACGATATCCATGGAATGTATGAACATGGGCATCATTATGAGAAGGGTCATACGCATACCATTTCTTACCACCTGCTGGTAGTACCGCGTACCGGCTAAAGTTTTAGAAATTCTATCCTGTTCCCCCAATTAGAGTAGCTCAAATCTGTTCTTGAAAGTAAACCCAACCAGCTGTGCCAGTGTGGAGTACATGCATTGTGTGTACCCTAAACACCTAAGTAAGGGTCTACAGAATGATGTTATCCCAGTGGGGCGTTTAGATGGTATTTCGACTGGTGTGATTATTTTGTTATTATTGTAGCTCTTGTTGCATTTTGAGTAGTTGTTTTGTTGCTGAAAAGGCAGAAAACATGTATATATATTTTCCAGCTGTATTTTTTTTTTTTTTTTACTTCAGTGCCAGTTTCCTGTACTGATCTTTACTGTTGATGTTACATGATTGCAGTACTGTTATTTATCATGTAATGAGAACTGTTATTAAACTGTAAATTCCCGTGGACCTCTAAAACACCCATGTAAGTGTACACATCACTCTTTACCATAAACCTCAGAAAAAGCAGGTTGAAGTTTAGCTTGCAAACGTTTCTAATGCATCATATCGTTTCGTTGTCAACACGCGTGCACCCACTCAAATGTCTCTTAAGTATTATATTACTGGAATCAAATCCATGCCGTCTTAGAAAATCACTCCAGAATATGGAGCATTGCAGGCAGAGTTCGACTAGCACAATTCTTCCCTAGGCTTTTGAGAAGTTTGATTTTTGCCGCTCATCTGCATGCCTGCACTCACCTAGAAGTGATGGACAGTAAGTCACTATGCAGTCAACATGAGCACAACTACTTTGGTATTCATATTCCAAAATAGTTTTTTATATTGATTTTATTATTTTGTACCTTCATAAATTTAAGATAGTACTGTGACTCAATTTCTGGCCTTCTGTAGGATGAAGGTATGAATCCCCCGTATTGGTACAGGAACCTATGACTGACTGTTACAATGATCTCTCTTTAATACATAGTATGTTTCATTGCACTGTAGGTGATATCGTATATTTTACATATAGCATATTGAGCATCTGCTCGTATTATGACCATGTAGAGCTTGATTCAGTACCAATATTGACAGACCATACTTTTTTTGCCAAGCCGCACACACTTCTTTTCTGTCTTACAGTAGCCTGTTTTGAGGTCTCACCTGATAGTGCATCCACAGTCATTTGAGAGACATTTTGTGTCTTTTCAGGGGGCTTAGAGCTACCCATTACGTACCATTGGTTGGCTTCATTGTCACTCATTCCCCTCCTCTCTATAGTCAGTCAGGTCGTGCCAGCTTGACCACACTTTCATGTGTTTATCGAGCCCCTAGAGCAAGTACCTCTTCCTTACCAATACCACTGCTTGTGATTTTGGAGCTAATTTTAGTTGTAGCAAAAGTGTGTATTTGTTTGATCTCTCTCTCTCTCTCGCGCTCTCTCTCTCCCTCTCCCCTCCTCTCCTTACTTCCCCTCCCTCCCTCTCCCCTCCTCCCCTCACTTCCCCTCCTCTTGTCGGTATTGTTGACATTGCCCCAACGTTGTTGCTTGCTCTGCCCTAACTAGCCTCCTTCTATGTTACTTTTCTTGTCCCTTCCACTCCATTTGTATTGTTGCTTGTTCCACCCCTCCCTCTAGACAAAAAAGCACCATGACGTGGCCAAGGTAGCGCTACTTTCCTAACTTCTGAGCAGTGTTGCACCCCAGCCGCGCTATTGTACAACATGGCTAAAAGACACTGACGAAACCAATAGCTCTCACATAGGTGAGACCTGTTGACTTTGCCAATGCTTGTTATAATTACCAGAAACATTTATTTGCTCGATTTGTGCTGCCGCAATTGTCTTTATGCCTATTTTGCTAAATAAGAGCGTTTTATGTGCTGTGTATGTTTTCACTTCTTTGTTAGTTACATCGTAGCCTTATTAACACATTCACATGATCTTTAGCATAGCCGCCTTGCAGAAAGTTCACTAGTTAATGTGGAGTGTTTTTAGAATGAGTTTAAAAATTCTACACTATTCCTTTTAATAATTTTGAAATGTGTCATTGATATGTTAAACTGGACCCATCTCTGGTTGGGCGATACTGTTTCTGCTCAGAGGTGCTCCCCTTCTCGAAAACAGTGCACTGTATATGACAGTGGAGTAGTGATTTGATAGGTGTTTGTTTACAGGCTGCTCCCAGAACAGGCACTTTGGGAATTATTAAGGATTTATATTGTATTCACAAAGTAAGTTAGTTTCAAAAGAGTCAAGCATTCTACGTTTTTACAGATAGCTATTTTGCTACACGGAACCTCGCAGTTTACCTTAATAGGCGGGGGTTTGGGTGGTGGTTACCTCTTGTGACAAACCCTTTGGGTAGAAGATTTGCACTTATTCTTGTTTTGATGTTTTACGAAGGGTTGTATATAGTTTTGTTATCTGTAATTGTGTACGTATTTGCAATTTTATGACTGTATACCAATTGTTAATTTGTAGGATTGGTTATCTGGAACATAGTATGCATCAGTTGTTTATAGTAACAAGCCAGTGATAAATTTCAAAGACCTGATTGGTTCGCAGGAAAATTGTCAAAGACCATGGGTCTAATCTTAGTATGAAAAAGAACAACAAACGAAGTAGGCCTTTTTTTTTTTTTTTTTTTTTTTTTCCCCTTCCTTTTTTCATTGTGAAAACCATATGTTAAAGCAACAGGCCTTCAAGGATGTATTCGCATGCACTGTTAGCATTTTTAGACCAGCGTTACTGTAGATGGACTAATGTACTGAGCAAAGGTTTTGGGTTTGTTTTCCTCCTCTGGGCTTCCCTGTGCAAGGATCCTGAAAGACGCCCTTGCCTGTGGAGACGCAGCGCGCAGCTCAGGGAGAGGCAGCTCCTGCCAGCGATTCTCCCCACACAGAGTGAAAACCACACAGCAGCCGCTTGAGTCCGCGCTGCACGGGTGGTGCCTCCCGGGCTGCTACCTTCTTTCCCTGGGTGCGGCCTGGCCCAAGGAAGCCTCTGGCATCTGCAGCCGCGAGATGGCTGCTCTGCGTCTTAGGTCCCGGGTGTCAGTGGTTGATTCTTACAAAAGTAGATGCCCGCCTGATTGAGGGGTGGGTGGAAGACAGGCGAGGAAGGAGCCCACAGCAACTAAAACAGGGGTGCTCTCCTCAAGCGCCCGCGGATCAAAACAGCGCTCCTCTCGTGCTGAGTGTGGGACCTCTGGCACAGGGCACATACAGTGTTCGGCACGCACTGGAAAAGGAAAATCTGGAGCACTCACCACACGCTTGCTTCGAGCCAGAAGCAACTGAAAGGGGAATCCTCTGTGTGTCGCCCCAGACCCCAGCTCCTAAATGAACAGGGATGGGGGAAGCAGCCCACCAGCCCATGGAGAACATCTGGAGCACCAAGCAGGGTGCAGGCAGGCCAACACCAAGGGTCTGATGAACAAAAGAGACAGTCCTTCTTAGTGACCTAGCAGGCCACAGGTCAGCACATCAGCAATGCAGTCCCAAGGGTGGTTCCTGGCAAGTCCTTCCAGCAGCACCTGGTGTCCAGTCCACACAGTGTCTTAAAACATGGGGAACAACCTGGCACTTATACTAATTTTGTCTTTGATCTCTGGGGACACTTCAAAGGGCCTTTAGAAGTGCACAACACCCCCTTCAACCTGAGCCCTAGCTCCAGACATCAGTAGGGGTAAACAAGCTCTTTGTGTACGGGCAGGACATAGCGTATACAAATGTAAGTGCCTCTCCCAGCCCAAGAAGATCATTTAGCATGCAGAAGTAATCCTGTTGCACCTCCACCCTCCCTGTGTAATGGCTGTATGGAAAGAAAGCACAAAGCCCAGCTGTCACTCTATCCGAGGCGTGGAATGGAGTCAGACTGCATAGCACAAGAGTCATAAGGACAGTGAAATTGTAAAAGTGGCATTTCCACAATGGTAAGAAAAAATCCACCTTCCCCAATAAACAAGATTTCTCGCTACTGTTCCAAACATAACCATGGCCAAGCTACTGCTCATAGATTTGAAAATATCACTTAGACATATGCAAGGACATTCCTAATGCAAATCTATGAAAGGGGCAGCAGTCACAGCAGTGATTAAACTAAATAGGCTGTTGGTCACTACCAGGACAAGCTACACAACAGGCACATGCCTACCTCTTAACTACACAGCACCCTGCCCCTAGGGCTACCTATGGCCTATCTTAGGGGTGACCTATATGTAGTAAAAAGGGAGTTCCAGGTCTGGTAAGTCATTTTAGATGCCAAGCCAATATGGCAGTAAAACTGCGCACACAGGTCCTTCAGTGGCCGGCTTGAGACACGTTTGAAAGGCTACTTCTGTGGGTGGCGCAAGCTGCGATGCAGGCCCACTGGTAACATTTACAGGTAAATTAAATGTGCCAATCAGGTGTAAGCCAATCACACCAAGTTTAGAAGGTAGAGCATTGATCAACAGTGATAAAGTGCCCATACTCCTAGAACCAACAAAAAGAGGGTCAGAAATTCAGGAGGATGAAGGTGAAAAAGTTTGGGGATGACCCTGCTAAAGGGCCAGGTCCAACAGGAAGTAATGCGTTGAATGAATTTTACTGGGAAAAAAAATCATTTGTGAGATGAAAGCAAGGTTAAGAGTATGGCAGCACAGAACAATTAAGATTATGGTGTATAGGCAAGCGTCACTTAATTGACTTCAGTCGTGCACTTAATTCTGGCACATGGTTTACAGATTTTGTCCCAGGTGAAAATTAACATGCAACATGCTACACAGCCACAAAAGCCTTGGACTGAATGACAAATAGAAAACAACTTCCTCGTATGTTTCCTTTAATGCATGTTTTTAAAAAAATATTGGAAAAAATATTTTCCCATCACTTATCGTAGGATTACTAGGGGCTTTTGATGTAACACAGTTGGCTACACTGATGGTCTTGCCCGTGGTATATAAAACTGCATGTAAATAAATAACTTTTTTGAGAACATGTAATCAAAATGTTTCGCAGCTGCAGAGGTGAGGGCTTTATAGACTGAGATGGCAGAAATATTTTGAGTTCAGGCGCTTATTTTTTGTTTATGATAAGCAGCAATATATGTAGGTGCTTAATCTTATTCTGTTGGGTCCTGTAGACAACATGTACATTGGCTCTTCTTTTCGTAGTCAGCTTATTTTATTCAGTGAAGAAGATATTGTAATTGCAGGTTTGGTCGCATACTCGTAAAGTATCTCCTGCATAAGTGTTGAATTGTTATTAACAACCACCTTGTAAGGGTGGTTGCCATTATCTTCAACAGCCATAAAATGTAATCAACATTTAGCATTTGAACGGAAGTTGAAGATGTTTAGCAAATTGATGAATAAATACCGCTTTAGAAACCCATTCTGTTTCAAATTAAATTAAGCACTAAGAGCCTGTGAACATCATCCCTCTACTTAAACATAAGATTATTTATTTAATATAGCATTATTTCCCAGAAACGTCACTTGCCTCCTGAAAACACTATTATTGGATGATCTCATCTACCGATGCTGTCTTGTAAACTAATAATTATTGCAGACACTGTGCCTAGTAAAGAAGGAAAAAAAATAATTAATTTGTGTGTGTGTATATATATTTATATATATGTGTGTGTATATATATATATATATATATATATATTTCCCCGAAACAAACAATTGCAAAGCAAGGCAATTGACTCGTTGCACTCCAGGAGAATTTATTGTTTTATCCAAATGTGTATTACAAACGACATCACCTACGCGTTTCGACCTCTCGGTTTTACTCACAGTTTGTGTTACCTTCCCAAAAGTCTCTTTTATAGTTGTTTTACCCTCTACCAACCAAGTGCATTATGGAGCATGTGGTCTTAACAATAATAAATAAAATATAAAACATATGGACAGCCCAGAAACACCATTCTTACTCCCAAATTTAACTCAATAATACCTAAGAAATAATAATAATAATACTATAAAAGTACTAAAAATTATAATTATATCCAAAGAAATCTGTAAATTAGATAAGACACAATGTATAACAAATGAGTATGAGAAATGTTTACAGATAATCTCCAAGAACCTATGCATCAGGAGGAGGTTGTGGTATTCCAAAGAAAACCCTTATTGGAGAGAAACTAATATACCTGATACTTGCTCTTCTAATATATGTAGAGTCCATATTTCCAGTGTTAAATGATCATTATTCATGTTTGCATTTGCATGTGCGTATGATACATTCTGCCCCTGGTATTTACTACCTCTAATACTTGCTCCCTCCAAAGCCTCCCTTGAATTTTTCATTGTTTCTTAAATAACAACATATTTCATCATAGTATTCTCTTATCATAAATGATAGTGAAGTTCTTCATCCCCATTAAGGCCTCTCGGGATCTTTGTTTTAATCTGTATTACTAACCATGATTCCAAACGTCTTAGCCTCAGTTCCCGATCTCCTCCTCTCTCATTCTTCTCAACAGTTGTGATACCAAAGAACTTCATGTTTGTCCAATTTATTCCCTCATGTGTATTCAAATGTTTTGCCATGGCATAGTTCAGATCTTTGTTTTGTACAGCTCTTATGTGTTTTAGTATGCGTTTTTTCAAAGGGCAAATTGTGCTCCCCACATAGCGTAATCTATAATCACATTCAATGATATACACTACGTGGGTGGTATTACACGTGATCCTTTTAGTGATCCTCATCAAATTGCCTTTATAATCTTGATATTCTTTTTTATTTACCCCTATACGGCAGGCTTTGCATTTCCCGCAACACATAAAGCCGGTTGTCTGAGCTTGTAGCTAGTTCAAAGATTTTGTCATTTGGAAATGACTCTTCACCAGAAAATATTGAAAAGACAGTACCTTCTTGTATGTAACCATTGGTCTAGCTCCAATTAATTTACGTCTGGATCTTTTTTATGATGTCCCAATATTTGTTGAGGATATTTAGAATCAAATGGTTTTCTTTACTATATGTCAGAATCATTCTTATAGTGGAATCTTTGTTTGCTCTGTTCAACATAGACCTGTTTAATATTTCTTCTCTTGTTCTAATCTTGCTTTTTGTTCTCCAAGATTTACTGTATATCCGTTCGCTTATACTTTCTCTGAATAAATCATTGTCGAGTTTCTATAAATTTTGATTCCATTTCAATTGCGTTTGATCCTGGTGCATTCTCCATATGGTATACTTTTCCTCATTGAGATTGGGTGAAAGCTATCCCCATGTAGTATGCTATTTGTAGCAGTAGCTTTTCAATACAAGGTAGTTTCAGTCTTATTATTTTCTATATATACTTGAATGTCCCAGAAATGAACAGGTTTAGTACTGATATCGTAGGTAAATTGCAGGCCCATCTCATTCTTGTTCAACTGTTCAAAATACTGTACAAATTAATTTCCCGTTCCATTCCAAATGATGAATAAATCATCCATGTATCTCAGCCACGTTCTTGCTTTCTCTGCAAACTCCTCATTTTCCTCTCGCCATGCCACATGCTTTTCCCACCATCCCATAGTCAGGTTCGCGTAGCGAGGCGAGAAGGAAACTCCCATTGCTGTCCTGCATATTTGGGCATAAATCTGATGATTAAATAGGAACACATTATTCCTCAGACACAAGTCAACCATCTTTAACAACATTTGTGAGTGTTTCAAATACTTGATGTCCCGTTGTTGTAAAAAGTAATGTACTGCTGTCAATCCTATCTCATGATTTATTGATGTACACAAGGATACCACATCTATAGTCACTAGCTTGTATCCTTGCTCCCATTCAATTCCGGATAACGCTCTCAGAAAATCACCTGTATCCTCAATATAGGAGCTAAGACTTGGTACCATCGGAGCTAGGAAAAAATCCACATATGTCGACAAATTTTCGTATAACGACCCACAACTGGAAATTATCGGACAACCAGGTGGTTTCTCCAGCCTCTTTCTTTTGGCTTTTTTCGTAAATTCTATGATGTTGTCTTCCCCTTACTCTCTGTGCCAGACACATTTTTCAGTATCTCATCTAACATCACAGAACCAAAGAATTGTCAGGAACAGTTGGCCTACATCAAACACTAGTCCTAATCCTAGAAGCAGATGAGATAGCTCTAAGTATGTATACAGGCCTGGGTAGCCACCCAGTAATCCCGGGCCAACACAAATGTTTTTAAACAATTTGTACAATTTCACCACTGGAACAGTCCCTTTAAGAATGTCTTTTCACACCCCTTTAAGTCTGACTGTCTTTCACATGCTGTCTCTTTTGCCCTTAAATGAAAGTGACTTAGGGAAAATTTGCATGTTGTTGGCCTGAAGGTTAGTCTGCATTTTGGCCAAGGTGTACACACATGGCCCTTCATGTGAGGGCATCGTTAGAAACTCAAGGCGCCCTCTCCTAAGTAATGAGGGAGGGTTGGTGCATGTTTCTGATACACTTGAATTATTGTAGTATTTTATGAGTGCACAGTGACTGATGCCTGCATTTTCTCTAAGAGATTAGTTTTCCCCTTCACATTGTTACTCTGTATATGTTCATTATTCGTTCAAGTCTTAGTAAATACGTCATAAGAAACCTAACTAAGCTGCACGGAAGTAAAAAATTGTCTTATGTCTGAAAACAGATCTAGGGTTCATGTGGTGACCTTAGGGAGACGGATAATTAGTTTAAGTAGCTCAGGTCCCTGATTTATACACTGCACAACTTTGAATGTGCTTTGCCCAAATTTATAGCTGTGGTTGGAGTAAAATGTAACCAGCATTAGCAATGCTGCTAGGTCTGGCTTATGAAAGTGCCTTTTGAATCACTGATGGGTATAGACACTCAAGTCATTGTATGTATACTATGTCACTCATCTTTGCACTCATGCATCCTTTCATCAGTTCACTGACTCATTCTGTAATTCGCTCTGACACATCCGCAATAAAACACACACTATCTTAATAACATATGCAAGATAAGACAGCAAGCAGATAAAAGAAAACATGCTGCCTTTCGAACACGGTGTGTATATGTTTGCAGTGACAAAACTAAACACAGCAGTTTGTCCATCTTGCAAGGGTATTGTAAATAGTCTATCATTGTTTAAAATTTAAAACCGTGACGCCACATGTAAAACCAATGTGTTGCCCATCTTGGAGTGGTAAAACAGTGATACACTATGAATAACTGCATTCCATAATTATTTCCTGGTTTAAAGTAAGTGGCCACTTGGAACGCGGCCCACTGCAAATAAAACGAGCAGCAAGCAAGCAAATCGTTGAGCACTACCTGGAGAGCTGTAGTATCCTCTTACGGAACTTCTAAAAAGTGAAGAAGGAAATAAATTAAAGGGGCTCTATAAAAGGAGAACATTTAAAAGTAAAGGACCGGCTAACTAGCCCTGATATTGACACATACTTCTTTCTAGGAGAACATATAGATATGATCAGAAAATGCTGTTATTCACAGGGTTAAAGGCCAATGACTGATGCAAACCGCGTTATTACCCCATGAAGTTTGCTTTCATGGATGGAGCAGAATATAAAGGAAGCTCAGAGAGACCAATATCTTTAATACAGAGAAATAGCAGTCCACCGTTAATTGTTGATATTACTATATGTTTTTTACAATCGATATGTCAAGCATAATGTGTTTATCTTAAATTTTCACTATAATAGCAATTCACCCTAAAAAGCTGTTAGTCTTTAAGACCTACTTTTCACAATAAGGCCTACTTCCTTTGCCATACCTTTTCATTGTAACAGATCACTCCTAAAAAAAATCTGACATAACTTTCTCAGTGAACTGAAAAGGTCTCTACCCTTTACTAATGGCTTGACAGTATATGCAACTCAGGCCTACAGAAGTGCACATGAGCTGGCAACCATTATGCATGCATTTATAAAATTACAAAATATGTACAAAATTACAGTTTACTGTCCTCATTAGGGCCTAACGAGAATCCTCACAGGGAAAATCTATTTTCCTGTGTGCGACCAACCCCATAATCCTTGCCTGCGATGGTAATCTTTGAGGATTGCATGTAGCCAAAAACCTTTCTAGAGCCTGTATCATAATGTGACAACCCACTGTTTGGAGCCTGCTGGCTTTACCATGTGCTTTTCATAATAAATAATGTTTATATAATGTACAGGCCAGCTCTTTGGCATCAGGCATAACCCTTCTCTGCACTCTAATCAAGCCTGTAACGTATCACAGGCTTGCCACAATAACCAATTTAGGACTACTGTATTGACTCTAAACTTTCCCATTAGGCAAACATCAGCCATACTGTTGAGAACATGTAATTTCTATGTATCATGCAGTTCTCATTTCTATGCCAGCCAAGACTTACTTATTCCTGTTCACTGGTCTGTTTCTGAGAAATGCTTATCTGTTCACATGCCGGTAACTGCCAACTGTTCCTGACACTCGGGAACAGTCAAATAGTTATTCTTTCCTGTCTGGTAGTAGCTCAAGTTTCAAGGCTTGTCCTTCTGTAAGAAAGGACAACTGAGGCCTGTAGTTAATTCTACTGAGTTGTGTGTTTTTACCCTGGAAAGTCTCTGATTAGGTCTGTCCTAAATTTGTGTTCAAAACTAATGAGGGAAAGACAAGAAGCGTACAAAAGTAGTCAATCTGTCAGGAACATGTATAACCACATCCTTTTCAAGGATGTGAGCACCCGCTGTGATATTTGTGTTTCCTGGCTCATGTGTGTCAGTTATAACCGAATGGCGACTTGAACATATACATATCGTATACATGGTTTATTCAGCAGTGTTGCTGGTCAGAAGTGTACCAGGCTTTCTGTAGCACTACAACCAAATTAACAAGATTCTATACCACGTCTGCATTCAGTCCTGATTGTGAGCACTGACATTATTTACGCTCTGTCACTGTTATAAAAATTGAAAAGGCATACAGCATAAAAGTTGGCAAAGCAAAACAGTATTTCTCTCAACAGGACTTAAACAGAATTCTCACAGTCAAAATCTTCTGTACACATTATTTGTCAGGGTAGGTGACCCACACCAAAACCCGTGCCTACTAAGCTAAAATAAAAGTATTCCATGTAACAAACAACCTATGTGTAGGCTTTAATTAAGAGTAATAAAAATCGACACTTAGATTGCTATAGGCTTTAACATATGCTTCCAGTATGCCAGGCCCAGCTAGTGCCTTTATTGTAACTTTTCTTTATAAAAAAATAGTCTGTAAGCACTCAGCAGATATACTGCATTATCTTTGTAAACAACCTATGCACATTATACTGAGCTTAAGTTTTTCACACTCCTAAATGTACCCATGTATACAAAATTACAGTTGGCAAAGCAAAATACTATCTCTCCTAAGAGAACCTAATGAGGTTCACAGTAGTGAAAGGGGAGGGTAGGAGCACACTGCCTCATATCCATGCGCCATTACCTCTTAGCATGCTGGTTATCGTAGTGCAAATATTCAGAAGTCATTACTGTATCTTTTAAGCACGCTGGTTTCAAAGTTCATCAAAATATTCACCTCATTTGGTGCAGTCATTGCTGTATCTCTAGACACGTGTTTCTGAATTATTCCGTCATCAGTAGAGAAAATTCTGGGGTTGCTTGGACATGCTGCCATTAATTTCTCAGGTTTCAATACCACTACCGGCGTGCATGCGCTCCCAAGATCATCATCTTATCGGCTCGCAGGAGCCTTTTAACAGTGAAAGGATGAGGTAGGTTCATAGTAGTGCATATATTCTGTCCCCCACGTTTTTTTCAGATAGATCACCAACACCAAAACTAATCCCTATTAAAAATAATCAACATATCAAACCGATGAAATCTTGCATACTTTGCCCGTTGGCTTTATATATCAGCCAACACCAGCCTATTTAAGTACACATAAGCTAGCAATCATCATGCATAGTTATAAAATTGCAAATATGTATAATTTTCTTTCTCTCAAAACAATGCATACCTCCTCTCATCAGGACCTAACAAGAATCATCACAGTAATCTTCACCCCCTCCCCCCCCCCGATTTGTTTGAGTGGGAGGTCAACATAAACACCCTTGTTTACAATGGTAATTTGTGAGATTTTAACATATGCTTTTCACAGTCAATCAAAGCATTTCATATTAATCAGATTAGGTCTATAACCATGATCATTGACGTGCTACCATAGCAACTCAGTGCTGCTGCATTGAGTATAATCTTTCCCACAAGGCAAAGTCTTTTTAGTGAAAGCACACACATTTGGCTCAATCAAATCCTGTAATCAGGGTGGGGGTTGGGTGTACCAACATGTGGGTGAAGTCTAAGCTCCTATCTCGGGAGGACTGTGAAAGCTTTTTAGGGCATTGTGAAAATTGGCATAACTAAAAAAAAAAATAATCTATGTAGATTAATATCTGCCCTCCCTGTCTGTGCCTCTATCAGAGCAAGACACTATAATTTATCTAGTTATCTAAGACAATTCAATAGCATTACAATATCATGTGTGTGCCCCTGGAAGTTCAAGCTCAGGCAGCTGGATAAATAAAGAAAATGATCACAGCTGCATGGGGAGAGCAAGCACATTTTAATGGCCGCACACAATTTCTGCCCAATCAACATCGCAACATGTGGGTGGACCAAAAGCCTCTCTCCTGGTGATTCACACATAATTGTCTGGTAGCAACTGCACTGTTAAGCCAGATGATAAAAATGGACATAGTCCTCCTGTTTCTGCTTTTTGTAAGCTGATTGTCTCTCACCTGGGCAATGGAAGGACCCACGTTTGAGGCATGATGAAGGTTTAAAAAGAGAGGGTATACATAACAGTTAATGATCCAATGCAAGGGAGTTTTAAGACCCTTTTCCAATAGTCTATGTAGGGGTTGTGCTGCTAGTGGTCCATGTGTCATGAAGGAGTTTTTGATGGGTTCATATCGACAAAGCTCTAACCCTGCAACTTCAGATCAATGATTGGCATTTGTTGGCTTGCTGGTAATGCTGTACCCACCACAACCTGGGAACCAGTTGATAAATAGATTTCAAGGTCCTTCTACTGTTCAGCGAAAATTTGTTTAATCAAGCATAGGAGTCCTGAAATTCGTATTTGATCATGTGGCTACTCCATATAGGAACTGCATGGAAGTTGTTTGTTAGTTGTCATTCTAGAAAGAAGAGAACCGTTTGTGAAGCATAAACGCAGACCAAGAACAAGCAAGGCCCAGACCTAGGAACAGCCTGGAATTGTAAACTTTTAAGCAAAATGAAGCAGCCTTGAAACAGAAAAAAACACATATGTCTAGCCATATTGAATTTAGACATCTGCAGCAAGAGTGTGGGGATTTTCAGTGCTCCATTTAAAATAGTATAGTGTCTCCCATAGTGCTCCCCATAAACTCAAAAAGGAAATTTTTCTGGCCTTTTGTTCTCGGTTTAGGCTTCCACAAGATGGAATTCATAGGAAAGCATAACCTCACCTCAGCAAAGTGCCTAAACCTTAAGTCTGACAACTTGTAAACATATGCAGAATGGCTCAGCAATGAGATAAATGTTAAGAACCATCATTGGCATGAAAACAGAGACTAAAATAAACATGTCTGTAATAGTACCCAGGTCTGTATCCCAAGGGATGGGGAAATACCTCAGATACTGCCAAACCATCCTTACAAGCTCTTTAAGAAGAATCTGCAATCATGCGTGCTAGGATGCATGCTGATTTTCATTATGCATGGTGTTTTGTGCTTCAAGGTGTATAACTTTTGGTGCCCGTATGGCCTTGAAATTAAGGGACAACCGTTTGGACACAAGTCGTAGAAAATGTAGTTTATAGCACACATCAGTACTGCAAAGTGCAAGTGCCATTGCAACTCGTCACTAACTGATATAATTAAGTATAACCGAGTACTAGCATCAGTAATGTGGTCACAGGAAATGCCGCAAGAAGCTCCTGCTGTAAAGCCCTGGCATGGATTTCATATGGCAGTAACCACTAACTTGCCACTAACATGATGATGGGATTCTGAGTCCCTTCCTAGGGTCTGATTAAAATTATTCTGAGTGTTCTCTTTTCTTTCTTGTATATTTACTTAGATTTTAGACTTTAATCTGTGAACTTTTAAATCCTCTGTTTTTATAATGCGGTGTTGTGTTCATTAGAGCTTTTATTACAGAGTGCACCAGAACCCCTGATTAAAAAAATATTTCTCTAATTGAGTTATTTAAAACAAATATATATCTGCGAGATAGGTGGACTCCCACAGAATGTACACTTGCACTGCTCCAAAATCAATATTGATACATGACACGCCTACTCCTTAAAATTTACAAAGACTAAAACAGTATCTCAGGCATCCATTTCATTCATATGTTAACGGTCTAGTGTAGTGATGCCCTCTTGGACCCACGTTGGTCCCTTATTTTAGCTTTGTTTTATATTCCTCAATTTCCACATTTTAGCTGCATTGTTTTTAGCATGGCTTTTTAGCAGTAACATAATGCTCACTTTGCTTATATGATGATATTCTAGAAATATATTGAAGGAGTTGCTTTTAGTTAGCCTTTTCTCAATAAATAATCAGTACATTCTGTCTAAGGCTAGGAACACAGTACACAATATCCTAGTGCTTGCTTTTCCTGTTCAGGAGATCGCTTAAAATGTCTAGACATATAATTACATCATGCTTCTCACACAGTGACTCATATTATATAAATGGTGCACTGACCCAAGAGGGGCAGAGGGGCACTCCAGCCACGACCGTACTGGGACAAATCCTGTCTTCGACATGCAGTTTTGCTGGCGCTAATCTACCACCTTCCCGAGAGGATTGCCATCCACACTACAGGCTGACCCCTGATGCATTTGCCATGTTTGGGGTAAGGGTAATCCCTTAAATCGGGCAAAGGCGGAGGGTGCCCCCACTATGGTCTCAGTATTGTCTTAGGGTTATGTAGGAACATCCAGAAATCATTTATCATGGGTGGTTTATTCATTTTCTTTACTGTTTGTAAGGGCTGGTTGCTTTGTTTCGACTGTCTAATTATCGCAGCTCATTTTTTATGCAAGATTGTTTCAATAAGTGATTTGGAAACATCTCTTATCTCACTTGTGTTTTGCATGGTCATGCATGAGTAGTACAACTAAAGAGTTGGTCCGGCAGTTTCCGATACTGTGGACAGACTATCACACATTCTGAAGTTCTGCTGTCCTACTACGCAGTCCTGTTTTATATTTTAGTAGGAAAAATACAGCTGTATAACTTTACCATTTTAGTCCGTCAATTTGAAATTTATGATCTGGTTGAAAATATTAACAATGACTAAATCAGCAGTTGTTTCTGATAGTCTTAAAATGCAGAGGGGATGCCACTTAATATTCATTAAAAAAATCACAAAACCTTATTACCATTGTCACCACTGTAAGAAAGGTCTCTTAGTATTTAGTCAAACTTCCTTAAGTAACATAAGTCGCCACGATTGCTGGTGTATTCTCTGATAATTGTACCCTCAGTAAATGTGCATGGCATAATGTAAATGATCTGTTGTTCATCACAGAAACAAGATTTAATGAAGTCAAAGAGAGAACTTTGCTCTAGGACTATCCAGAAGATTATGGGCTAAACTGAATGAAATACAGCTTGTGGGAAGACATTCAGAGCCACACTAGTCCATAAGTTGATCATGCTTATCTGTATGAATACAACTAGCCTTGCAACTAATTTATACACTTGGAAGAAAAAATCCTGCTATCTTTAAAGGAAGCATTTTAGATCATCCACTTGAATTGGCCCATTACCAGAAATGATAGATTTCAGC
Organism: Pleurodeles waltl; assembly: GCF_031143425.1. NCBI lineage: Eukaryota > Metazoa > Chordata > Amphibia > Caudata > Salamandridae > Pleurodeles > Pleurodeles waltl. Next base: position 274,450,300 of record NC_090440.1, read on the forward strand.
AATTACTATTGGAGAACTGTGCCTCTTGTGATACCTCAACCCAAATGATAACTTTAGGAAACGTAAATCTGTGATTTATTGACAGTCTGGAATAGGCAAGTGATGACTGTCTGACACATATTGAACGAGCCAGACTTTTTGTATGATGAAGGGTGCATTGTAGGGTGGCTAGGTATAATATCAGACCATGGTTAAAATGACAGACATTCTTACAATAACTGGATTGGTCTGACCACAGAGTCATACTTTTCTCGACTAGACTACTTGGCTATTTTTGTGTTACAATCCACAAGAGCACAATATGAGAAATACTGCAATTTAACCTTAGAAAAATAGGGGAACATTTAGATACTGGCTTGCAGTAAACTGGGTGCTCAGCCATCATTGTCACCATCTTCAAAAAGGGCAATCCACAGTCCCCTAAATGTTACCGCCAATTTTCGCTACTGAACTCTACTGTAAAGCTGGTGGGTAGAATAGTTCTGGCCAACCTCCTGGATTGGGTTGGGGCAACTTGCATCCTGTCGTAGGCGCAGTACAGATTCTGTGAGGGACTAAGCACTCCGGAGCAATGTTTAAACCTGCATTTGCTGATCAGCAAATATACCGTGGCCAAGCAGGGCTCCTTTTGCCTGGCCTTCATGGATTTGTCCTACGCCTTCAACAGTGTTGTGAGGTCCAAGCTCTGGGAAATACTAACAGACCCTGGGGATTGATGGAGACATGGTTCAGTTTCTGAGAGCTTTTCATTATGACCTTTCTGCGTAGTTTGGTCCCCTAGGCGAGAGGACAGAGGGTTTTAGGATTGCTCGTGTGGGGTTCACCTGGGGTGTGTTTTACCACCTTTGTTGGTTTTGTTACATATAAATGGCTTGGGTCCTGCTCGGTCTTCCAAGGACTCTGATACCCCCTCAAATAACTGTAAAAAAGGTACCCGTATTATTATACACTGATGATGCTGTGCTGATATCTAGAACTCCCAGTGGCTTGAAAACATTATTCCATGAATTTGTCATTTTTATGGGGGTCGCTATGTTGGCTACCAACTACTCTAACACCTTAATCATGATATTCAACCTAGATCAAACCAAGATAAGGGGTATCATGTTGCACGGCCATCTCGTGGCATTTACCCAGGATTTTTCTTACGGGGACATAGTTTTTGACGCCAAGGGGAATTGGGGGCCCTGTACCTCAGCGGTTTGTCATAAATTTTAATTTGAGGTAGAGTATGTTTTAGCGTGGCCACACATTGAAAAATAACTGTGGCCCTGTATTGAAGATATACAGGAGGAAATGTCTGGAAAAGCAATATTGGACAGCAAGCAGTTGCACAGGTGTTAGTGCTTAGAGTGTAAGGATACAGCACTCAACCTCCCAATGGTCCTATTACTCAGCGACCATATACCCAAAATACCAAAATCCATACGTAAAAGGGAGTGCTAAGGTAGTCCAATGAAATGTCCTTGAGTACTAGAACATTTCTCTTACTTCTTATTGTATAAAAATACAGTCTTTACTAAAAATCCAATAAAGGGGGAGCCATGATATTGTGTTTTAATCCAACATTGTTTTTTTATTCCTCTAATGATTATTCAACATCAGCCCAGCCAATGCATTTCGTCCCCTAGACAGGACTTCATCAGGGTTTTTTATTCACCTTTTTACTGTTCCTCTGATGATGATTCTTCTATAGCACATGTCAATGCTCATGTTTCCTTTTCCGCATTGGGACCTGTGTATTTTACAAAGAAGGACTTCCCGTGAATAAAAAATAAAACCCCTGATGAAGTCTCGTCTAGGGGAGGAAATGCGTTGGCTGGGCTGATGCTGAATGATCATTAAAGGAATAAAGAAACAAGTTGGGATTGAAATACAATATCATGGCTCCCGATTCATTGGATTCTTAAGAATGATTGTATTTTTATACGACAAGACACAAAAAATGTTCTAGTATAACTGGATTGTTTTTTTAACACTCAAGGAAATTTTTGTGGTCTACCTTACGACTCCCTTTTATGTATGGATTTTAGATGGAAATGTTTCCCCATTTTTATGTATGGCACAGGTATATGGGGTTATAGCAACCCTAAGACACGTTGAAGGGTGAAAAATGGAGTACTGAGGAGACTTCTGGGAGTCCCAACCACCTATTCCACCTTTATCTTACTCCCCGAGCTAGGGATGGAATATGTGGAGGACTCCATCCATCTTGCTCCTCTGTTGTAGGGCTCGATATGGATCAACCCGCATGCTGCCTTCATTAGGGAAACAGTTCTAGGTTACCTGACATGTGATAGAGGGCTAAAGATCTGTTAAGTGAAGTCTGTGCTGAAGGTCCTGGCGGTGTTGGTTCTTCCAGAGCCCTGAAACCCTGTCAAAGCAAGATGTGGTTTGGCTTAAATCTCTGTTTAAAACAAATAGACATAATCTTAGAGCTGCCAAAGAATCCTCTAAAACTACTGTCAGTGAGTATGTGGCCCTGTACAACACTCCAGGAATGGCACCATATTTGGGGTGGATAGACTCCTTGTAGGAGAGAATGATATTAACATGTTTCCATCTGGGCTTTGTAACATGGCACCTGAATTTTCCTCTGGGACAGCATCGACCAATTGAAGCCTAACAATAAATCGCACTTTTTATGCAATATATAAATGTTGTTATATTGGGGATTTGTATAGCTCTTTACTTCAACCTCAAGTCATATCAAAGTATTAAATGGGGCAGGGCAGGCGTAAAAAAATAAATAAAAATAAAATAAAATTACCAGAAGAGAGGGAAGGTGAGGACAGGGTGGATAAAATTAGGACAGAGGCTTGTGGATCAAGTGGTCTTCCACAAAATGCAACTATTCCACTTGAGACAACAATTGTGTTGTGGATCGCTGGATCTGGCTAGCTGACCAGCAAGTTTGAGCGGTAATAGAAGTGTGGATGCAGGGATGATGTTGGAGAGGTTGGTAGTTGAATTCAAGGAGGTAAGGAGTGATAATGAGAATAAACAAGGCATAATGTTGTTATGAAAATGTCTATTGTGGCCTATTTTTTTTCCAGCATCCTCTAATGGGAAACCTATCCGCTTGCATCAGAGTTCTCAATTGCTAGCATTTTTTTAGCTTTGTTTTAAAAGCCATTGCTGGGTGCAAAGTAGAGCATATTGCTATTCTTTGTGGTATTCCTGAAATAACTGCCCTTGTTTTCTTCAGTGATGTTAAGATATCTAGAATAACAATATTTAAACACAAACTTAAATACACCTGGAAATAATGAAAAGTTCTAATTAACGTTCTGCGGTAGTTTGTAATCTCTGTAGTTTATTTGCATGGCTCGCTTGAAATCAAAAGCTAATTTACTACAATTTGCCTGTACTTTTTGACTTTAGAAGTGGATTGGCGTTTGTGACACTTTTTACCTTTGTCTAGGCAGTAAGTATCACAGGGACCTCCGATGAAGATATTTGATTACCTTCTATTATGTCAATGCCTCTAAAACATTGACTGTTTTTAGGTGTCAGAAGACACATTGTTGGATAGTTTTAGGAAGTAAACAAAATTGTGCATAATTTTAATTCAGTAAGGCTATCAATTTTACTGCTGGAGAAGTAGATTGTATTTTGTGAAAGAAAGCTCAGTTTTAAGATTGTAGCTCAGCTTGGTTGCTTGAGGATGTGAAACTGTGTTTTTGAATACCTAAACGGTGGACTTTGTCACCATGTTCATCCATGCCATTTTAGTCCAACAGCATCATATGCTAACAAGTATCAGTTTAGCACATTGTCTATCACCATGGTCTGCTTGCACAAATCTACTTTACTGAATTGATTGGCTGGAAAGCTTACTTACCTGTGCACACAGTTACTAATCTGCTGCTAGATCATGACTTCAGAAATATACAGATGTTTTGAAAACTTTCATACAGACCATAAACCGTCATAGACTTAAATTAATTTGAATGCTGGGTACTTGTTTGCAGATTGTACCGGCATTCAAACGTAAGGTCTGGATGCAAAGGATGTTCTTAGATTAATGACAAGTATGAAATAAAAATATTGGAGGCAGTTGGGAGATAGTACCCTTGTTATTTGGCACTTGTCTAGCACAAATTTGCAGGGTATGACTTATCATTGACGATTGACCCAAAAGGAGAACCATCACTATCCATGCTAGTCATTTTTGTGCAGTTCTCTTCACAAGAGACCTTAAAATATATTGCAAACAATAGACTGTTTGGGTCATTATCTGACTTGTCAATCTTAAGGCCTTTTTTTTCAAAGCCTGTTTGTGCTTGCAGACCCTGTGATTCTCAACAACAGGGCTTGTGAGCGCAAAAGGGCTTTTTACAGTGTAGACAACTCTTCTTCGACCATTTCTCCTTCAGGGATGAGTCTGATCACAAATGCATCAGTTTAGCAGACCAGCCGGAGTGCAATTCCCACATTCCTGGTTTGTGCACAAGGATATTGCATTTGTTCCCGTGTATCTAAGTTAATTGAGAATTCTGAAATACCTTTCTTCTGCTATAATTCTTTTAATCTAAAATGTGTTCTAAGTAATTCTTATGTGTTGATACTGCTTCTTGTTAGCAGTTCTTTACTTTTTTAGGTCGAGTGTAAGTGTTTGTCCTGGTATATAGTTAAGTATACTTATACTGTGGGCTTAAAGCGCTTTGATTTGTTGATTGCAGCGTCCTTTACTTGCTCGCTAGTGGTCAGTTCTGCCTCTTTGTCCCTCCTTTTTCTCTTTCAGAGTAGGGACTAACTACTGTATATTTACACTTTGTCCTGTTTATCTGTTTTTTTGGGGGACACATTTTTGCTTTGGTTCCTACTCTTCTTAGTGTTTGCCTGTGTTCAGCTTCTACACAGTAGCTGCTTACATTTTAAAATAGCATCCCATTTCAAAATAGCATTCCTCCCTCCCACCTCCTAGTTTTGTATTCATTGCTTTTCATGCTCAGCGTGGTGCCCGCTGCACTTTATCTTACAGCTACAGCGCAGAGCCCACTTCACGGCCACTGCAAGCACTTCCCAGCAACCATGAGCACTTCCCAACCGCCATGAGCACTTCCCAGCCGCCGTGAGCACTTCCCATCAGTGCTCGTGTTTTGTTTACTTTGCTTTTCATCCGCAAGTGCAAACAGAGCAGGCTGCCTAAAATGGCTTATTTGTATGCTTAACAGGGCACCCAGCACGCTGTAACTTGCAGCTATAGCACAGCGCCCACTTCACGGCCGCCGTAAGCACTTCCAATCAGTGTTCATGTTTTGCAGCGCTTGATAAATGGCATCCAATTTAAAGGTTATTCAACCATCCCCGTTCCAAGATGACCATGACGTTTACTACGTCACACTGGGCAGCTGACATAGTTTTCTGACCCTGCAAGTCCATATTCTCGGTTAATGTGCTGGTTTGTTTATCCTTCTTGTGGGCTGGGAGTTCCTCTGTGGTTAGTGGTTGTGATTCTTCAGCATGTGACTGTGAGCCCTTTTGTCCCATGTGATGACTGTTGAGGCACTCACTCACAGGAAAAGTTGACTGGCGTACTGTCTGCAATGGGACCCTCATGCGCGACCTGCTGCCTCCCAGGGACAAGGTGAGAGAGCTCTTGCGACGGCAGTGGAAACACTGTTTTGACCATACAAAGAGCATGCAACAATTTGCTACTAATAACAATAAAGCAGCCATCTGAATAGCTAAACACTTGTCATTTACAATGCCAATAGCTCTAACTCTTGCAAATACGAGGCCTATTACATTGTAAATGCTTATTTTATTAATGCAGTTGTATGTGGTTGATGACAGTGTTGATAGAGATGATAATGATGTAAATGTACGCTATGTTATGTGTATGATGATAACAAACTCTCATTACAATTGACAATTTCACCCAATGTGACCACCTCATCAACCCTGAGACAGAAATACGTGGTCAGGCAAGCCATGCGACCTAGGCCTGAAGCAACCGATTGACAGATCACGTGGGGTGACACATAGCCTGTAGACAAACGCTTGCATAGGAAAAACCCAGATCAATCCCTCAGATAGGCAGCAATACCACAATAGTCGTAAGTGATTGCACCCCAAGAAAACACATTTGGCTGGAGGGGCACGCGTTCCAAAACACCATAAATTTAGATGCCACAGGAAGTGAGAAACACTCTGCCAATCAAAATACAACACATGCACAACACTCAGTGATCATGTGTTCTTCATGCCGGACATCTGGACATGTTACCTATTGGCCCGCATTTTGTCCACGCAAGGTCAAGACCCAACTAAGCACTTTATCAGCCGATCAGATTTACGACTCCGTTACTAGGCATGGATTCCTTTCTGCAGAGAATGTATAGAATTGTTTTATAACTCTTCAAGAATTGCATAATGCTCAGAACTCTGTAACTTTGAGAGACAGTCATCAGACCCTGACTCTGTATTGCACTCTCCGGGCCGCTGAGTTTAATTAAACCAACTGTTCCTGTTTTGCTAAACACCTCTTGAATTTCATTTCTTTAAGGTATATCCACATTCGAGCAATGACAACGATAGAATAAATTCCTTGTGCAATACTTGTTTAAGGAACTTAGTTGCTATGGTGTTGGCATGCTATCCTTCAGAGAGATGCTTCGAAAATAGAAAACCTATATTGTTTAGTTAATTGCTGATAAAAATAGAAGCATCTAAGATTGTTTTGAGAGTAATACACTGCTTGCTGCGTTGGAAGATCAAGGGAGTTCTTAAGGTACAATTAGTATACTATAACGATACATGCTTTCTAAGTTGCGGTCCTTTGAATTCACTTAATTTAAAAATAATAATAATAATTTCTAGGACCAAGTGGATGGAAACTGAAGTCCGTGAAAGTAATCTATAAATAATGATATAGTTGCCTGTCTTTCGGTTTGGCAAGCAGCAAGATTAGGTAGGGTAGGTTTTTACAGGTTGCCGTTTAATTGAATGACTTACCTCATTGCAACTTTAAACTGAATCAGTTAAAAAAAAAATGGTTGCAGTGAGAATGAAGTTGGGAGCGATGGAAGTGATGGGCAGACTGAGGTGGAGTTCAGAAGAAGGAGTATATTGAAAGAGAATACAACGCAGGACAGTGCACCTGTAGTGTGAATGTAATTTATTTTAGGGACCCTGGAGAGGAAGGTACAGCACTGATTATAAGTCTGTAGCGTGTGTGTCTCAAGTCATTCATGCCGCACAAGCAGGTTAACAAATAAATATGTTATACTGAGTGAGAGTTTTGGATAATTATGTCAGCAAACAGCAATCTGCTTTGCATCCTAATTAATTTAGGGTTTGAATTCAGGGCTCATGCAAAATGATGGGTCAAGAGCAGTTGGAAAAATGTCTAAAATTGCCATGTGATGGACCTACACATGCTCATCATTGCATCAATTCAGTCTGGCTGGAGAAAAGGCAGTTCAGCCACTGTGCTAAATCCTTAGCCCTGTGGTGTTAGTTCATGTAAGCACTCAAAATACAGCAACAAAAATACTGGAACCCACTCTACTCTTGTAAATCAACATATGTCGATGACATTGCTGGTTCAAGACTTCATGAGGGCAAGGCATCATTACTGGAAAATGTACTCGCAGTGCTTTGTTCATGAGCATTAGGCACTGGGGAGGACTCATTCAGGCAGCAGCGTAACTCGGGAATGCATCTGTTGACCCGTTCCGTAAAATCGTATTAGTCATAAATCAGCAGATCAAACTTATGATGCTGTGTGAGCAAATAACTAGTTAAACCCGTAAACGGATAAATATTTGCTTTTTCTGGTGAGATTTTTTTTTTTGAAGGGCCACAAATAAAATCGGCTTATTGAGTACGCAAATGTACACGTTAACTACGTTCATTTTAAGGAATGAGAGGGAAAATAGTTTAAATTGATTGTCACACTCATGTCGAGAGAAGCGTTGGAATCTTTAAGCACATTTGTCAAGCTGATTTCCTTAAGTCATGTTCCTCATCCATAAAATCAAAATATTAAGTACTTTAACTCCTATCAAGACAGAAAATGTAATGTTTTATATATTTGTTCTGCGGTGTTGCACCACCTCTGCATGATACACTGATCCCTGCATCAAGTTATAATATTTCATTTTACCAGGGTGAACAATCATTCAATCTGCCCCATACGAATTTATCAGGGTCACTAATTATAGATGCATTTTGTATCATGGCTAAAGAATGATTAAAAGTTGAATGTTTTATTACTAATTTGTGTTACATATACATCCATATCTATCAATTTAACTATTAAGTAATTTGAAATGCCAATAGATCTAGCTTGTATTTTGAGTTCTAACTAAAGCGTTTAAAATAAAAAGCCTGCTTTATTGAAAAAAAAAAATGAAAATCGACCACTTTTTATATATTCAGTACATCTGTGAGACAAATTAATGTGTGGTGATTCGCTGTACTTTCAAGATGTAAAATTGTTCCTTATACTCTGCAAAGTAAGTACTTTTGTAGGAGTCGTAGTGATCTACCAAATAGCCATAGCCTAGGGTGAGAAAGAATACAACTCTGGGTCTTGTCAAAGACACTCAGGGAGTCATTCTGACCCCGGCGGTCTAAGACCGCCGGGGCCAGGGTCGGCGGGAGCACCGCCGACAGGCCGGCGGTGCCCCGCAGGGCATTCTGACCGCGGCGGTTCGGCCGCGGTCAGAAGAGGCAAACCGGCGGTCTCCCGCCGGTTTACCGCTGCCCTTAGAATCCCCCATGGCGGCGCAGCTTGCTGCGCCGCCATGGGGGATTCTGACACCCCCTACCGCCATCCTGTTCCTGGCGGTTCGCCCGCCAGGAACAGGATGGCGGTAGGGGGTGCCGCGGGGCCCCTGCCGTGCCCATGCCAATGGCATGGGCACGGCAGGGGCCCCCGTAAGAGGGCCCCGAAAAGTATTTCAGTGTCTGCTAAGCAGACACTGAAATACGCGACGGGTGCAACTGCACCCGTCGCACCCCTGCAACTACGCCGGCTCAATTCTGAGCCGGCGTCCTCGTTGCAGGGGCATTTCCTCTGGGCCGGCGGGCGCTCTTTTGGAGAGCGCCCGCCGGCCCAGAGGAAATGTCTGAATGGCCGCCGCGGTCTTTTGACCGCGGTGCAGTCATTCAGCGGCGGTACCCTGGCGGACGGGCCTCCGCCGTCCGCCAGGGTCAGAATGAGGCCCTCAGTATTTTCAAACATTGGTTCAGGCATATAAACTGTCAAACTAGAATTCAAATTGTAAAGGATGCCTAGATAAGTGGAACAACAAACATGAAAAATGCAATAATCAAGAATCAGTCAATTGAATTCTTGGAAAGTTGTTTCACACGTGGTGGGATGGACCCTGAATGAAATAAATCTTTGTGTTACTAATTGTTGAATGACGTTTTTCTCTACCTTTATAAAGTCCTGCTGTATGAAACCTCTACTGTTTTGTGTCAGTTGTTCTGTTGGATGCATGGCACTTCCTAGATTTAGTTACTTTATATCGAGATGTCTTCGCAGTATTTGTCAGTTGAGGGAAAGTTAGGATTTTTTTTATTTTTTATAGAAACCGAACATGGCAGTTTAAAATGCATACTTTTATTTCACTTTAATTTATAACCTGTGAGGGTGGGTTAGTGGGGCGTTCAATCACAGAAGGATATTTATTTGTATGTATTAATAGAAATATGTTCATTTGATGGTAGCCACATTATGGTCGATTGTTAATTCTCCATTACTTCTGTAGCCTGTAAATCATGAAATAAAGAAGATAGTTATCTTCTTTGTGAAAATGAAACTGATGGAGTATTTGTTTATCTTGCTACTGCAGCAGTGTATTGGCATGCAGGCTTAATCTTGCACAGAATAATGACCTTCAGTGTCGCAGCTATCGGCTGAAGAGTATAGGTCATATATTGTTAAAATGTCAGCTGCCCATCTGCATTTTGTTTCTATTCCATTTACAGAAGGAATTATAGTAAACAAAACTACTAGTTTTATTCAGTGCATAGCTGCATTTTATATTTTTCTTTAAATTTTTTGTAAATTAAGGTTCCTCCATCTGCTTAACACTATCATAACATTATTGTAATTATGAGCATTTTTGCCCCCTAGAATGCTAGGCCCTTTTGTTAGTATTTTGGGTACTTTGCAATTACACCTTAATAACGTTTTTCCTTATAAGGTATCCATGCCAAAGTTTTTCCCAGTGTCTTTGGGATGCTAGCTCCTCCTTGAGGCGATCTTTAAGTTTGAACTATGGATAAGATGTTTGAGAATCGGACTACTTAACCTAAAACATAAATCATTGGAATCTATGACAAAGCTGCTACCATCACTGAGAGCGTACTTATTTACTTTTGAAATGTTGGCATACAATCAGGACACCGGACCATACAACCTGAATTATTTTGTGGCAGCAAGGAGGAAGACTGGATTCCTCTCCTTTTTTTAACCACAAAAAAAATGTGCCTCTGGCCCTTGCTAGCTAAACTGAAAGGCACGTGGAGAGAAAGCAAGTGCTGAAAAGAAACTGGGAATCCAAAACACTCCAAAATCACCATGTATAAGGAAGGAAGACAGCTTTAAAAGTGGGAACAGTGGACAGGCAAAAATGATTAACTCTGATAACAAGGGACCTAGAAGAATAAAGATCTCTAGTCCAGTGGAGCTGTAAAGACAAGATAGGTTTGACATGACAGTTGGCAAAAATGAGGCCCTCATTTAGTAAGGTAAGACACTTAACCAGATTATAAGGATAATATATACAAACATTCTGGCAGGTTCTGTTGCAAAGAATTTATCTGGCAGCAGTAGTTGAAAAGTAGCAGTTGCCACTCATGATCTTATATATTGCAGAATGAAAAAGCACAATTGAATTCATTTCATTGTTAAGCCAGAAGCTTTAAAATCTAATGTGATCTTAAATGTCTTGGTTTGCTAGAATTGTGGATAATTTACTCCTTCCTTCAGGCCAGAGGAAATTGCAACTGAGGGCTGATTACTTGGAGAGTGAAATCAATGTTGATTTCTTCATCATGGCAAACAGAAAGGAAAGAAAGGCTGATTTCTTAAATTAAAATTTTGAAATAGCTTTTGTACATAAGGATCTTGAAATACCCTCTTTTACGTATATTTTTGATAGTCTCTGCTATGAAACCGCTCAGAGGGCAGAGCAAACGAGAAGCATGATTTCCAAATTTAGAAAACAATAACACCCATAATGGGCTAGTGAGTGGCCATTTTTACTTTCAGCATAGCTGTCAACATTCATACCAAGAATTAATTTGGTTTTGTGTTTTATTGGTTAAAATGTACTTATTGGAATAAATGGCAATCTCCAGGGGATGAAAGCGGAAGGAAGTTTGGGATGGTGGAAATCTGGATCCATGTGTTCTTGTGCCATATAGACCAGTCCAGCTCCGTATTATTTCCTAAGTCTGCTGAGCAGTCCAGCATTTTATGTGAAGGAGGATAACCTCACTGCAGGAGGGTCCTGGATGCTTTGTGGCAAGGAGCTGCCTGTGTTAGTAAGGTTGTAATGCCTGCACTAGGATAGCATGAGCCTCTTCAGTGTGGCCTTAAGGTTTGATGCTGACCATTTGGTGTTTCAGAAGGAGGGCGACATACTGTTGTTTTGCTCCTTGGTTTGAGAAGCATACTAATACCATTATTTCACATAAATTCCTATAAGTGGCTGTAGAACTGCTTAGTTGTATTTTCAGTTATATTTCTCTTTGGATCCTCGGATTATTAAGTACAGGAACATAAATACACACTGGTGTGCATTATGTTGTCTTAACATTGTCTGTGTCCAGAATCGTCTTCGACTAAAGGCGAGGGGAGGCAGTGACATATGTTCAGTAGTAGGACAAAGTAACTAAAGGGTATCTTAAAGCCAGGCTGACTATATGTACTGGAAAGGGTTCTAATGCTTATTGACTTTAACAAGTTTGTACTCCTAACTAAGCAGTCTGTAAATTATTTAATGGTCCTTAAGAATTTAGATTTCTTCTTCACCTTTTGTTGTTTGTAGCTTTTCTCTTGTTCAGAAGTGTCTTATTTCCATGTGCCACCACACAAGTTGCATTAGACAAAAAATTCCAGCATTCTTACATTTCTTAAGATTTTATATTTCTTTTTCACTTTTGTGTCAGAAGTCTTATTTGCACGTGCCCCTAAGCAAGTTGCAATTTTTCATAAACCTAAAAAAACAGATCCGTCTGTGTGGTGGAGGTTTGATTCAGCTTGTATAGATTGGTCAAAGGATTGTTGTATGCATGTTTTGATATTTTTAAAGTGAGAACCTAGTTGGCTAGCAACAGAACATTGAACATTGCAAGCCCCAATGGAAATTCCTGGGAAGAGGTGAAAGAAAGGAGGGCAAGCTAGTGGAAGGAGTGAGAAGTCAGCCTATCCCAAGGATGTTTGCTTGAAGAAGTGAGTTTTCAGTTTTCTTCCTGAATTGTAGTAGGGCTGATGCTTCTCTGATGTGGGAAAGAATTGTGTTCAGATTTCGGGGCAGGGGTGACAGGGTGGAGCCTTGGGGGATTCCACGGGTGACGCAAGAGTCTGGAATCTGGTAGTTCCTATCTAAACAAGTTGCTTTTGGTTGATGAGACAGAATGTGAACCATTGTACAATTGTGCCATTGAACCCCACACGTTTTCAGGGTGTCGATTACTGTTAGTCGAAGGTCTTGAAGGCTTTGGAGAGGTTAAGCAAGACCAGGAGTCAAGGCTTATTGTTGCTGAGGCAGTACTATCTGTTTCAATATTGCACTGTGGTTTGAGCCCCAGTTGATTGATGCCTTCTCAGTTATTTAATTCCTTCTCAATTATTTTTCCAACAAATGTAGAGCAAGTTGAAAAGATTGCTGAGTCTACTGTAGACTTTTTCAGCTGGGGAAGGATCTTTGCAACAGCTGCTCGGGAAGGTGCTCTGGGTTAGTGGTGCACTGCCAATATGAAGAAGAGGAGGAAGGACTTTTCCTTGGTCATTTCATCTTTGTAGGAGGTAGTTTTGAGTGAGTTCAGAATGTTGTAGAGGCATGTGGGCTGATGGTGGACTGGCATAGTCTGGGATTAGGTTGGCAGACTGTTGACCTTAAAAGGGGTTTGCTTTTGTTGATTGCTTGTCTGATAATGGTCTTATAATAGGTGCATTTAGCTGTGGTGGTATGAGTAGTGTGCTGTTAGAAGGGTAAGGTCCTCTTGACATTTTGATATTACCCATTTCTTCTCTTGTTTTTGTATGTCTGTGTATGGTGCACTTGTTAATGGTAAGTTCTTTGGTGTACTAGACTATTAACTGGTTGAACTTAGAACCGTACATTTCGAAGTGGTGCTGTATATACAGCACCACTTTGAAATTTACAAGGCAGATGACATCTTTTGAGGTTGGAAGTGTCTCGTTAGGTTGATTAGTTCTTCTTGGAGTTCTGGATGGATGTCCATGAATTAATTAAAAGTAATGTATTCCTTTTATCTAACCTTCATGTGAGGGCATGGCATTTGTGATTGCCAAGGGAACATGTGATGATCCGTACTGGATTATAGGGTGGCTGGCAGTGGATATTCGGGGGTGGTGCAGAAAGAATGTTGCCCAGCGTGTTTCCTTTGGAGTGAGTTGGGTTTGTGATGTGGTCTTTTATCTCTTAGGGCATTGAGTAAAGAGCTGAGGGCTCCTTTCATAGTTTTATTGCTGGATTTGGCAGGCAGAATGAAGTCTCTAAAGAAAGTGGGATGTGGTGTTTGATGAAGGTAGAGGTGATGAAGTCACAAACTTCTTCTGTGAAGTCCTTGTGGGTTCCAGGTGGTTTGTAGATGAGATGGATGGAAACTGGTTTGCAGGCTTACGTAAGGAAAGTGGCAGGATAAAAGCTTGAAAGACTTGGTTATGGCCATGTTGAAATTATGCAGTACAACTTTTACTTTTTTATGATTGCAAGACATCCAATTTTATGAGTAGTCTGTTTTGGATGTTATATCCAGAGTGGAGTAGCATGTCAAGAATGTGTGTGGAGGAGAGTGTGAACCAGGTTTCTGTGATGAAAAGAGTATCTAGGTTTTGTGTTGATGTCAGGTGGTATGTGGACGAGGTTGTTGGTGCTAAATGTTCAAGCATGGTGAGTATGTTTGCAGTGCCTTGGGGTGAGGGTGGGAATGGTGTGTGTCATGATGTTTGAAAGGCATTTGATGCCAGGTGACTTACCTTGGTAGTAGTGGCTCTGGCTTAGGTACTTTGGCTTTGGTTACCCATGGACACAGGCATTTGCGATCATCTTTAAACGTGTGTGTGCTACGACTGGAACCATATTCATTTACATATGGCTTAATTTTCCTGAAGGGGGCTGTCTTAGATTGCAAATTATTTCAGTGGGGCTATACTCCTAAAACATCCACTTTAGGCAAATTGTGGAAATCATGTATGATCACTGGCTTTCAAAATATTAAGCTTGCAGACCTATTTCACAATGTATTTTTGTGTTTTGCATCTCTGCTATAAATTCCTGCATTTATCACTGCTATTCCTCGAATAGGACTCTTCAGGTGGTAATAACTACAAATGTCAAAGCAGCTTTTTAATCGCAAGATTGGCTTGTTTATGACTATTTTTCTGTGACTCCTTGAAGATGCCTGTTACTCTGTTGGATGCTGATTTTAATTTAATTTGAATTGCCTGTTTTCCTTTATAAGCGCTAATATTTGTGAAACACTTGCTTTCTGCTTTATCTGTGGGCAGTGACTCTCAATCGGCTGAGTTTTGGGCTTAGTGAGAGATGCATTCTAGCCCAGTGAACAATGGTCATGGGAAAGACTTAGGCCCTCATTATGAGTCTGGCAGTCACTAGTCCTCCAGACTCGCGGTGGTGGTCAGGACCGCCACATTACGACCCTGACTGTCAGACCGCAAGGGTAGCCAGTCTCCGCCAAGATTGATGATCCCAACAGGCTGACAGTGGCATAGGTCAGAATCAGCCAGGGCGGTGCTCCATGCAGTGCCACCCTGCTGATTATGACTTGGTTCTCCTCCAGCCTTTTCATGTTGGTTTTACTGCCATGAAAAGGCTGGCCACAGGTGAAGTGAGCACAAAGTGCAAAAAAACACAAAGTGAGTGACCCCACAACACTTTGCAATTGCCAGGTTCTCGTAAAAATAATAAATAAAATCACATGGGGAGCAGGATGAAAACATGAGAAAGGGAGCAGGGGTGGAGGGGTGCAGGTGAAAAGAGGATACCTTGATCGAGGTAGAGGGTAAAATAGCAGTCTAGAGTAAAGAAACAGGTGCACTTCTTTGGACTTCTGAATACACAAAAAAAACACCCTCGCATATGCAGTGGAAGGATACAAATCATCAAATCAGAACACTGAGACGGAAATGCTTCTGGGCAGGACAAACTCAAAAATAGGGAGGAAAGTCATTAGATCAAGTGCAGACAACTGACATAGAAAAATAGTTACTCAGTAATCAGCAAGGGTATAACCCAACCCCCACTCTTGAGTACTTGATGCTTTTTGTAAACAACAGATCTGGTAACAGAGCCCTGAAAATATGGGCGCTGTATTGTATTGGTTTACAACGTAATCTATAGTTACTTTAAACAAAGGTGAGGTCCTTTATCGAACGACTTTTCACTGTTGGCATGCAGTTCGCCGTTTGCCTCGTGTTCAGTTAAAGAAGCATTCCCAAAGGTACATTTAGGGCTTGAAAGGTACACAGGATAAAGTGATCCATTAACATTCCACCATTAACGTGACCTCGGTATAAAACCCCAAAATGTAAACATTGGTAACGGTTGTCTTATTTAAAGAATGCCTGTTGGAAAAACGTTGAAAGTATTTCTTGTTATCTTTTGACATTTTCCGTAGTGCTTGTTCACAGGTACAGGCAAAGTACTTAATTTCTGTTTAGTAGATTTGGCAACAAATATGGTTTTTGAGGATGTTTGTTAGTTCCGGAAATTCAGTCTGGCGAGTCACCGTTTCCGTGGCCTACAAAAATAGCCCAGGTCCTCAATCCCTTCTGTTAAGGGAAAACAAACAAGGCTTCCTGTATTGAAAAATTCCCACAATGCTTGATGTGTTCACTGTTTAGCAGCTGGCTACTGAGATCTTAAACATAATGATGTCACTGGTGTAAAATACGACTTTTATAATCCACTGTTTTAGATAAACGTTCTCACATAGTCGCATAGTGAAATTAATTAAAGTATTAATATTATTTTGTTTTTTTTCTTAGAGCACTGTAATGGAGGAAACTGCTATATGGGAGCAACACACAGTGACTCTACACAGGGTAAGTTGCTATGTCGCCTTGTGCCGCCAGATGCTGATGGCTTTTGCACACAATAGAGAAAAGCCAGATGTCAGGAAGTGAAAGAGAATGAGTTTGTTTTTCGTCATTTTCTTTTGTTTAATACTAGCACTGAGATGTAAAAATTGCATTTCTTAAAGAAGCAGCCCTTCTTAGAATTTCCACAGTGAGTCATTGTAATTACTCCGGCTGAATTATTTGCTAACTTATGTTTGTTCTAATCATTTACATTCAGGACCTCAGTTTATTAAAAAATCTGTATTCTGCCTTTGGAACAGAGTTTGATTATTTTAACTTATAACTTGTCCTTTCACTATTAGCTATGTACGTTTTTGCAGTTCTGCGACTTACATGATTTTATTGACCAGAATGTAAAGATTTAATATAAGGTGTACATTTTTGCTTTTTTACGGTGACACCGTGCAAGTGGGATGGGCTTGCATTTATCGATTAATACATTTGCATTCACAGACTTCTATTTCACCTGTTTAGTTTGTTTATTGGATAGTTTATATATTTAGATGTTTTGTTCAAGAGTTTGCCACCGGCCCCGGCCCATTGTGTTAAACCGAAAGTCCTTATTTAGGAGGGGGAGAGGGAGCAGTTGATCTGTGACTTCAGGCCACTCCTCCCTAACCAGCATGGCTGGTCACTCTCCTATCTCTTCTCAGTCATGCTTCGTACTAATGCTGTTGCAGTCCACTCCTTTTCTCTCACCAGACTAATATGGTCACCCTGATAAGCCCGTTTGGTGCTATCCTCGCTGCATCATAATCTGATTTTTTTTTTTTTTATGTAAATAAAAAAAAAGGTGTGTGTATGTGTGTGTATATATATATATATATATATATATATATATATATATATATATATTTATTTTAGATCTAGCTTGGATTCTAATTTTTTCGATTCAGACGAGTGGTGCCCACACACGACGGACAGTAGCAAATAAATCAATCAATTCCTGAATGTTTTATTTTGAAAGTCAGTTGCCTCTTCTATTTCATTTTGTCAATTTTCCCCTTTTGTTTGTTTGTCCGCCCAAACTTCTTACTTATTAATTGAATTCTCCTCATTCTCACATTAGGAGGAAGTATCCACATCACATAAACCAATTGTTTTTTAAATGTATTTTTATTTTAATCATTTCTTGTTGGCAAGCATTAGAGTTAATTGCGTGTTCTATAGAAATTGTCTGTCATGCGTATTTATTTAACTATATATGGCAAAATACGACTTTGATAATACCATTTCTCAGTGGAAATTGGTATGTCTGATGACCTGTATGTGTGTTAAATTTTAGTCCTTTACTACAAAGATTTATTTGGCTTGTGAGCATGCTCATGCTTTTGTGACCCCATGCTCATTCCCAAGCCGTTGGTTTATGTCCACAGAGGTACGCTTACTCCCAACCATTACGGTCATAAACAAGGTCAGTAGGGTGACAATACACGTAGATTTACTGGCTGAAGTGTTCCCAGTAATTTATAAGGACCTATATGCATTACATCCTGTACTCTGAAGAAGTCACAGATTAGTTAGGGGAGGCTGTCGTAGCTCAGTACTGATGACTATGTTAGGCAGCTGTGAAATTTCATATGTATTGTATGGCCCTGATAACACCCCCTGATCAACTCCAAGCTAAATTGTGCATGCTCTGTATTACTGTACTGCTCATCTTTGTTTTTATGTAGTGTTAAAACATATTGAAGAAAAGCTTTTTGTAAAAAAAATTAAAGAGCAACATTGCCATCTGTAGATAGCTGAATTAGCATAAGCATATCTATTTTGCCTATATCAATGGTGGATTTGGGACCCCAAGATAGTTGATTCTCTGAGTGTTGATGACCATGTAGTGGATTTACTAGATGTTCTTTGTTACTGAGATTGAGAATTTCAGGGTGAAGGTGGACATACAGAACAATGACCCCTACTTCTGGGAGAGATAGAAATGTGTGAAATAGTTTGCCATGAACTGGGGGTCCACCAAAGAGGCTTGTAATGATCAGAGAAGTTTACCCGTATGGCCTGGGGACACATCCGCACACGAAGAGGCTTATGAGTTTTCCACGTGTTCTCAGTTGCTTCGCCTTGGGCAAGACCTTTGGGAAATAGAGAATGCCTACTGCTGTAGATGTGAGAACTGGGTGTCCGTGTTTACTGCTAGAGGAACAGGAAGTTGAAGAAAGAAGTCAGTGTCCTAGTGTTTTGGTAGAGGTATGCGGCAGGGACAGTTTCTGAAGTGTATTGGTACAGTACATAGTGTACTGTTAAAAAATATTTTGAGCTTCGGGTGGGGCCTTGGAGTGGAAGTCGATAAGTGTGGAGGCGTGTTCGTAGGACCATTTACAAGGGAGCTGCATATAATAGACCCAGCTTACTTTCATTAATGTGTGTCATTGTATTTGCATTATTGTGTATATCTGATAGAGACAACTAGCCGCAGATTCCTTATCTTAGAATTCTAACCCAGGCATCAGACTGGATCCGGAACCTTTTCTTCAGCAGCACCTGTGCACGTCAGCATTTTGATTCTCTGGAGTCCAACGACTCCTCCTCTGAGGTGGAGGTCTTTCCCTCTCGGTGTTGGCAGACACCAGGAAAGGTGCCGTTGTAGTCAGATGTTCCTTCATTAACTGAGTCTCAACCTCTTGTTCCTTCATTGGAGGGACCTGGGCATCCTCAGCCTCCTCATTCAGGCACCATTCAATTTTCACGCTCAGATTGTTTGCTTGATTTTGCCAGTGCGGGTGGACTTGATTCCTCACCTGCATCTAGCCTCCTCTCCTCCTCTGGTTTGGCTACTGAGGCTAGTTCTGCTTTGCAGATATGCTAAAACGGGTTTTGGAGGTGTTGCACTTAACAGCTTCCTATGGTTCAGATGTCCACAGATCTGTTACTTGACATATGACATCCTGACCAGTCTTGTGTAGAGTCGGTCCTTCCTTATTGTGAGACTCTTTATGAGACCCTCTTGGGTGTTTGGATCGAGCCAGTTTCTGGCCCCCCTGAGGAGTGTTTTGTCTCTGTTAGACACAGGCCAACACCGGAGGATCTGTCATGCCTTCGCAGGCACCCAGCGACTCAAAGTTTTGTGGTGCAAACTGCTTTGGCTGCACACAGTCTTGCTCAGATTCCTCCTGTTCCACCAGAGCGAGAAGCCAGGCAGCTGGATGCTTCTGGTAGGAGGATGTTCGCCTCATCTAGTTTGGCCTTGCGTTCCACTTACACCTCTTGTATACTTGCTCGCTTCAGTGGGACTCAGTGGAGCGCATTTTGCTTTCACTGCCTGATAAGACTAGAACTGCTCTTATGCCATTGATACGGGATGGTCAGCAGGCTACAAAACTTGGTGTTCGCTGTGGTATGGATACTACTGATTCTGTTGGGCAGATTATGACTTCCTCAGTAGTGCTACCGCGAAGGGCTTGGCTACATTCTTCTGATTTCTCAGAAGCCGTACGTGATGCATTGCTTTATCTGCCTTTTGATGGCAAGTCCCTTTTTAGTGCGCATGCCGATTCAGTTTTGCGCCACTTCAGAGATGCTCAAGGTGGGACTTAATGTCAGGTCCTCTTTCTCTTCTAGTGCTCTTTCTGGAGTGTGTTTTTGTTGTCGGTTAAAATCCAATGTGAGAACTTCCTGCTCCTTGCAGGTTCATTTGTTATTATCATGTTCTCCTCCATCATGGCAATTTTGCTTTATGGAACAACTACTTGCATCTGGTGGTGCAGGCTGTAGGAAGCTGCCCTGGTCTGTGGTGGGCAGCTATGGTGTCACCTTATACCAGGTCCAGGTATCCCCTATTAGTAAGGTGTAGACAGTGTCTAGGAAGCCAGGGCTCTCTAGAGGTAGCTGTGAATGAGCAGCCAAGACTTATCTAGGAGACATGCAAAGCTTATGCAATACCTCTATAGTCACAAAGCACTTACACACATGAAGGAACCACACAGTGTTACAAAAATAAAGGTACTTTATTATAGTAACACAAATACAAAAATACTGAATAGGCAATACTACAATAGTAGGTAAGTAAACACACTATTATGTGCACATTAGAAGTCAGCGATTAGCATAGAAAGCAATAGTAAACAAGAAAAACAATAGCAAATAGTGAAGGACCTAGGGGGAGACCAAACCATATACTAATTAAGAGGAATACAAAAGGCAGTCCCCCCACTCAAGGAAATAGAATTGGTAGAGGGGAGCTGGGGGAACTAGGAACCCCAAAGGATAAGTACCAGGCACGCACCCCCTCCACCTCCAAATAGCGACCATGAGAGGAGAGGTAAGTTCCTGGTTTTTCCCCAATCCCAGAGGAGAACTTTGGAAAAGGACTGTGCAAGACCCAGGCAAGACTGGAAGAAACCAAAGGTGGATCCTGACAGAAGACGACCTGCAAAAGAAGGGGACCAAGTCCAGTTAGAGTTGGAGTGTCTGGCTGTGGCAGGAGCCACTACCCACTCTTCTGTGGATGCAGAACCAGGTGGACGAAGAAAGTCAGCAGTGCAGCACAGGAGCAGGAGAGGAGTTCCAAAAGTGATGTCCCACATCGGCGGTCATGATGCAGGCAGTGAGTGGTGCTCGAAAACTACAAGCAAGCCTTGGCAAATGCAAGAGTCAGAGAAGAAGGTTTTGCAATGCTGAAGCGGACCAGCAGGGCCCAAGGGACTCGACCCAAGTAGGGGCGTCCGAGGTGACCCGCACCAGCTGGGAGAGTCACAAGAAGAGGAGGCAGCCCCCACAGGTGATCCATAGGCAGCAGACACAGGAGTCGGAGTGAGGCCCACTCAACACACCTGGAGAGGAGTCCCACGCCGCTGGAGCAGTAGGCAGGAGACTATGATTTGCAGGGAAGAGTGCTGGAGGCTAGGGATACACAGAATCTGAAGATCCCTTGGAGTTGAAACAAACAAGTCTTGGTAGCTGCAAGAGTCTCGGTGCACAGGAGTACTGTTTTGCAAGGAGAGGCAAGGGTTTACTGTCTCCCGAGTTGGACAGCTTTTAGAGAGGACCAAGGGGACCACTCCAGGCATCCACCTGTGATGCAGTATCAATGCAGTTCCGGCGGAGGGAGGGTCCACGCAGCCAGTTGTCATTGCATTGGTGCCTGTGGATGCAGGGGAGTGACTCCTTCAATCCATTGGAGATTGCTTCTTGTGCAGGCTTAAGACTCGTCACCCTCAGAGGATGCACAGCCAGGGAAATGTTGCAGTTGCTGGAAGGAGCCAGAGAAACAATGTTTCAGAGCGTAGTCCTCGCTGGAGTTGCAGATGTCAGTTCCTGGAGGGCCCAGTTGCAGTCCCGGTGGCCGAAGATGAAGTAAACGATGCATAGGAGTCCTGCTGGAATCTTGCATGTCGAATCTGAAGACCCACCCGGGAGGGAGACCCTAAATAGCCCAGGAAGTGTGATTGGTCACCTAGCAGGGTGATCACCTTATCAGGAGGCGGCTGTGAGGTCACCTGCCTGACCTGACCTGACCACTCAGATGCCCCCAGGCATGGATTTAAGATGGCAGATCAAGTGGCCACCTGGAGGAGCTCTGGTCACTACCCCTTGGGTGGTGATGGGCAGGGGAGTTGTCACTCCCCTTTCCTTTGTCCAGTTTCATGACAGAGCAGGGACCGGAGTCCCTTGACTGGTGCAAACTGGGTTATGAAAAGAGGGCACCAAATGTGCCCCTCAAAGCACACCGGTGGCTTGGGGAGGCTACTGCTCCTGAGCCATGTAACACCTATTTCCAAAGGAAGTGGGTGTTGCCTCCCTCTGCCAAAGGAAATCCTTTTTTCTGCCTTCCTCTTCTTGAGCTGGTCAAGCAGCAGGAGGGCAGGAACCTCTCTGGGGTGCGATAGTAGCGTGGGCTGCCCGGAAAACCCCAGAAGACTGGTAGGAGCAATGCTGGGGGTCCTCAAAGGAGCCCCAAGAGTGCATGGAATCATACAACCAATACTGGCAATAGTATTGGGGGTATGATTCCGACATGTTTGTTACCAAAACATGCCCAGGTTCAGAGTTACCATTATGTAGCTGTGCCGAGTACACGGGTAAAATAGCTTCGATGCACTTACGAAGTCCAGGGAAATGGAGCTGGAATTTGTAGGGACACCTCTGCTCATGCAGGGGTGCCCTCAGACACAGATACCTGCACCCTGCCCTCTGGGCTAGGAAGGCCTACCATAGGGGTGACTTAGTGACCTGGTGCAGTGACCTTTAGTGAAAGGGTGCATGCACCTTTTCACGCAGACTCCAATGGCAGGCCTGCAGACACATTTTGCATGGGCTCCCGTGGGTGGCACAATACATGCTGCAGCCCATGGGGAACCTCTCGTGCCCCAGTACCCTGGGTACCTAGGTACCATATACTAGGGACTTACATGGGGGCACCAGTATGCCAGTTGTAGGGTGTGCTAAGTCATAATAACCAAATTTAGAGGGAGAGAGCACAGTCAATGGGGTCCTGGTTAGCATGATCCCAGTAAACACGGTCAAAAACACATTGATAGCAGGCAAGAAGTGGGGGTAACCATTCCAAAAAGAGGGTACTTTCCTACACAGACCACTTCTGTTCAGCGGTTGTTATACCCCCAGTGACATTTCGGATCATTTTTCTATGTCGTTCCACACATGGTGGTTCTTTTTTGTTGTTATTTCAGACCAGGTATGAGTTTCTTTCTGCCTATGGCGTGATTTCTGTTGTGTTCTGTTTATAGGCGGGTCTCCTACAATCTCTGTGATCTCTGTGGAGATTTGTGCTCAGACACTGCTCTTTGGAGCAATTGGGTAAGCTTTTTGCTACTCTCTGCCTGCTTTTTGTACCCTGTGGGGAACTTCTTTGGTACTCCTGTTGGAGCAGTTTGTTTTACATTGTCTTTAGGATTTCTGCATGTGTCCTTTTTCCGTTCTTATTAGGGAAGAGGTTTTTTCTGTCGATTTTCCATGGAATTTCCATTGGCCAATTAAGTTAATACTTTTATTTCAGTTTTTCTTTTCTGGTTCTCTTTTCTCTATTCTCAGGACCACCAGCTGTTGCCTCTTGGGGTTCCTACTTTCACCTTTCTTCCCTTTTTAGGGTGGTCGTGAAGGTAATCCCTTATTCTGTTTTTCTGCACGACAATATCTTTTATTGCCATATTTTATTTTTGTGTATAGAAATTTATGGTGAAGTTGTGGTTATGGTTGCAATGCCTCACAGTAAATGTGTGGGGCTGTCCCCTGTGACTTTGTGGTCAGGCTCATGGATGGTCCAACTGAGTAGTGAGGGTTATTTCCCTCCTTTGCCTTTGATTTGAACCCCCCTTTTTTCCTTTCAGGCATACCCCGCCTATTCCATGAACATGCTTTCTAATTATTAGTCCACTGTGGCAGGGTTATATTGTATACAACCATTGGTTTATGTAATGGATCTTGCCGTTTATTCCCTTCCTTCCATAAGGAAGGAATATAGTGCGCCTATACCATGTTGTTGACCCCTACTTTTTAATGACTGGCTTTTTGACTGTCTTGGAGGATTGTCTCCCCTTATGTATGTATTTACTTCGTTACCTGTTGTCAGCTACGGCAGGTATCTCACTGCAGGCTGCTACCCCTTGCATTGCTACTTTATTGTTGGTTCAGAGGTGTGAAATTCTATTCTCTTTTTCTATCACAATATTCCTTTCTGACCTTATAGGTTTCTAAGGTTTGGTGTCTAAATTCCAGTCTGGAATTGTTCTTTATATACTCCTTTTAGCCATATTCTGAGTGGTATACACTTGGCTCGCCATTCTCTGCGCTGGTCCTTCCTTAGCAATTACCGCTCTTGCTTCCGTTCTTCTTCAACGGATTTCTTCCATTTGTTGCTTCTACCCTTTTTGTGCTTAGACTCTCCTCAAAGGGTGTCTCTCTGCATTGTGTACTAATTGAAATACATCTTTATATTTTTGTCCTAACTTATACGCTTGAGCTGCAAAGAACCAGAACCTTATAAAGGATTTCAAGTGAGATTTGTGTAATCTATATAGTCCCACACCCCTTCCTGAATGTTATTTTTTGTGCCAAGAATTTATAATTGTAGTGTATCCCTGCATAGGCAATGCATGCTGTTTTGATCATGAAGCAGCTTTCACTTTGCAGACAGCCCATAGATCTGAGGATAGGGTAAACGTCATCATATTTCCTGGCACTCATGAGTTGGTTCTGCCTTCTGTGGGTTTATATATTAGTTTCTGATGGATATTTGTAACCACAGATTCCTCATCTTAATAATATCACAAGGTGCCATACTGGAGCCAGATAATTTTCTCAGCAATACTCTGATGCACCCCCACATGCTAACCACATTCCCTTTTTTTCTGCACCCTCTGACATGGATCTAGAGCTCAGCTACCACATTTGTTGGGTTTCTGATGAATAATTACGCTCAGTGTGCCAGGAACACGGTCTTCCCTGAACATGGCAGGATTCTAGCTGTGCTATTACTGCAGGAAGCTGATGTGGTGTATGGACTTTTGTGTGCCTTTAGTGATGGCTCCTGTCAAGACCTAGCTGTATGATAAACGCTCTTATGCACCTGATGAAGACCATTTTGCCCACTCAGTCCTGCAAAGCTTTCTGTTCAGAATCCTCTGCCCAGGCCCCCAACCATCCCCCACCCCCAAATTGGAGGTACTGCTATTATTTCTGTTCTTAATTAGAGGAATCTGCTGTTAGTTGTATCTGTAGAAAATCTGCCTGTATTTTTCACGTTTTTCCAGTTCCTTCATTGTTGCTGGCTTGCTCTTCAACCTTGATAAGCAGTGGTAAAGTGCATGTCCTCCTCCTTCAAACAGGGTCAAATTGGCATGTTCCTAAATGGTTTATTTAACTTACCTTTGTGTTCGCAGCATATCGTGTAAGATGTACCCATAACCTGAAAGTGCTGGTCCTCTTGTGTCATACTCTACAGTGAAACATGCTTTCCGGCTTACCATTGTAGCTTGACTGACAATTTATACAATGAAATTATAACTACCAAAATAACCACATTTGACTGGTTAAAACCACCATTATAAATCTAAGTAAGTATTCCCTATGTAGGCCTTGTCGCCCACAATGTAGGATGTGTGGTATTTTTATGTAGGATATTTAGAAATTTAAGGTTAACATGTCAGAGTAGCTAGCACCCAAAAGCTATTTTCAATGTGGAAGGCCTAGCGATCCTATGTAGAAAACCAGGATGCAGATCAGGTTGAAAATCCTAATACAATATCTCTG
Organism: Pleurodeles waltl; assembly: GCF_031143425.1. NCBI lineage: Eukaryota > Metazoa > Chordata > Amphibia > Caudata > Salamandridae > Pleurodeles > Pleurodeles waltl. Next base: position 274,475,837 of record NC_090440.1, read on the forward strand.
AAACGGGACTAATGAGAAAATAATTAAATAACTATTTTTAATAGTTTTTAATAGTTACTAAAATCCAATTCATTGGTGAAGTTGGATTTGTGACCTGTTTCCTGGCTGATGTTCCTGGAGGTTAAATTTGTATTTGCTCTGCCACTTCTGCCAACCAGTAATTAGGATTTGAATAGGTGTGAAAAAGGTGTAAAGTGTCTCCAAGGACCAAACAATAGGTTGACCTGAATGGGCAGAGATGTCCCCTGAACCTGAAAGAACATGCAGGGTGGGTCCGTGAGCATCCTTTTTTGTCATTATAGTATAAAATCCTGCTTGTCAGGTCAGCTTTTACATGTAGCACTGGGGGCACATTTGAAAGGATCAGGATTGAATGGATCAGAAGTGGACTAGTGGACTCAACCTGCTGTCTGTGAACTGAGAAGAGTCCTGAAGGACTGGACTTCCTCTCTTTTTTTACCCAGGACAAAGAGGTGGACTGCAAGGGTCATGTTGCAAGGGTCAAAGGTGTATTTCCTGTTAGAGCTACATGAACACAACAAGCTACAAGAGGCCCTTTCCTGCAACTACCAAGCTGACCAGGGGCAGTTGGACCTGGACTGGACCCTGTTGTTTGGCTTTTGCCTGACACCCTGTGAATCTCTATGAGCCTCCCCTGAGATCCCGAGGGACTTTAGAAGTGTACTGTGGTAATTGGAGCATAAAGGACTAAAGTCAGTCAGTAAAATTGTTGACCAGTACGAATCTGGTTGGTGTGTCCGACCCACTTTTAATTGCAGTCAGCGTGAAATTGCACCTGTGTTCTGGTCTACCATGACCATTGACTATCATCGTCACTTTATGCTTCTTGTGCTATTCTTATGTAAAGCTTGAAAAATTCATATCTCTGGTTCCCCTTATTGGATTTTGCCATTTTTTTTATTATTCTTACTCTGTTTCTAATTTGGTTTAGGATGTTTGTTTTGCATTTCAACAGTGTTGCTGTTTAAGTACTGCATTAATACTTTGCACATTGCTGTAAGTTAAGTATGTCTGCTCTGTGCCATAGCTACCAGATGGATGAGGTCAGGTTAATTTAGTAACTTTTGATATTCCTTGAGGTGGGTAGTGTAGGCAGTTGGGTTACTGATTGGAAGGGATGAAACCATACTCAAGCAGCAACCAGAATTCCTGTCAGGCTGAAGTCACAACCAACCCCAAATTAACATATGTTTAACCCCGTGGGAGCTTGGCACAAAAAGCAGTCATTCTTAACTTAGTGGCAGCACTTAAAACATTAATAAAGCAAAAACACAACACAAGAAAAATGCAACAGCAATTTAGAAATATATAGTAATATTTGATAAATTATTTGAGACCAAGCCAACAAACATCTAATCAGTAGAACCAGAGATATGCAATTTTAAAGATTTAAGTAAAAACAGTGCCTAGAAGCACAGAGGCACCGACGGTGATTATCTTGTTGTGCCGGATCAGGACAATGTCACTAATTCAGACCTACCATGATGGAGTGCTGGTTGGAAAAACAAAGTGAAGTTTTGTTCGCTGAGCAAAGTACCTTAAATCCTGGTTGCAGAGCTTTGAAATATCCTAAGTCGAGGATGTGTTGCACAGCTGTAGTTTTGTGAAAGGTGGTGGGTGCAATGTGAAGTCACGTTGACGAGGATGCCGTTGATGAGGGGCTTGTGATGGGAGGGCCTGCATCAAGGATGCTTCAGGGCAACAGAGTACTAGTCCCTACTGCAGAGCAGCCCAGCAGTCCGGAGTCTTCCTCAGGTCCAGAGATATACTGAAGTGACGGGACTGAGGGTTCAATATTTATACTTGGTGTCTGCTTCGAAGTACTAGAAGCTTCTGGAGGTTTTTACCCCAGAGGCGTTGGGAATTTCCTGCCTCCCTGACCCGGCTTTTCTGGTGGCACAAAAAACTATCCTTTGTGAGTGAGCCTTTGTGATGTGCAAGTGTGCTAGGTGACAGCTCCTCCCCCCTCATCAAGTTAGAGAAGGGCCTTCCTGCCAATTCCTATTCCACCTTTGTCTTACTGTCTGGAAGTAATGCACAAAGATAAACCGCCAGCTACACATATGACCCAAGATATAGGCTGTAGGCACCAAAAGGTTGGGACAAGAAAATGCCAACTTTCTGAAAGTGGCATTTCTAGAATTGTGATCTAAAGTCCAACTTTTCCATTAAAGAGGATTATAAAGTACAACTGTTTAGAAACCACACTTGACAATCCAACTTCCTCCCAATTGAAAATCATCACTTAATAAATGTAATAAGCTACACCAGTGTTATCCTATAGTAGAGATAGGCCTGGCAGTAGTGAAAAGGGAATTTAAGAATCTTTTCCTACAAGGGCATGTAAAAGTTAAAAGTACATTTCCAACTTTTAAACTACAATACACCTGCAGAGGGGTGACTTATATATATATTAAAAGGTTAAAGTCTGATAGAAACCGAAATTATAGTTTCAACTGCATACGCAGGCTGCAATGGCAGGCCTGTGACATGCTTAAAAGGCTACGTAAATGGGTGACGAAATAAGTGCTGCAGAGATCGCCCATCCTGCCAACACCTATTCCCTTTTGTCTTGCTGTATCAGAATAATGCACAAAGACCAATTTACTAGGGAGTTGCAAGTAAATTAAGTTTGCAGATTGAGTGTAAGTCACTTAAAGAAGAGAGCATAAGCACTGGTTAGCAGTGGTATAGTGTGCAGAGCCCTAAAGCTAGCAAAAATGAAGTCATCCAAGACAGGAGGATGGAAGGCAAAAAGTTCAGGTAAACCATGCCAAGGCTATCGTGTCCAACGGATATTCCCCTCCCATCCCCCACCTGCCAAATAATATTCCAGTTTTCTACATTGACCATCATAAAATTAAGCTACCTACCTTTGGTAGCACTCTCTCCCTGCCCTGTCACCTCCTCTATGGAGAACACCATAATAAGGTTACAAGTTAAGTTTTGACACACTGCCTACCACCTGCAATTTTTCCAGTGTGCTCTCTGTCTGGGAGCGCAGAAGGAGAAGTATTGAGAAATTAACATTGGCTTGGAAGGGTGGAGTTTATATCTGGCTCTGTCACTTTTGGGGTGGAATAGTGTCTCCGTAGACAGATAGAAGAATCCTCTAACTCTCATAAAGCTATTTTCCAGACCTTCAAGGAATTGACGCTTGCCCCTCAAATTGACTCCCCCGTAGAGGCATCTACTAAACAGATTAATTTATGTGCCACTCACTTTCAGGATAAAATCATTAAAATATATTCTTCATTCTCTTCCCCTCTGTCCTTAGAATCCATGGACCTCTAGGCAACTGATGTGGCTGCCCCATGCACTACTCTAAACGTTTTTCAACCCCTCTCAGACACTTTAGTTATTAACTTTCTTTGTAGCATTAAGTCTGGCTCCCCTCTTGATCTGGCCCCTTCTTCCATCTTGCTACTAGCCTCAGATATTATTGTTCCCCCTCTGACAAAAATGTTAAACCTTTCTTTATCCTCAGGCTTTTTGCCTCTGTCTTTTAAACATGCGCTCATTAAACCCCTCCTCAAAAAACCTTACTTGGATCCTGTTTTGTTAGACAACTACAGGCCAATCGCTCTCCTCCCCATTCTCACAAAAGTGCTGAAAAAGTACGTTAATCTTCAGCTGACAAGTCATCTGGAAAACCATAATCTTTTGGATTCTTCTCAGATGGGTTTCAGAGCTCAGCATAGCACTGAATCTGCTCTTTTAGCAGTCACTGAATCTGCCAGGCAACCTCTGGATCAAGGCGGCCATGCCGCTATTATATTACTTGGTCTTAGCGCAGCATTTGATACTGTGGACCACCACTTTCTTTCTCACAGACTTTCTAAGATGGGGATAAGAGGCACTGCTTTGTCGTGGCTCCTCTCTTTTCTCACAGGGAGATGTATTCAAGTTTTAGACCGTTTTTTTTGTCCGATATTTATCCTTTAACTTGTGGAGTCCCTCAGGGTTCCTCTCTGAGTCCGACTCTATTTAATGTATATCTATCCTCTTTGGCAAAAGTCGTCTCCCCATATAATCTTTCTGTGGTTACCTATGCAGACGATACTCAGTTAGTAGTATCCCTCTCCCGCATTGGGCAGTCCTCCTCTTCCATTCTCTCTGGCTGTCTTGCAGACATTTCCAACTGGATGAGCTTATCTAAACTGAAATTTAATGATGGGAAATCCGAAGTTATGATTATAGGTAATGGTCCTCCTGCTCTTCCTTTAACTTCCTATTCAGAGGCTTTTAATAACCTTCTATCTCCAAAGACCCATATCAGGAGCCTTGGGTTCTGGCTTGAGCCCCGACTTACCATGGAAATTCAGCCCAAAAAGCTCTCATCCATATGTTTTGGCCTTCTTAGATCTCTTAGGAAGATTTTGAATCTTCTTCCTCCCAGGGCTAAAAGGATCCTTGTTCAGTCCCTGATTCTTTCCCGCCTTGACTACGGCAATGCTCTGTTTCTCAGTTCACCAGACTATGTTATAAGGAAACTCCAAGTGGTACAGAATGCCGCAGCTAGACTGCTTACCAACTTATCTAGGAAGCTATCTGCCAAGCCGGCTCTTGTAGAACTTCATTGGCTGCCTATAAAACAGCGTATCCAATTTAAATCACTATGGGGCCGCAATAACGCGGCCCCCATTCCAACATTCCCGCTGGGCCGGCGGGCGCTAACCATGTTAGCGCCCGCCGGCCCAGCGCGAATGAGGCCGCAACCCAGGAGCCGGCTCCTAATGGAGCCGGCGGTGTTGCAGCCGTGTGCAGTTGCAGCCGTGCGACGGGTGCAGTTGCAGCCGTGCGACGGATGCAGTTGCACCTGTGGCGCTTTTCACTGTCTGCCATGCAGACAGTGAAAAGCAGGCCGGGGCCCTGTTAGGGGGCCCCTGCACTGCCCCCCAGGGGCCCCAGGACACCCCTTCCTTACCGCCAGCCTCTTCCTGGCGGTGTAAACCGCCAGAAACAGGCTGGCGGTAAGGGGGTCATAATCCCCAGGGCAGCGCTGCTTGCAGCGCTGCCCTGGCGGATTATCACCGCCGGGGGAAAATCGGCGGGACACCGCCGGCCCCGGCGGTGCAACCGCGGCTTTACCGCCGCGGTCAGAATAGGGAATGAAGCACCGCCAGCCTGTTGGCGGTGCTTCCGTCATTCTTGCCCTGGCGGTCCAAGACCGCCAGGGTCAGAATGACCCCCTATGTCTGGTCCATAAAGCCCTACGTGATAGGGGCCCCTTTTTTCTCAGACATTTTTTTTTCCATCCACACTCCTCCTAGACTTCTGCGCTCATCTACCTCCCATCAGGTACTTATAGCACGATCTAAGAAATCCTGGGGAAGGAATTCCTTTACTGTGAAAGCCGCTCAGCTATAGAACTCCCTTCCTTCAGAGCTCCGACACGAGGCTTCTGAGCTTCTATTTAGGAAGAAATTCAAAACTATTCTTTTTGCTGTCAATTCCTTGACCTAATCTTGTCTTTTCTCTTTTCTCTCTTGGACTCTCACGTATTTCAGCGCTGGGATGCCTTAGCGTAGCTATGCGCTTTACACACCTATAAACTCAAACTCCGTGGAGTCATCTAGTTCCACCTAACAGAACTCCGGATCATTGTTGAAAAAAGTTCTCCAGATCCAGTCTGGCATTTGATAATATTTTTAAGGTGAGAATTAGCGTTAGAATATTGACATGAAAGACCATTACTAAATTTAGGTAATTTTCCTATTGAGGAGTCAAGTAAGCATAGCTGCTCCATGGCCTTTTCCTGATAGGAATAGAAATTGGATACATTTTCTTCTCCAAGGTATAAGAGTGTGCAGCTTTCCCCAAAGGCTTTGTTTGTGAGTTGTTAATTATGACTTTGAAGATTGAGCTTGCTATCTACAATGAAACTCGTAGATTTGTCCTTCTACACTAATGTTGCTGCTGTCCTTAATGCAATGAACCTGTCTTGTTTGTTTTAGGTATGATGTGAGAGAACTGAATTTTTGACCACCAATTAACTTCTGTGTAAAGTTTGTTTGAACCAGCTTTTACCGCCAAAATTGGCTATCTGTAACTAGGTCCCCTAGACCATACAGGCAGACTGCTTTTAAAAAAGCACGCATTAAGGGGAGGTTGCTTGCTCACCCTGAGACCTGAATTGATCTGGATCATCATACCTCTGCCCCATATTCAGAAGCCATAATTAGTTAGATCAAGTTTGTTGAGTATCCCTGCTTTGATCAGTGAGGGAGCAGTAACTTTAATCACTTAAAATAGAGGGGGAAATATGAGGAAGGAGTGGAGGCTGACTTCAACCACTCTTCCAACTCAACTACCTCATTCAGCGCTCCTGAGATGCCATAGTGACTTTAAAATGTGACTTTATAGGTGAGCATAAGCCGCTGGGATTGAAAAGAGGAAACACTGGGAGTAGTTGGGCCCTGTTGGAAAAGGAATTACTCATTGTGTCCTAGTCAATCTTCCCTTGATTACTCAGGTTCACTTCAGTCTTGCACTCCAGCTAGTCTTGATTGGTGGACCTGATAAGTTATTACTACACAAATGTACTACTGAGTGTGAATTACTGTCTTTAGGCTATGTCAGGAGACCTAGATGATAACTGTTGGTCACATTTACTGATGCACTATTCGAATGTTTCTGAAGGTTAGCCTTGTTTGGAATGCTATACCAAAAATCAATACAACATACCCGAGTTTGGGACTAGTTGCCATATTTTCTGCATATTACCCCATATTTATCTCCATATATTTGCTGTAAAAACATTATTGTCCGGATAAAAATAGTTGTCCCTGAATTTCAAGTTGCAGGTTTAAAGTGACAAAAATATGCAATTATCTGCACTGTAATCAGTGTAATACAGTGTTTGTGCATTTTGCATATATATCCACTGACAAAACGTTGAAGTTACATTATTATATTAGATAAATATGTCAGTGTCAACAATATTTTCAACTCAAAAAACCACAGCCTCCTTATGACCTCACATGTTACATCACTCATGACAAGTTTTGTCCTTTGTTACATCTCAATTAAGACAATTGATGACCTCATGGAGGAAACCATCCTGTCTTCTTTTGTACACATTACTATGCAGTCGAGTATGCCATTAGAGGTCGAAAGTAAGTACAAAATAGCTCTCACTAGATGACATCATCAGTAATGTCATCAGTAATGTCATTTGAGATGTCAGAACATGTCATGAGTGATGTCGTATGTGAGGTCATAAGCAGCGCATGGTTGGGGTCACAAAGTTTAATTAGCTCTGCTAATTACAACTGGTGAATGTCTGTTTTTTTTTGTTGGTTTTTTTTAAGTTCAAAATGTTATGTAGGCTCTGACATATTCACCTACTATAACATTAATTTGTTTTTTTCAGTGAGAGTGTGTTTATATATATATATATCCTGTCAGATCAATCTCTCTCAGATGATGGGTATGCATTGTAGTGAGTGTGGCAGGACTGTCCTCTCCATTCAGATGTCTCTCTCAGATAACAGGTGTGCGTGTTAAGATGTGGTGTAAGAGGTGTGTACGGTTGCTGAGACCTCGTTCTCACATGACTGGTATGCGTAGTAGGGTGTATGGTGAGGGACTAGCCTCTCCTTTAAGACCTCTTTATCTCTCTCAGGTGACTAGTGAGTTTGGACAGATTGTTCACTCCACTGAGAGCCCTCTCTTTGATGATGGGTGTGCATAGTCAGGTGTTGGAAGAGGCCTAACTCTATTCACAACTCTTCCCAAGACAAAGGATGTATACAGTAGACTCTGATGACCATCATCTCCAGTAAGACTCCTCCGTACGGTAACAAATGTGCGTACCAGAGTGTATTCAATGACCACCTATTCTGTAGATGAGCATGCCACTAGAAGTCTGAACGTAGGAACAGAATAGCTCCGAAAAATATGAAGCATCAGTAATGCTATCATAAATACACATTCCTCAGTTGAAGCAAGCTTGTGTTTTACGCAACATTAACCCAATACCATACACTTCATGGTTAGCTGAGTTCACATTAACAGTCATCCACAGATAGATGGGTAGCACCTACTGCACATGTTGTTCAATCTGTCTGCAACTGGTCAAGGAAAACCAATTTCTTCCAGATACTCAACTCATGTTACATAACTAATGCCCTACTACTGACAGCCTTTGCCTATATCGGACCCTTCATAGTCACCAAACCTGATGATAAAGGAAGTAGTTATAAGTAGAAATGTGGATACTGTAAACAGTGTGTACTCTATGAAGAGAGTTTACCCTGTACCACGCTGTTTATAGGCAGTGAAACTCTCATGAGAAATAAACTTCAGAGTATCTACTAAGAGCAGTGTTCATTCAGTGCAAAACTTGTCCAAAGAGACACTAGTCATTTAAAAAACACCCAGGGCCTGAAGGTGCTAAAGGTGATGTTACCTGCATACTTTGGTGAAAACTTAACAGATAACCCATCTTCTGAAATTAATCATGCACATGTACGTAGGTTAGTACCTGGTGCACAGAGTCTTTTGTCTTAAGTAGAAATTGTCATGCTGCTTCAAGCCCTTAGTATCTACTTCATATAATCTTAGACCTTTTGGAATTTTTTTCTGCTGAACCAAAAAACGTGTGTGGAACATACTAGACACACAATGTATACTGTCACCTGTACACAGTATTATTCCTGAATACAAAGATTTATAAGGTTTGGAAACCCCCACACACCTATGATTCCTTAAGAGTGCATGCATTTTCTAAACACTTATACCCGTTAGCTGGACACAGGCTACACAAAATTAGGCAGTGAAATAATTTGGTAGTTAATATGTAAACTATAAAACAAACAAACACACTCAATGGATGACATCATCAGTAATGTCATCAACTGTCATTTGAGATGTCAGTGATGTCATAGAACATGTCATGAGTGATGCCGTATGTGAGCGGATGTTGTGTATGGGGCACAAGGTATAGTTAGTTCTGCTAACTGTAACAGGTGAATTTATATATATATAGAAGTTCAAAATGCTGTGATGTCACTGATATATTCACCTAACTATAAAATTGCTTTAAACTTTGCTTTTTCAGTGAGTATATGTGTATGTGTGTGTGTGTGTGTGTGTTTGTGTGTATCTATATACAGTATATCGCATGTCGGCTCTCTCTGCCAGATGACTAGTATGCATAGTAGTGAGTGTGGGGGACTCACCTCTCCTTTCAGACTGCTCTCTCAGGTAACAGGTTTGCATGGTAAGGTGCGTGTAGAGAGAGACTGGTCTATCTGCTGAGACCTCGCTCTCACATGACTGGTACGTGTAGTAGGGTTTAGGTGAGGGACTAGCCTCTCCTTTGAGACACCTCTCGCGCTCTCTCCCTCTCTCTCAGATGATGGGTGTGCGTAGTTGGGTGTGTGGATGGCCTGACCTTTCCTCTGAGACCCCTTTCTTTGATGATGGGTGTGCATAGTTGGGTGTTAAAAGAGGCTTAGATCTACTCTCAACTCTTTCCAAGCCAAAGGACCTAAACAGTAAACTCTAACCATCATCCTCAGGAAGTCTCCTTCCTATAGTAACAAATGTGCATACCAGCGTGTTTCAGAGATCACCTGCTCCTCCTTATTTTTCACGATCCTGTGAGAGTCTTGCAAGAAAGTAACATTTTGATTTTTTAGAAAAAATAATTAACCTTGTACTCATCAAAGTACTTATCTCTTAACCACTTCCTCTCAATAACAAGGACCACAATGCACATTTCTACTAATAGATTGTATTAATAACTCACATTCTCCTTTTTACTATTCACGATCCCACAAGAATCCCACAACATCTTAAAAATTAATTAAAAGCAATATACATTTATAATCTTGTCAGAAGTTATCCCTTAGACACCTCCTCTTTAATCTAGGGGCATGCTCCTCTGCCGCCTCCTTATATAGCTTTCGTACTTCATTTCCAAAACACCTTTAATTTTTCACAATAAACAGTAATGGCCCCATTTAGTTTCTAACATTCCAATAGCCAGCCAATCAGAGCGCTCACTCTTTTCTATCAAAGGTTACAGGGAAGTTATAGTTTGGATCACAGTTTACACACACGCACATATGCCAGAACCTCGGGACGGAATGACACCAAATTTGACACAAAGTTAGATCTTGATCCAGAAAGAGTGCTTTTTGTAAATTGGTCCAACCTGTTTAGTATTTTTGGTGTTATTAAAGGAAAAAGAAATGTAGGTATCTAAGGACACAGTTTCATAGCAAATTCACCATGGGGATCTGCAAAGCCACGCACTAAAGCAGGGCCCTAAATGGCTGGCCGCAACCTGAGAGAAAAGTTGCACCATCATTTTGTTTAGCGGTGCGGGTGGGGGACTGAAAAGTGACCTAAGGGGTCAGTATAGAGGTATCTTGACCCCATAGGACTGGTGAAAGGGTCTCTGAGGGCCCCTCATAGGAGAAAAATTGCCCAAAATCCTTTTTCTTTGAGATACACAAGGAATCACGGATTCAACTCCGCACTCACTGGCATCGGGTTGGCTGCTCTTAGAGCGGTACGCACAGCTGAAGACTGAGCATAGTGTGGGGTTGGCTGCAGACGGCGTATCCAAGCCCCTGCTGTGTTAAAAAAACATAGAAATTCATTGAAAAATACAAAGGTTACAGGGACATTATAGTTAGGGAATAGAATCTAAAAAAAAACCCTTAGAAATTCACTAAAAAAAACAAAGGTTACAGGGACGTGTTATAATTGGGCTCAGAATTTACACGCATAAAACCGTAGACATTCAGCAGGTATTGCTACAGATATCTCAAGTAACTATAACTCGTCTACTAAGGTGACTATAACTCACACCCTCGCAATGCACAGCTAATTATCCCACATTTTACATCATTCATGACATTTTATATGGCATTATTAATATTATCACTGCAATATTTGCAATAAGATTATTGATGAGAAACCTGTACATGGTGGGGGCATGGTTTATAGTTACATTAGGCCACAAGTTATAGTTCCTTGAAATAACTCTATTGCAGCTGAATTTCTATGGTTTTTTGCGAGTAAATTCTCAACCTAATTATAACATTCTATATATCTATATATATATATACAGGGAGTGCAGAATTATTAGGCAAATGAGTATTTTGACCACATCATCCTCTTTATGCATGTTGTCTTACTCCAAGCTGTATAGGCTCGAAAGCCTACTACCAATTAAGCATATTAGGTGATGTGCATCTCTGTAATGAGAAGGGGTGTGGTCTAATGACATCAACACCCTATATCAGGTGTGCATAATTATTAGGCAACTTCCTTTCCTTTGGCAAAATGGGTCAAAAGAAGGACTTGACAGGCTCAGAAAAGTCAAAAATAGTGAGATATCTTGCAGAGGGATGCAGCACTCTTAAAATTGCAAAGCTTCTGAAGCGTGATCATCGAACAATCAAGCGTTTCATTCAAAATAGTCAACAGGGTCGCAAGAAGCGTGTGGAAAAACCAAGGCGCAAAATAACTGCCCATGAACTGAGAAAAGTCAAGCGTGCAGCTGCCACGATGCCACTTGCCACCAGTTTGGCCATATTTCAGAGCTGCAACATCACTGGAGTGCCCAAAAGCACAAGGTGTGCAATACTCAGAGACATGGCCAAGGTAAGAAAGGCTGAAAGACGACCACCACTGAACAAGACACACAAGCTGAAACGTCAAGTCTGGGCCAAGAAATATCTCAAGACTGATTTTTATAAGGTTTTATGGACTGATGAAATGAGAGTGAGTCTTGATGGGCCAGATGGATGGGCCTGTGGCTGGATTGGTAAAGGGCAGAGAGCTCCAGTCCGACTCAGACGCCAGCAAGGTGGAGGTGGAGTACTGGTTTGGGCTGGTATCATCAAAGATGAGCTTGTGGGGCCTTTTCGGGTTGAGGATGGAGTCAAGCTCAACTCCCAGTCCTACTGCCAGTTCCTGGAAGACACCTTCTTCAAGCAGTGGTACAGGAAGAAGTCTGCATCCTTCAAGAAAAACATGATTTTCATGCAGGACAATGCTCCATCACACGCGTCCCAGTACTCCACAGCGTGGCTGGCAAGAAAGGGTATAAAAGAAGGAAATCTAATGACATGGCCTCCTTGTTCACCTGATCTGAACCCCATTGAGAACCTGTGGTCCATCATCAAATGTGAGATTTACAAGGAGGGAAAACAGTACACCTCTCTGAACAGTGTCTGGGAGGCTGTGGTTGCTTCTGCACGCAATGTTGATGGTGAACAGATCAAAACACTGACAGAATCCATGGATGGCAGGCTTTTGAGTGTCCTTGCAAAGAAAGGTGGCTATATTGGTCACTGATTTGTTTTTGTTTTGTTTTTGAATGTCAGAAATGTATATCTGTGAATGTTGAGATGTTATATTGGTTTCACTGGTAATAATAAATAATTGAAATGGGTATATATTTTTTTTTGTTAAGTTGCCTAATAATTATGCACAGTAATAGTCACCTGCACAAACAGATATCTCCCTAACATAGCTAAAACTAAAAACAAACTAAAAACTACTTCCAAAAATATTCAGCTTTGATATTAATGAGTTTTTTGGGTTCATTGAGAACATGGTTGTTGTTCAATAATAAAATTAATCCTCAAAAATACAACTTGCCTAATAATTCTGCACTCCCTGTATATATATATATGTATATATATCATATAAAAATGTGCGATAAAACATAGTAAAGTGACCTCAAAAGATGTCCAGCCAAAATACATTCACAATCAAAATACCTTCACAGTTAGCGTAAACTGCTTGAGGAAAGGTATAGGCAGGCTCTTGGCCATCCCCTGCTGGATGTGACTGAGGGTTCTGGTTCTAATCCTGACCACAGGCCGGTCCCTGTGGCCAGCCCTGACTGCGCAAGGCCAAAAGCCATTAGCAGTTGGTTTGGCACAAGCCCTGTGGACAAACACAGCAGCACACAGCTGAAGGTTCTGCATAATAGGTGCCTGCTCTCTTTGTCAGGTTGGGCACTGGGCCTGGGGCAAGCCAGGTCCTGCTGTTAATACCCACTCAGCATGGCCAGAGGTCGTGTTTGGGAGAGTGTTAGCTCACTGCAGGAGGTTGGGCACATGAACTACCCACAGACCAGGTCTGACGACCTATTCTTGTAGCAGACATGCAAAGGCCTTACTCAGGCGGCTTTAGGAATAAAGTGTATCATGAAAAGCAGTAGACATTTAGGGAGAAAACCAGAGTTATGGTTCTGATTGAAGCCTGTGAAAGCACTAAAAGTATGGTTTGTGGAGCACCTATCAAATGATGGTACCGGTCATGCTCAAAACGCTCATTTGCCAATAGCACAGGACTAAAAGTCATCCTAGCAACAGTAAAACGTGGCAGGTAACTTATTTTGTAGTATTAGCTGGATGTACCCAAACCATTTCCTTTTTCTCTTGAGGAAGTCATGCTCTCAGACATCAGCATCATATATTATTAATAATCTGAAACCTGTGGATTTCAGTAGGTTACATGTATGACGAAAGTTCTTGGATGACCAGCAGTGGGCAGTATGCAGCTACTTTTACAAGATTACAAACCTTCTTCCTAAAAATGAATGTTGATAGAAATGCCAGTTTGTATTGTATTCTATGGGCTTTATGATTGAAATTGCCATTCACGTATTAGACCGCTTACAGTATTGGGAGTGAAAAGATATAAAATGCTATTTATGCTTTTATTTTTGAGTTAAACTTTCACAAAGAAGCTTGTCTACCAGATCATGGTGGAACTGAGTAACCTAACATATAGAGTTGTAAAGGTAGACCCAGGGGAGTTAAGCATTTTCCGACAGAGACACTGATCCAAAAATAAAAAATTCAGGTATATCCAATTTGTAGCAGGACATAAAGTAACAAGTGACCTGGGATATGAATCGTCAATATCAGTGCACCATTTATCCATTACTGTTTAAATAGTTGAGTTTGAAACTTTATAAATAGCATCTTATTATGAAGTAAAATTGATTTTAGACCATAAATACATGTTGTAAGGCTTGTCGTAAAGACCAGACTTGCTTAAGATGGTTTTCTAATTAGTAAATGAAAACAATCTCAAGAAAGGATAAGTGTTTAGATAACTGAAGACATAAAGACGATTGCATTTGTGACATAGTGAAACTGAGCTCTAAAATGAAAGGAACATGAAAGCATTGTTTGTGTTTATCTTTTTATATACTACTGATTTCATTGGTAAGCTTCAAAATCAACATTGTTTGAAAATAACCATATTATTTTGGTATAGGCTCCTGGTTTTGGATTTGGCATTGCAATATCAGGAGGGAGAGATAACCCCCACTTTCAGAGCGGAGAGACATCCATAGTAATTTCTGATGTTCTGAAGGGCGGCCCAGCTGAAGGACTATTACAGTAAGTATTAATCTGTATAATATTACGTGGGTCCCTTACTTACTGCGCCACTGGATTCAAGCTAGCCTGGCTGATGAAGGGTGATACTCTGAAGCCGGTCCCAGGATTTGTGTTTCCGGTCCAGGGAGGACCTGGTCTGGCAGTTCGGGCTGGACTGTTCCCATGGGGAACAGGGTCAACACTGATTTGCATATGGCTGGGTCCAAACTGGGGTGGCATGGTGCGCAAAAGAACGATGGATTAAACCCAGATCTGTGACTGGGGGTGAGTGTTTGAAAAGTTTCAACACTCCGTCCATCATCCTTTTGTTTTGCTAATATATTTTATAGAAATTTTACAAAATCTGATTGTTTGCCTTATAGCCCTGGTACATATGATACTATGTTGTCTGAAATGGCTGTTGTATTTATGCTGAATTTATCAGTTGTTCTACATTTCTTTTTTTTTTTTTACTGTGATGTAAGATATTCGGTTGATTTAGTCATTTATATAGCCTTTGTTACGCCTTTTTTTGTAAAGGTTATGTCTAACTTCATTTCTGGGGATGACCATTTGAAGATGTGTTTGGGGCCATGGTGTGTAATAACATTGTGCTGCAGAGAGCATGAACACCTCATTATGTGGTGTCATACATAAATGGGTGCATTTTGCAAGCACTTTTATATAAGGTATTGAAGGTGAGCATATGCTCATGGGCTCTGGTGATTTTGCTCTTACCTGTAGTCTAAGCCAGACCTTGACCACTAGTCTAAGAACTCCTGGCGATCAGCATCTGTATGTATGTGTAATTTATAATAGGGTCCAAAGACAGCAGAGCGTTGTACACATTCCAGTGGTAGGGTGGACTGTGGAGTTGCTTGAAGGGACGGGTTGGTGATATGGTCCTATTTCTTCATGCTCTTAATGAGACATGCATCTGCATGGGTCCTTGTGAAATATGGGACGCCAGGGGTGAGGGCATTGCCACCAACCAGATGGGACACTATGAGGGATTGAATGGGAATTCTGAAATTGCTTTCTGGGAGGACTAGTTTCATTTTCTGTGTTCAAAAGAGCGAATACATTAAGGTCCAGTCCTCGTCTAAGGACTTGAACAGCAGTTCGGAAGTAGCTTGCTGGGAGGATTGGTTTCACTTTCAGTGTTACAGTTGGGCCTGGCACTGTCTTCATAGCTATTGCAGCAGGTTGGTTCATGGATCTCCAGGTGATGGCAGCTAGGAGAACACCCTGGTTTTGGTCAAGTACCCAAGTGGCAGGTTTTAAATCTTTATTTTGACCCCCTACACCCAAAAAAATCTTATGAGCATCTCCTCCACCCACTTTCTCTCCCCCCCCCCCCACTTCCTTTCACCACACTGCAGGAGGCTAGTGAAGGGGAAACAGGAGGATTGGAGTCCGATCTTGTTGGTTGAATCCCTGTGATAAGGTGTAGGAAGGGCTAGTCTGCGGACTCGGGTAGTTAAGAGAGCACCATTGGAAGGTCCTTTCAAGGAGAGCGACAAACATCTCAGGCCACTCAAAGTGCAGCAGTTTTTCACTAAATGATCTTCCATCAGAGGACATACCCTAACCAGGCCCTCACCTCCCATTTTCTCTCTTGCCCCCCCTTGTCTCTTCCCGCCTCTCTAATTAGATCCAATGTCATGCCACGTTCTCAGTGGCAGAAGCTGTTGTACCCACTCAGGAATGCACTCAGTGTTTTGCCGCTAATGCCGTTGGATGCTAGTAGAGGGGGAGGAAGCTTTGATAAGAGGATAGAAAAGAAACTGGTGGAGCATAGGAGAAGATAAGGCATTCAATGAGAAGACAAGCAGAATGAAGGAGGAACTCTTAGCTGCCTTTAAACAATCTATGAGTGTTGGCTCTTTTACATATCCCCCACCTCCCTCAGTCTAGTACCATCCCATCCCGAATTGCCTATATCAGAAAGATCATCTCGTGGCACCCCAGACCTCTCTTCACTGGGAAGAATTGACTTAGAAATGTCCAATGACACCTGATGCATAAGTGACTGGCCAGCCGGTTACTTTCCCTACTTACCTACATGAATTATTTCTGATGAATTATTCCTACAGTGCATTAAAATTTCTCCCGAGTTTCCGCAGAGAGAAATTTTACTTAACATTGCCCAAGGCTCTTTGTCCCGATGAAGACCCCTTACGACGAGTAGAATTATTTTTAAAGATTTGGACTATACTTTGAAAAAAGCCAGAAACATTGGATGAAAGATTTTACTTCACTTTACCCTACAGCACTGCAAACACTTGACAGAAAAAAACGTGTTTTTATCCCCGTGGGTCTGTTTCTTCCGTTTGCCATATTTGTCATCCTTTAGCACTGAGCCGTTTTCACTTCTTGGTCTTTTAATGTTTCTGATGCGTATGTGAACAAATATGTACACGAGAAATGTCTGCGTATCAACAACTGATTAAAACGCTGAGAATCAGAAACGTTTAGAGGTAGTTCCTCAAAAATGTTTGTGCTCAAGCGCACTTATTTATGTGTGTGTTAATCCATGCTTATTTTGACATTGAAAATGTCAATAATATAAGTGAAGTGATGCATAGATTCTTTAAAGACATTTCATAATCACTTTATGGGCATATGTGACCTGTACAAGATGGCAAACCTATTTAGACAAACTATAGAAACAAAAATAAAATGTGGAAAAAGTGTTGTGATTATTATATTTTTGCCTCAAAACGAATATCAACAAAGGGTTTGCTGAACTAAAGACGTCCTCTTCTCAGCGTTATAAAACAAGTAGAAAGAAAAAAAATAGTATATCGCCATTGTTTTACTTTTTTTCTGAAATGGTGGTCAGTATTTTGTATATTTGCTGTTTAAACATAGGTGAAACTAGAAAGTTACACTTTTCTAGACACTTAAAAAATAATCAAATTTCATCTAGAGAAAGGTTAATACCATATGTTTGATAAGTGTGCACCCAAATACATTTTCCCAGCTGTCGTACTTCCTACAGTTACACGTAATTTTTAATTAGAATTAGGTCTTCACACAGGCAAAGCATGCGTTTCCCTTCCGTACTACACTTAATAGCTCACATTTAATAGCTCTTAATGTATACTCAAAGAACCAGCGTGAATCGTCGTTCTTCCGTGGCATGGAGCATTACCTCAGTGTTGTAAGAATAGTGGAGCTGATCTCACTGGCTCGAAGCGCATTTTCTTGCCATGATGAATTACAAATAAATGAAGAGTATGTAGGGAGCGTTTCATGAATTGCTTCCTCCTTCATTCCAAACTTTCGCTTTGGTACTGTCTTACAGGCCCTGCCTGTTGTCGAACATTGTAGAAGTGAGTAATTAAAAACTGTTCTTGAACACCGTGGTACTGGAAAATGATGCCTTTAAACTTGTGTTTTAGGAGAGTGGGGAGAAGACCTCTTTTGTCAAGTAAAGTCATCTTTTGCCATGGCAAATTGCAAGCAAATGCAAGTCATGAAGGCAAGCCATGTCTGTCAGTATTTGAAAATGAAGTGAACAACGCCATGGATCATACAGGGGAATTAATACTTGAATGATATTTGTTGCAGTTATTATATTGCATTATGATTTTTTTTTTTTATATACCCTATCCACCCCCAATTCACAAAGCACATTATTGTACACATAGCACTATACACCGTGTGGGGCAGCTTGGTTGGGCGGATGTTATACCTGCAGGCCTCTGTAGGGAGCGTTTCTAGGTTGAGCCTAGGCAGCGCATGCGGGTTCTCTGCTAAACATGCTGTGTTCAGTATAGGGGATTAAGCCACGTCCACTCTTGCTACTCGTTCTTCGTGGTGCTTGTCTTAAATGCTTCACTTATCGTGGTGCAATATGCTAAATGTCCCTGCTTTGTGTGCTAAGTTCCCGCCAAGGGAACTTTCACTAAGAGAACATTTTTGTTGGCCATCACACTGTCACACTTCCTCCTGTTCCAGCCTGTGATGGCCTCACCTTCCTCCTCCCCTCTGGTTTCGGATTTTTGCTTTAATCCGAGCTGCGATCCTTTCTCCTCACTGCTCGGCACCATGCTTTCACGTTTAAAGAAGATTGTTAAGGCCTTGAGAGAGCCCACACTGCTTATAGTTGCATCATGTGCTTCTCATCCAGGCCTGTTCAGATTTTTTTTCTCTCTCTCCAAATTCTGGTTCTCGCTGTAGGTCACATGCAGACCTGCGCTTACCTTAAATCACAGAAACACAGCAATCACTGCTTTTCATTGATGGACAGCTCGAGGAAGCAATCCAATTAGATAAATCAGAGTTGGATAGCTCATCGGGTTGCACTTTGTGCTTCCTGTTTAGGTGTCTCTATATCTTGCATTTATAGGTTGAAACTCAGCGTTTCAGGCTTCTGAGACTAGAGGAATGCCATGGATTTTGGTACAAAAAAAGATTATAATTTAAATTCTTTTAGTGGTGCGATCTATCTGTGCATTTCCAGTGGCATGTGGCAAATATTCACAACTGAATGCATATCAAAAAACATAAGTGCAGGAGCCCAATATTTTTCTTAGGGACGCGACACTGGTTCAGGGACATCTTAAGAATTTTCGGGCTTCTGGGCCAAATCGTTTCTGGGGCCTTTGTTCGAAACAGCTTTAAATTTATCATCCAATTTCATCTGGCCCGCTATGGCCAAATCACTGACAGTACACAGGCACACTTGTCCAAGTTCTGAACTTTATTCACATCTAATACTCAGGGATAGTTACATGTGTTTTCAATATTGTAACACAGCAGCAACTCATTAGTATTATTGCAAATAATCTCTGTGACATCCTCCCATTGCTCGTATGTTAGGCCCTGTTTGGATCTAAAAGAACCGTTTTTATGGAAGTTGCATGAAGTATAAACACAACATTTCTCTCCAAAATGTCTGTAATAGACTCTATCACCTCATCATGTCAGCATGTTGTTATTGTGCTTACGGCAATATTCCTTTAGTCGTCAAAAATAGATGTTTCATTACTGCATTGCTGCATGCCAGGCAAAATATTGTACAATATAGATTACAAACATTGACAAAACCAATAGCTCGAGCTAAACACTGATTAGAGCCCAAAGGCTTGACAGATTGGCTATGCCAATGCTTTTGTCTTGCTGAAATGACTAGAGTGGTGTTTATCTTGTCTTAGGGTCACAACTTTTACATATGTGAGGAATGAGAGAAGGGCGTGCTCAGTTTGTATTAGCTGTTACTGTGCTATAGTCTCTTTTTTAATTGTTGTGAACTGGACGAACTAGTCTTCTACGATATGGCATTATAGATATTTATTTAGGTTGGTGCTAAAGTGTTCACAGCAAAATTGTGCCCGTTTACATAAGTCACATGGACGTTGAACCCTTGGGAACATGCAACCGGGCTTCTCTGTCATGCGAAGAGAAGGTAAACTACGCAGGTTTACAACTTCTGCATCAGTTTGTGTTGCAAAGAGAACATATTCAGTGGTCCTATCATAAGCTCCACAAAAGACTGGATATGTTGATATCTCGATGTAATGTCATCAACCTCTGGAGTCACACAGTAGAACGGGTTGTGATGTCCGGGGTTTGGTCCCCAATATATTATGTCTTATATCACAGATATAAACCTGTTCTCAAGTACTGCATTAGTAGAATGGAGACATTTTCCAGTAGTTGATTAATTGTTTTATCTCACGTCCCTGCCTGCAAAGAATACAAGATGCCTGTTCGTAATTACTACCAAATAGTGAATACCCTATCTTCCACAAGATGATGTACTCCCAAAGCAGCAAAATACGTATAACGCCAGACTTACTGCATGTGTAAATGCTTGTCAAATGGTGGTTTATATGAAGGTTGGTGAAGAAAAAACCTACTTCCAGAATTTATTTGTGAAAATCATCAGTCGCTTTTCCTGCAGAGTGCATGACGATTTATATCTGTTTTTAGGGAAAATGACCGTGTTGCAATGGTTAATGCAGTGTCCATGGATAACGTAGAGCATGCTTTCGCTGTTCAGCAGCTTCGAAAAAGTGGAAAGAATGCCAAAATTGTGAGTAATTTTTTTATTTTTAGAAAATATTGTAGTTTTAGTCCTAACAAGTTCCAGGGGTGTTTATGTGACTATAATATTGAATACTGCATGTTTTATCCATACACCTAATGAATAAATGTGGCAGAAAGCGTAAGTGCTGCATGATCTTGATAAAAGCTCTGACTTCAGTTTACAGGATTCCCTATAGCCCCTTCTACAGATGCATGGCTGCTACTGCAGAAGTATTTTGAATTTCGTGCCTGAGATCATTTGAGATGCAACTTGTTGAACACTGCACACAAAATTACCGTTTTGACAGATTCCAGAGAAAATCCTCGCATAAGACACGCACCGATCAGGCTATTCCCTTAAAAGTGCAAAGTTTTTTTTCTACCCTACCACTGTATCATCCATAATGCATGCACTAATGTGGGCAATTGTATTGTACGAGATTATCAATCAAGATTGACGTCCCATTCCGTAGAAGGTAACATGACGTTCAGATATCTAGGTCAGGAGAATAAACTGAAAGCCCAATATAGCCCCAGCCCCCAGCATCACCTAATCTCTGAATCTTGTTAGTCAATAAGTTAATAAGCAAATGTTTATTCATTTAAATTCATAAGAATAAGGAGGTGGCTAAACTGTGATTGAAAGTGTGGATTGAAGGCCTTTCCTCTCTGCACCAAATTGTCTACTTTTTTTAGGCCTTGCCTACAAACAGGTTTGAGCTGTCTGTTTGCGTAAGACCACTTGTGGACCATACCAAAAACTTACAGTGGGCTTAAATCTCCCCGCCCCCCCACTGCTAACCCATTTTTGATTTTATGTTTTTCTCGTTTATTTGCTTCTTAATTTGATGTCTTTCTTTCCTGTTCTTTAGTTTTTCCCATCTGAGTTAGTAAGGTGTTCAAGTACCACAGTGGTGCTGGATCCGAACTTGGTCATGCCAATATTTTAGAACCTTATCTCTCCACCACTGGCGAGGTGAAGAGACTGTTATCCGAGATACAGTGTTTTTGTTCAGTTTATTAAGCACTTGCAACATACTTTTGAGACTTCTTTTGAACAGCCTGTAATCTTTCTTTGAATAGGAACATGTAGATTTTGGTTAAGTAGCTTGTTTACTAATGTTTAATCATTACTTTAAACTTTCTAGTTATTGTTGGGTGAGCAACATTTTTCAGCAAACCTATATTGCATACCCGCCGATTATTAAAACTTAAATATGCCATATTTTAAGTCAGATACGTGGAAAAAATGGTTTGAAATTATCTCTGTGCTTATTGTGGCTGTTTTATGAATTCGTTAATAGGGTTAATTGGAAAACCACTTTTCTTATAAAGAATTAATTTTGATATTGAACCACTGCCTCCTGCAGTTGTCAATCTAAACACATAAATGTTTCTGCCTTAAAAAACACTTTGCAATATGTTGAATATATTATATATACATTCTGAAACTTATAATTGATTACAGACCATACGAAGGAAGAAAAAAGTGTCGCTTCCGGTAGTTCGACATGACCCAGTTCCAGTTTCCGAAAATGAAGAAGATAGTTTTGAAGATGATGTGGCTGATCAGAGAGCTTCACGACCTATTACCAGCAGAAGAAATGAAAGAAGTTGGGTACGAGACAGAAGTGCAAGTCGAGAGCGAAGTTTGTCTCCAAGATCTGACAGAAGATCTGTGTCTTCTAGTCAGCCTCCAAAACCAGCCAAAGTGACCCTGGTGAAATCTCGAAAGAATGAAGGTATATCAAGAAAAGCACACTTGATAGTCGGTATATTTGATGCTATCTTAAGAATGAAAATGAATTCAACATTTATAAACAGATTGTGTGTGAAACTTTACGTTCCATTTTGAATTTCTTTAAAACATTCCTTTGCAACTTGCCTGGGCACATTTTCAAAATAGTAACAGCACAGGTATATTTGATACAACTGTGTCCATGATGATACTTTGCTTTAAATTTCCCCGCTAAGAATCGCTTTTGCTAAATTGATTCTAGAGAATTGTGGAAGTATTTGTTTCTTCAAATGAGAAACGGGGTTTTAAAATACTTCAGTAATTTAGATTGTGTAAATCATAAGTCTAGCTGATCAGAGACCTGAACTGCATCTGTAAAATTGATACACATTGTTTTTTTTCCCACCACCTGATTATCTTCATCAGAAACTCAGCAGTGACACCTCATTTTGTCTGCCATAGCCCTTTCATGCTAATGTTCTCAGTGTGTACGTCGTCACACTGACGTGTATTTCATTTTCTGATAAGAGTATTAATAGGAATGATTATTTTTATAGTTATCAAACACATCTAGATAGGAACGTTCTCACATAACATGATGTGTATTGTAATGGAAATGGAATAGATGCTATTGAAAACTCCTAAATTGCAACTTTAAAGATAACTTGTGTGGGGTGACACTGTTTGGTGAGAACTTTAAATGTGCACCTCCATGTAAAATCACCTGTTCGTCTGAGAAATTTGGGTGGTGGTTGCTATTATGTTACCCATTGAACATCCTCTCCTTATCTTCTTAAACCATTACTTTCCTTTAATAATTGAAGTTAATTTTCTCTTTCTGGTGGTGTAACTGGTGGACGTGAAGCACCTCATTTTCAGTGGGTGGGAGCCATTTTTCCCATTATAAAAAAAATAATGAATGCAACTTGATAGGGGAGGTCCGTGCATCAGTCCTTGAAAGCTGACAGTCGCAGTGTGCACTACATGGTCAGCAGTCTCTAGCAATTTCATGGCAAAGAGTGAAAGAATTGAGGACGGAAGATTATAAGGAGGGTTGCATTTAGTATGTACTTGGAAGATGGGGATATAAACCATTTGTCTTCCTGTTTTTGTTCAATCATATATAAAGTTATGGGATGTGGTGGTGTGTATGAGAGAGAGTTCCGGGGGGGCTGAGAAGAGAAGAAAGTTGTTAAAAAGCCTAAATTCCTTTGTTGGATTCATTTAAGGTAACTATTCAGATGCTTACATAAGAGGATTGCCTTTTTTGTATTTCTCCCATTTCTTGTTGACCGTCTGTAGAGGCTGTGGAACCTTGAGTTTTGCAATATGAAGCCCTTTCTGGATTCACAAGCTGTGCATTAATCTGCCATCTACTGGTTGGGCCCGTAGTCATCTTTTGTTTGTTTCTCATTTCTCTCACTTTTTTTTTTTTAATGGGCATTGTTGACCACCATTTGGTGGTTTGTCCATCCGCTGTGTGACATCATATAGCACCCCGGAAGTTCCTGTGCGTAGTCTCCCATCTTCAGATTCTTTTTTCTGCAGTTCAGTCTGGAAGCATGACTGAGGAGCTCCAAAGTTTTTTTTGGGGGGAAAAACAGACAAAACTAAAACGATAAACAAAATTGCCAAAGGCCGCAAGAAAAGCAACAATAAGACAAAGGAGATCCTACTCTGTCTTAACTGGGGCCCTTCCGGTAACAACCACTTGGTCATGGAAAACACTCCCTTTAAATTTTGCCCCAACTGCCACCACAAATGTACCTAGAGAAACCTCCCCTGAGGCCGACGCTAAAAAGTGGCAAGATGCAAAAAGGCTGCAAAGGACACAGAAAAGAAGAAGCCCAAAGGTATCTAAACTGCAGAAAGGCTCAGACATGAAGTCCTTGGGCAATAAGTCCCAAAATGCTTCCTCGACTTTGAAGCATTCGTTGACTGATGGTGAGACAAAATAAAAAGAGCCACACGGCCACCTACCAAGGGATACCAATGGAGGCAAAACACAGTTAAACCCTCGATGCAACTGTCCGCTCAAGAGGGAGTGGGAGAGAAGAGCAAGGTTTCAGAGATGTTGGACTTGCTGACACCAAAAACGGGACCACCATCAAACAAACAGCGCTCAAGGTTGAACGAAAGAAGGCTCAAATGGCTGCCTTCCTGTAGAGGATGGAGTTCTACGACTCCTTGAGGGAATTTCGTAGGCCTTCGACCAGTGAATTCAAATACGACAGGTCTGTTATGGAGGCACTGTCAACCCTAGAACCTCATGAAGAGGCAGACGAAGAGTTCTACAAACTCGAGGAGGTCAAAGACACAACTAAGTTCGATGACCAGAACTAGTTTGAGGAGACATTGCATGATCTTGATGCAGAGTCCCTGGAGGAAGAGGTGCACAACTACCCTTCGAGGCCATCTCCACTTGACCTAAAACCAAAGACGTTTCTGGGACTAGAGATCATACAACTCAGAAAGGAGGTCGAAGAACTCTTACAAAATAGAGAGATAGAAAAGGTCCCAGCGAGGGAAACAAACAAGTGAAACTATTCTCCCTAATGTTTGGTGCCAAAGCAAGACCTGACTTTGGGTCAATCCTAGACCTCAGATTCATAAACAAATTCAATGTTTCAAGATGACGACACTTCAAGGAGTCATACCACTCTTAAGGAAGGGGGGATTACATGGCCACTTTCTCTCTAAAAGATGCTTATCTACATATACATATGAATCAAAAACACAAAAGTACCTCTGATTTGTACTTGTCAAGATACACTACCAATTCAGGGTACCAGCTATCATTTGCCTTAAAGTCAGCCTTAGGAATCTTCACAAAGTGCCTTGCGACTGTGGCAGCTCACGCAAGAAGAAAAATAATCAATGTCTACTCATACAGAGATGACTTGTTACTAAAAGCACAATCAAAGGAAAGATGTTGCAGGGACATACAAACAGTGATTGCCACACTGGAATGCCTTGTTTTACAATAAATCACAAAACGTCTTCACCACAACCAAAACAAGTAAATTTGTTCTTGGGAGCAACATTAAATTCCAAAACAGCACAATCCTATCCAGTCCAAAGGAGAGCAAAGGCAATTGTAGAGCAGACTCACCTTTACCAGAGGGGTCAGTCTCTGACAGTGAGGATTATCATGAAACTCATGGGCATGATGGCATCATGCATCACACTCATACCACATGCAAAATTAAACGTGCCACAATCAGGAATGAATCTCCAACAACAGAACACAAGCCACTGTGAGCTGGGAGGATGTAGTGATCATCACAGTGAAGGTGGAAAGGGTGATACAATGGTGGATATCAGCAAGCGCGAGCATGAGAAGACCATTCAAGACACCATCTCCCTCGGTGACCATAACAATGGACGCATCCCACAAGGACTGGGGAGTGCACACAGTCAATTTAAATGTATGGGGATTATGGCATAGCACAGATACAGTAAAACACATCAATTGTCTTGAGATGAAAACAGTATTCCTAGCCCTAAACGATTTCCAATCTCACATAACAGGTCAAACTGTACTAATTCAAATGAACTACACAACTGCCATGTTCTACCTCAACAAACAGGGAGGAACAAAAACATTCACCCTTTCCAAACTAGTCCAGAAAATATAGAGCTGGACAATTCAAAGACAGATCACACTGCACAAAGTTCACCTACCAGGGAAACAAAACACTGAAGCGGACAGACTAAGCAGGCAGGACATCACGAATAGGAGGTGAAAAAGGAAACACTGGAAATGTCTGGGGAGGACCAAAAATAGACCTGTTTCTAACTGCAAAAAACGCAACATGCCAACACTTTGCCTCTTGGTTTTTACACACCAGTCATTGGGAAATGCCCTGTTAGTAAACCGGTCAGGGAGATTTGTGCACAACCTTCCTCTGATTCCCCTGATTCCAACATACTGGACAAAGCCAGACAACCCGGGACAAAACTCAACCTGATAACCCCACAATGGGCCACGCAGACCTAGTACTTGGACCTACTAGAACTGTCTTAAGGGCAGATGATTACACTCAAAACAGAACAGGACCTACTATTAATGCAAGAAGAGAAAGTGTACAACCCAGAGCCAGCTACACTCAGCCTAATGGCAGGGCTCCTGAATATCTGGAATTTACATTTGCTGACCAAAACAATAAAAATCCTAAGAGAAGCAAGGAAACCAAGCAGCCTGAGATGTTACATGTCATAATGGAAAAGATACATTGATTGGTACACAGATAACAAGAGATTGGAAACAGGAAATTGTACTAACATACCTCATATACTTGCTAGACAGCATTCTAACCTACGCATCAGTACACCTAGAAGCAATACAGGTACACCTGGAAGCCATCTACATGGAGGCAGTTGTAACCTACAACAGGGGTATCTCGGATAACAGTCTCTTCACCTCCCCAGTGGTGGAGAGATAAGGTTCTAAAAGATTGGCATCACCAAGTTCGGATCCAGCACCATTCTGGTACTTGAACACCTTACTAACTCAGTTGACGACAGAGCCTTTTGAGCCTATGCACAAGTCGTACCTAAAATCTCTCACTCTAAAGGCAGCTTTTCTAATTGCGATCACATTGCTACACAGAGTCAGTGAACTTCAAGGGTTAAAGGCAAATTAACCATATCTACAAATTCACAGGGGCAAGATGGTGCTCAGAAGTAACCCACACTTTCTACTCAAGGTGGTTACCCAGTTTCATGTCAACCAAATATACAGCTACCAATGTTCTTCAAACAACCAAAGACACAGTCCGAAAGAGCCCTGCACACATTGGGTGTGAGGAGAGCATGAATGTACTATTAGCAGGAAACAAAAGAGTTTCTTAAAGGAAGCCAAGTGTTTGTCTTTTTTGCCAGAACAAGCTCAGGTTCACCAGTAACTAAAGAAACTATTCCAAGTTCAATCATTGAAACAATACCAACTTGATATTCCAGGGAGGGGAAACCCTACCTGTGCGGCCAAGAGTGCACTCAACAAGGAAAAAAGGCACAACACTGGTGTTCTTAGCAAACGTTCTGATCTATGAAATTTGTGCAGCAGCCACATGGGCATAACCACAAACCTGTGCAAAACATTAGGGTGTGGACATTCAAATAAACAAACACCTGTTTGCGAAGACTTCCTGATTTCAACCCAGCCAACCCAAGGAACAGGATACTGCAATATAATTTAATACATGCACAGCATGTTAATCTAGAGAAGGGTCCATGCGGCGAAATGAAATGCTTACTTACCAGTAGCAGCTAGAAGATGAAAGGAGGAGAAAGGAAAAACAAAAAAAGAATCCGAAGATTGCGAGTACATACAAGCACAGGAACTTCTGGGGTGCCGCCTCATGTCATACAGGGGATGAAAGTACCACCTAATGGTGGTGGACAACGCCCACAGCTAAACAAAAAAAAAAAAAGAGCGAAAAGAATAAACAAACAAAAATGATTCCCGACTCAACCACTAGATGGCAGAATAATACACAGGATGTGAATCCAGAAAACCCTTCAAGCTATTCCGACTGGTGGGTAACCATTTCGTTTCTGTAGTTCCAACTCTATGTAATATTTGTTGGGAGGCCTTCTACCTATTATTATATTGTAAGTATTGTTACTCTGATTGTTAGTACTTGCTCTGGTAACTGTTTTTATCTATGTGAGTAATTTCAGCTATTATTTTATTACTACTGTTGTACCTAACAATTATTTACTTCCATCTAGTGGATGGATTCATCTTAATAGAGTTTTTCCTAAATTGCATGGTGAACAAAGGGAGAAGGGATTGTCATTAATTAGCCGCCTGTTCATGTTTTTTTTATTTTTCAGATTCTGCTCTATGTACTGGTGTTTTATTCAATGTGTACTGTTGTTTCCTTTGTTGATATAGTTTAATCCCTCCTTTGTATTCTGATACCCTTGTATTGTGCACTGTGGTTATACATAGATGTTTGTGTGTTTAATTATGCCTCAAATAATTGCCTTTAAAGACTTCATGCCACAGATTGTTGGTGTGATTCCAGATCCTTGTGGTGCTTCTAGGGGCGACAGTGAACCACAGGAGCCTGCATTTGAACTTCCACCTCTTGATGCACCCCTCTACCCCATGTCATGTACCCCAAGAGGCCTGCTATTTGGCCGGTCTTGTCTCTGGCACTGACTTTTTCACAAGTTGTATGGTTCATGCCAGTTTCTTCTATCTGTGCGCCAACACCACCTCCACTTGCACCAGTTTATAATCTGATCCAGAGGCCAAAAGATCATGAACCAGCATTTTAACAACCCAGGGCTATTTTGCTTTTTTAAATTATGAAAGAGCAGTTGGTGGTTATGCAGCAGATTCCAATCCAGTATCTGCCTCAACACCGGTACCAGCAGGCCATTTATGCCATTTTTTTGTATCGGATTCAGACCCAGTGCATGAAGTACATAATATCTCGAATAATAATGGGGATGGTTATAGGTTGCTCACCAACATTATACTGAGATTCGTTGTATTTAGACAAGTCACCACCTCCGGAAAGCATTTTGCATGCACTGGTGGTTTGGAGTACAATTGGAGCACATAGAATTGCTGTTTCCTCCTGTATAGAAGAAAACACAAGTATCGACAGATTCTGCAACCTCATCTTAGCCGTTATTACCATTGAAACTCTTACTGATGCCCTTCTGTATGAAAGGTCTATGCCATGCTTATGCCCACCAAAGTAGTCACCCTACTTTTAAGCAACATAGACTGTGGAACCCTGTGACCCGGACTTCTGAACAAGCACCATACGCCCATACACCGGAGAGCTTGAATATTCAACCCTCACCAGTATGATTAATCTGGAATCCTTTCCGCGAAACTCTCGGAATTGATTGACCTAGCCAAAGATCTACGCTGAGGTAGTAAAACAGTACAGCGGAGTTGTTGGCACCAGTTTCGTGCTTTAAAGGCACACCTTTAGGAGAACAGCCATGTTTTCAGGAGACGGGCAAGAATCCTTAATAGACATGCCCTTCGAAGCCTAAAAAGATTCCACGATAGTTTTGCCACAGCACGATCTTTGGAACTGTTGATGCCAGCCAAGAAATGTCCCCACCAATACAGGAAATTCAGAGGCTATTCCAGGTGGCTATATTACAAACACCATCCTTCGCAACAAACCCAATCTTTTGAGCCAGCACATTTGGAGTTTGGTAGGGGTGAAACCCCCCAAAAAATAAATATAAGATGATACAGCTGCATTGTGCATTAAAAGCATGCGTTCTAATGCCCGTAGGGCAAAGGCATGCACAAGAAAGTCTTGCTTTGTAAAGTTTGATATTCGCATTTACCCTGCGTGAATGACTGTTTCAAAATGCTCTCTTTGGCCCAACTCCCTTCAACGCTGGACAGAAGAGAACAGATGCCTTCCTTGGAGTATTTGCAGCTGTGCAACAGGCAGGCCTCCAGCCTTTTACCTGTGGTTCAGTGTGATTCAGGAATACTTTCAATATACAGTGTTCCGTCCAGACTTGCCTCCACCTCTCACGTTCATAAAGGGATGGTTGCCCATTTTCTGAAGTTGGGAGTGCATGAGCATGCCTAAAATACTGGCTGTTAAAGGTGGGCTCCTCCTAGTCAGTTGTGGACCACCTCCAGACAGTGTCTGTACCCCTAACATCATTGGGTTTCACCATCAACAAACCAAAATTCCTCCTGAGCCCCACACAAAGACGTCCATTTATTTGGCACAATTCTGGACGCTGTGGCATTCAGGGCTTTTTCTCCACCTCAATAAGTCTGAGCCATTCATGATATAATCCCAATGTTTTGGGATCAGTCCTGGGTCTCTGTGGTTATGGCTCTGATGCTCACATGTATCCTTCTCATCCTTAAAGGTGTCGTATGTGGGCCTTGAAGTGGACTCAGATCCCTGTAGTGGGCTCTGAGTCCGAGTAGATACAGCATTAGTAATACCTCTCTTATCTAGATCTCACAGGAAATGTCTCGGGATCTTCTGTGGTGGACTCTACTCCCTAAAGCTATACCCCTATAGTCCCAAATTGTTCAAGAAATATGTAAGCTTTCCTGGCGCACCTTGTTAGTTGCAACTTCTAATATACCCCTTATTAAAGGTAATTATAGCTCCCCATGATAAGGCTTCTAACAGAGGTTCACTTACATGGGCGCGGGGGCTCTGCCCCCTTTATTTTCACCCCAAAATTCCTTTTTAATTTCCTCGCAACATTATTAAAAAATAATGATGACCTATTGGTAGCGCTTTATAAGCACTCATCTCAATTGCATTTTCCTCTTGTTCTTAATCTTATCAGATTGGCAGACGGCCAGAGAATCACCATTTCCCTGGCTGATGAACTCACAGCCTTGAGGTCATCAGCTTGGCAAAATCACTGCCGTCTAGGCTAAGCCCCACCCCCTGACAACCTGGTGCAATGTTAGTCCACAGGTGCTTCAGGCTGAAGCCCTCCAGCACCAGGGGCTGCACGTCCTTCGGGAGCTGGAGCGAAGCCACCTCACACTTTCACAACTTGCCACAGGATGGAATGGGGTCGGCAGCCTCACCGAACCCACCCATCCTGTGACACGTTGTTAAAGGGTAGAGGCGGAAGGCAGCACATTGGGCATTGGGGTCTGCGCAGCTTGTCATTATAAGTTTTGAATTTGAGGACAGACTGTGCTGGTTCCAGTGGCCTGATTCCTGTGCTGTTTTCGGAGTGCGTCACTGTCCGTGTCGTAGGCAGGGGCAGCAGGGTGGCAGGGCATCATCCTATATTTTTGCATGGCCCCTCTAAAAAAATTAGCACCGGAGCCGACGAGGTGATTGCATTTATTTACATGTGCTGTTTAAAACAGATTTACTAAACCAGTCTGGATGGATGGTCACTTAGAGGAGTGGCTTTGGTTGTTGATGGAGAAGGGAGAGGGTATAGTTCCTTGGCTTGTGACCCTGTCACACTAAAGAATGGGCTTAACGTGTAGTGCAACAGCTGCATTCAGTGTCATTGAGCAGTCACAAACCTGGAGCTCTCTTCCATTCCATTATAAGCAGTGCACTGACTATGGGTTTACACCCATCACATGCCGGTGCTTGACTGAGGCCTTAAACATCTGTCTGTACTACCTATCTCCCTGCCTTCCCCGGTGAGGCCAAATAGTTTTTACCAGACTTTCACTACCCTAATGGAGTTCCGGTCTTGGAATCAGGAGTGTTGTGGTGAGAAGCTGGACCCCTCTCCCTAAGACTCCATTGCCATATGTCAGTGGTAGGTCATTGCCACTGCAGATATCCGTAAAACTACATCCTTGAAGTGTCCAAAACACTAAACACAGGACTACTGTAACCCTGTGTTAAAAATTGGTATTCCTTAACATAAGGAATAACGTATAGTTCTTAAATGTTGAAAACCACTTGTTTTTCAAATAGAGGTGCATGTTTATATGCCCACATTTAAATTCTAAATGGCCTTTTTTTTTTTTTTTTTTTTTTAACTGTACCTCATTGGTGGCTCTCAAGATGCACGATCTGGTCAGGGCTGCTTGCTATAACTGAGAAACCTTCACACTACCAATCAGGCGCACCCCATATCTACAAGAATCGCCATGAGCAGCAGAGATAGAAGAGAGAGGCTTGAGGAAATAAAGGGGAAAGTGAAGGGAGAAACAGTGTTTGATACAAAAGAGTGAGGGAGAATGAAGAGAGATAAATGAAGGAGAGGGAACAAGACCAGAGGAGGCAGAAGAAATGTTGGGGGGCAAAAGGGGATACATGGAGGCGTGAGAGCGAATAAAAGAGCAGATAAAAGGGAGGGATGTAAGGGAGAAACGAGGGTAAAAAATAAGGTAGAACAGAAGAAGAGAAACTAGGAAGAGAGGAGCAGAGGGATAGACAAAGGTA
Organism: Pleurodeles waltl; assembly: GCF_031143425.1. NCBI lineage: Eukaryota > Metazoa > Chordata > Amphibia > Caudata > Salamandridae > Pleurodeles > Pleurodeles waltl. Next base: position 274,507,897 of record NC_090440.1, read on the forward strand.
AGAACGAGATGAAAGGAGAAAAGGGATACACATATGGACAAATTTAAAGTGAGGTGAGACAAAGAAAGGGGAGTACCATGTGTTCAAGGGGGATGCATTAAAAGGAGGGAGAAGGAAGAGGGGCAATAGGAGAGATTTGTTTGTGTATTAAATACAATGTTCAATGGCATGTGTGACTGTAGATACTCTGCATACTCCAGCAATCTGATATTGGGTCCGGAGTTTTGCAAGTTGTTTTTAATTTCTGCCCCTGATATATTCTGTAAAAAAAAAATAAAAAAAAAAGATTGTTGTCCAGAGATTTTCATTTCCGATTTGTGTTTTTGGATCATTAGAGAAGTAATTTAACCTGGTTAGACATTGCTAATCTGGGCCGAATTTTTCTGGACGGCTTTTTTAAAAATAACGGATGTGCTGCAGTAATTATGTAATGTTTCAGGAACTATGAGACCTATGTACTTTATTTTGGAATCAAAACATAGATTTTGGGGGTCAAGTAGCCTTGTAGAGACAGAAAATAACTCCTTAGATCAACCCTTCTGCCATTTTCCAAAATGGCGGCCATTATAAAGGAAGAAGAGCATATATAGAAATGAAACAAATAATGGTTTTTAATCCTTTTATTTGTATACAAAACAATGTTTATGAACTGAATATGAAAAAAAATTGTATTACTCCTGTTTTAGACACACTTTCATAGTTCACTCTATTTGTTTTGACAATCACTCGTGGTACATTTGCAGAATGTTGAACATTTGAGAAGAGCATATCAGGGACGTCTTTGTAGCACAGGTTTTGAAAGTACATGCAAGTTCTGGGGTAGAGGCTTTGGAAATTCTGTAGGTTTTAGCACCCCTAAATATCTTCCCAACCAAATTCACTCATATCTTTCTCTACATATGCATGATCCAAAACATTTACACATCTTCTGATCAAGTAGATCACTCTTTTAATGTACCCATGCAAAGAATGACATCGTTGTAAGGTCACTTAACAGGGCTGACCTCTTGAACTCACCATACTGAAGCTTGTCAAATGTGTGAAAGTCAAAACTTGTTTTCCACACATGCACAAGGTATTTTTTTTTATGTCTTTAAAGTAGCATTCTTCAGTCTCAGAAAAACCTTTTAGAAACTTCACTGGTTCAGCAGTTACAGCTCCAAGATTTGTTGCAGTTTTGCTCATAGTGTCATCACCTGATAGAATAGGTGCCTTGATAAGGACAGTAGGCATCTCTGGGTCAAGTTTCTTGTACATAGCATGAAGCAGGATTAAGTGTCCTTTCTCACCTGTTCCATAACGTAATCATAACTCTGACAATCCTTTACTTATGAACATTGCAACAAATCTATGTAGTACAATGAAATCTGTGTCATTTGACAGTACAATGAGTCTGTTGGAACCATTTTGAAAAGCCCACTCAACATGTGGCACAACATGAGTCAGCTTCCTCCAATTTGCTGTTAAGTTCTGTTCTGCTCTACTGCAGACTAAGAGGAGACAAAGTAAAAGGAATGCCAAGAATGCAGCACTCTTAGTCTGAGTAATGAATTTCTTAATACACTTCCCAAGTCTCATGGACAAAAAGAATAACGTAAGCTTTTATTTCAGATGCAAAAACACTATTGCAATTCTGAAAATGATCACAGCAGTGAAATAGTACTGATCAGAGAATTCAGCAATGGTTATAATACAAAAATATATATACATATATTACATATTCACGCATGCACAACACAAAGCTAAAAAAGAGAATTAAAAATGCATCACCATGCGGCTTGACATCAACATCATCCCTTAATTTTCCAGCTTCAGTCTGAGGAACCCTCACAACCGAGAAAGAGGGAGTTTTTCAAGCCTCATGGGGTTCTGAGCAATGCATCCCCCCTCAGAATGAGTTTCTTCTAGTCTCAGTTGTCAAACTTTCTCCCCTTGTGTTCTTTAAACAAACTAAAGGGGATAATGCTAGAAACTCCCCCTCCCATACAGTAAGTTGTTGTTCAAACACTGCACCAGGTCAGTGTTGGAAAGGAGCACACTTGAGACTGGCAAAATCTCACTGTTTTTCCAAGACCGAGCCGTTCCCTGCCTTACCATAAACATTCTCAGCCTGGTACATGTTATCTCTGATACTCCTCCATGTTATGTACCCGTCCTCGGTGGGAAAGAGCGAAGCTACCGCTGCAGAAGCTATGCGTGGAAAAATACATGCACCACCAATGTGGCGGTGTGTAAAGCTAAGCACAAAATGGAGTCAGTGGTCAAGTTGGAGGGTGGTTAAATACATATAGTATTACAAGTTCTTAAACAATATGGCCTGTACCCTTTGAACATAGCTCTGCAGGCACCAACCCCTCATTGAAAATCATTCCGCTTGCAATAAATGAAAAACATTTAATTGGCGAGTTAACATCTCCAAGTTTATTATCATCGATGTTGATGACCAGAATTTATCAAGTTGCACAGGTATGGGTGTAGAATTTTTTATATAGGCAAGGGCAGTTGTTCAACTTGTAGACATTCGTCTGATTCTCTTACATCCTTTGACAGAGAGTTCAAGATAAATGTTAGAGACAATGTGTAGTTCTTGCAAGGTACACACTGACATTGATATTTCTAGAAAAGTCTGACGTCTCTGAAGTTTTGGATGGATGAACTCTTGACCATCTACAGCAACAACAGTTTTCAATGAGGACAGCATTTCAATTTGAAATTCTTCAGGTGAAAGTTTTTTTTCATGCTCTTGTACGAGTTTGTGCTTCACTGGTTTGGTTGCAGCATCTCCATCACATAATGCGTTTGTTGGAAGATCATGCAACAGAATGTCCTTGATAAATCCACCCCTCTCATTTGCTACATCCATCTCTCTGTGTGCTTGCGAATGTTGTTTTTTTGTAACCTGTTTTGTAATGGCTGGTTGGGCCGAAACTCTTACTATGGCAATTAAAGTGTGGAAGTTTAGCTTTAGTGATTCTGTCAAGCAGCTTTTTCTCTTCCAAATCTTTCCTGCTTCAGTTCTATGTATAGTTTCGATCAATGTTCCAGGACATCTGGTAGACGTGTCTTTGTATTGTTAGCTACATATTGTTTTGGTCACAAAGTTGTGTAGTTGCACTGCCACATGAAATGAAGAAGGCTGCCAACATGTTTATTAAAACGTTCCCCTCTCTTTCCCACAAGGTCGTGGTGAGGAACAGTTTCACGATGGCCAATTAATTTTGAATTTGTCATCTCTCTGAAAACATTGCAAATAGAAAGGACTTCATGGTAAACTAGCTGCTATTGAGCAACATGTTCACTTTTACGTGTCTAACCAACAATTCCCTTGGAGCTTTTCTGTGATTTCTGGATCATCTGTTCCAGTTTCATTTCTGGAGCACAGCATTGAACCTTCCCTCTCTGTCTTTCGCCTCAAAATGTCTTTGGATGAATTTTCTTTAGAGATATGTTTTTTCCACCTCTAGCTTCTTCACTCTTTCCAAAAACCAAGACCCATATTGCAGGTAGTTTATACAGTCAAATTTGTGAAACACGCTATTCAGGGACTCTGCGGTCTTCATGTGTAGCTCCCAATCACCTGATCAGCATGACCAAGGTTTTCACTAGAGCTATTGTGTAAAACATTTCCCCAGTACTTGCAAAGTTCAGATTTTTCTTCACATTTTTTGGCAAACTCTACAAACTTGGTTTTCGGATTTTGAACTGAGTGTATTGAACATTGGGTAGCTTTCAATTATGTCTTTTAAATGAAGTGCACCCTGTATTTTGTTCACTTCTGAGATGAGATATGCAACATCTAATTTGTCATTTTTGTTGCAGAAAGAATTCCAAAACAATGTTTCTATAGCCTCATCTATGATGAGCAACAAACAAAATGAGTTAGGCTCGATACTGATTGGACAGTTTTGCATTCAAAGATTTCAGGCATTGTCTCTGCACACCACTCATAAAAATGTCAGCTACAATACGGAAAACACCTTTATTGCTCAAAATTGGCAGGATAGCTGTGTATACTGTTGCGCAGTTTGTGACTGGAGATGGTGTTACTTTTAAAAAACCAACCTTCTTCAGTGGGACGGTATTCTGGTAGATCAGAGCATGAAGTCCAGCCCACAGAGGAACGGGCTTTTCTTAATCCTTCATCCCGCACCAAATAAGCAATATGATAAATTCAGTTAAATTAGCTTTGCGGACTGCAGCATCCGGTAGAAGAAGATTCATGTCCTCATTCACTTTGAAACTTTCTGGTAGACTGGGACATGATGGCTTGTAGTGATTATGCACACATTGACAAGACAGTTGGGTTATGAGTTTTCAGCTATGTTTGTTTATGCCTACAGCTTGTTTACCAGCAGCTACTTCATTGGTACTGTGTTGAAAAAGCACCATGGCAGTATCATGTGTGCTGGCTGTTCCAGACAAAGAAGAGCTGTCTTCAAAATCATCAAGAGCAGCAATTGTAAATCCTTTCCTGGTAAAGTGACCTGGAAGTAGTGTGCTGTCAGATTCACAAGATTTCACAGCATAAGCTGCTAATAAGTTCCTGCACCGTCCGATGTCATTATAACTTGTTAATACACCAATCCGATTAGGTCAGTACTTCTGCACTTGTCATAGATTGCGTAGGCAGTCATCATGTATAGCAGAGTTTTCTTTTTGCCGTGATGTAATTCATCAAACATGATTTGGAAAAGACAGTACATTTGCACAGCATAGGCCTGTCTGTCCATGCGACTGTCTTCCACTTCTTCGCTTATATCTTCAAAACCATCTTCAATGTTGTCTGCTTCTGTTCCAAGCTCAAGAACTTTAGTTTGTAACAATTTTGCTTTGCTGATATTAATACATGTAAAAAAATATTAAAACGTCAGCTATCCTTGATGATTTGCAGAGCTCTGGGGCATCACAAAATTTGTCATTAAGTCCAAAATCTAAATCTTTCAGGACACTACTTTACTGCATCCTCTGATCTTGTTTTGGCAGTAAGAACTTCCGGAGTCAAATCAGCTGAGAACACCAAAAGTGTCTCATTAGTTTTGTTAGACTGACAAAAACAAATTCTGGCATTGTACATTCTCACCTGAAAAATCTTAAATCAATTATTATGGATCAATACAGTTTCATCAATTTGACCATTATTTCTCTGATCTCACTGAGTTTGAAACAGTAGCCAGAACTCGAGTGGCTTTAAAACTTCTTTTGCTTTTTCAAAGAGTGCAGACTTAGCTGAATGCTGATGGTTACATTGCTGCGGGAGCTCAGTGTACACTTATATTTTCGAATGTATGCACTCATGCAGTTCGGGTGGGCATACAGATCTGCTGCAGATACATTTCACCTCACTGTTTCGATCAGCTACTCTGCTGAAAACTTCATCTTGGAAAAAACTAGCTGCATATAAAAACATGTTTCCCCTTTGGGGATCACATACTCTGTATTTTGTTCTTTCGTCAATCCCTTTGGCCCTTGTTCTGGCTAAACCACAGACGACACATTGAAGATCCTTTGCTTTCTGATCAGTTGTTGGAGGTGTTGATCTATAGCCATCAATCTTCTAAGTGGATGAGCATTGTTTGGTTGTCATCGCTTTCTCAGAGGACTTGGATCCTTGTTGTGATTCACTTGTTTCTGCTATTTTTCGATGATTTATTTCCATTGTACAAGACTTGTAGCACTTGTTGTTATAATTATAAAATATTTGATCCTCTTAAACCACCAGTTTCAATCTTTTGTGAACTTTGTTTTGACATATTTCTGCAGCATCTTGAACTCTCTTATGTCCAGCCGCAGTTAATGATGCTTTTCTTTCGGATTAGTTTGGCATATGGCACATTTTCGTTTGTTGAAGTCTGAAGTTTCTTCAGAGGAAAGACCAAGAAAAGCTTTAAAAAAATCTGCTGAGGTATCCTCAAAAATTGGTAGCCCTTCAAAGATGAAGACTAAAGCTTCAGACAGAGTAAAAAAAAAAAGATGCCTGTTTCTGAGCCACCCGACACCACCATTCAAGGTAAAGCATACCTTCAAAAAGCCAACTTTTGCGCCATCGACAGGATCATTGTCGACAACAGCACCGTCGAAGGCTCAAGTCCTGACGACGACTTCTACTGTCGCCACACTGTCTGTGTCTATGGGGAAATCCGGATTTTCGGCGACAGTATGCTCATACTCGTCGATAGCACGTCCTATACCTTCACAGTTGATACCTTCGGCGCTCTCATCTACGGCGACGGCCTTGTCGACGCTGTTTCCGCTGTCGACAGCCTCGTCGACGCTGCTTCCGCCGATTACGGCTTCGTTGACAGATCAACAACGTCGACGACAACCGATCTGTTGATGCTCTTGTCGACGGCACATCTATCGTCGACGATGAAGACTGCAGTGAAAGTACAGAGTCCATGTTCCTTGCCTCTGTTTTTGTCAGCGGACCAGGATGCACGCAGGAGGGCGAAGAAGTATCACCTAACACCCTCAGTCATGCCCCCTAGCAAGGTTTCCAGCCTTCTACCCTCACATCTCTTAGATAATGATGACTCGGATGAGGAGGGTATTTTTGGAGTAGCCAGCAGCCCTTCCCAGTTAATGGTTAAGTGCCAAGGATACTCGGATGACGATGCTTCATACTAAACGCAAGGCTATTATGGGCAGCCGGGGCTAGTAGGTCTTCCTCCTGGGCTTGTTTCTGACTTACAAGCAATGTTTGCGGACTATCAGAAATGTTTTCCAGCTAAGCCTTGGTACAACAGCTGATACTTTCGCCTCAGCCAACAACTCCTCGCTTGCAGCAGCCGCATCATACACCTCAGCCAAGATCACAACATTCTGTTCTTTACACACCAAGGCATCAGGTATCCTCCGGTGAGGATGCGGAGAAAGGTGAGATACAGCCTGACAATGATGAGTGGATGATTACATCATACCGGCACCTGCTTCTCCTACAGCATCCATGGTAGAGTCCCCACCTGAAGATATAGGTGGCTTTCATAACCTGCTTGAGCGTGCTGCCACGCGGTTCGATCTTCCAATGCCCGCAACTCAGCAGGATTGCTTCCTCTGTGATTTTAAAGAGCCCCACAGGAAGATGGCTGAGCTATACCCATCATAGACAATGTTTGGAGCCAGGGCCTGAAAAATATGCAGAATCCGGCAACAGTCACTGAAGTTCTGCCGAGACTGGATAAGAAATATAAATCCACGGAGGATGCTCCGGCTTGCCTCTCGGGACACCCAAAGCCGGACGCTGTGATATTGCAAGCCACCCAACGTCGCTCCAGGAACCCCTCTACGCCATTGACATCACCACCAGATAAAGAAGGAAAACGCTTAGATAACATAGGCAAGCGTTTCTTCTCCATGTCCGCTATTGTAGTGAGGGCGGCTAATTCTCTTGCTCTACTTGGCATATATGATCGACAACTCTGGCCAGACATATACCAATTATTGGAGGAGCTTTCAGATGCTTCCAAAACAGAAGCGAGGAAAATACTTGTAGAGGGCCAGCGATCTTCAGCAGGGATCATCGATTGTGCACTGGATATATCAGCAATGGGCTTCAAGTTACTCGCGGGTTCAGCTGTGTTGAGGCGTCAGGGTTGGCTCAAAGCCACCAACTTTCGTCCCAAAGTACAGACAAAAGTTCTGGATCTTCCATACGAGGGGAAGCACTATTTGGCAAGCACGTCAACTTCGCCCTTCAAGCTAACAAGTCTGATACGGAGACGGCAAAATCCTTAGGCACTCTGCAATAGAGGAAAGCCACCTTTTGTGGTGCTACGGGCAGAGGCCAACCTTCCTTCCGTGGGGGATACCAGCAATATAGGTATCCATCCTATTTCTCCACGTTCGGGAGCTAAACAAGTACCTCAAGAAGCAAACATTTCGTATGGTCACCCTACAAGAAGTCCTCCTGCTTCTGGACAGAGCAGACTACATGGCCTCTCTAGACTTTCAGGATTTGTACTTTCACATTTCCATTAATCCGCTCCACAGAAAGTACTTGAGGTTTGCGGTCAATGGCAAACACTTCCAATTCAAGGTCCTTCCCTTTTGGCCTACGTTCAGCACCACAAATCTTCACCAAATGTCTAGCGCCAGTGGTGGCCTACCTAAGGAGAAACAAACACCAGGTTTTTCCTGACGTCGACGACTGGTTAGTAAAAGCTCCAGATGTCCAGTCAGCAGAAAACTCAGTCAAGGCCACTCTGTGCCTTTTCAAGGAATTAGGCCTTACGCTCAACAAAGAAAACTCGTTCCTACAGCCATCCACTCGATTAGCCTAGGGGCTGTCAGTTCTGCGGTACAGGTCCTTACTGGGCATGATGTCGTCATTCCATTCTGCCGCCTGCAAATGCGCCCAATTCAGGAGGAGCTGGACAGGCAATGGATGCAAGCACGAGGATCCTTCGAGGATACTATCCTCGTAACACTGCACCTGGTCCATTCCCAGGGTTGATGGACAAATCCAGAGAACATTTCAAAAGGACTCCGCTTCTTGGCACGAGTTCCTCCAATGATTGTAACTACGGATGTATTGCTCACAGGATAGGGTGCATGCTTGCAGGACCTTCGGGTTTGCATCCTCCCAGAATGCCAAATGCCGACATTATGCAAGCTGACATCACCAACAGGAATCATGGGGGGATGCACTTTTGATCGGATGGTCAGGGGTCTGTGCATTAAGTACCTCACTTGGAAGGTGGCTCTCCTTCTCGCCCTTAGTTCGGCGTGCAGAGTTAGTGAAATTCAAGCTTTCACTATACAAGAACCTTTTTTGCAGTTCAAACAAGATAGTCATCCTGCACACCAATCCCAAATTCATTCCTAAAGTGCCTTCGGAATTCCATATCAATGAGCCGGTGGTGCTCAAAACTTTCTTCCCAAACATGCAAACTACTGCGGAAAAAACTCTACATTCACTCGACCTTAAATAGTGCATACAATTCTATCTGGACAGAACAAAGTCGTTCAGACAGTCCACTCAGTTATTTGTAGCGTTCAGTGCCGCTAGAAAACGTCACTCTGTAACTAAACAGACTATATCCCGATGGATTAAAGACGCAATCATATTCTGTCATCAGAAAGCAGGGAGACCATTGCACACGAGTGTAAGGGCGCATTCTACCAGAGCTATATCTGCGTCCTGTGCGCTGTTTGCTGGTGTATCAATTAAAGACCTCTGTCGTGCTGCGACATGGAGGACAAATCACACCTTCATGCAGCATTACTTCTTGGACACAGTCACTTCGGGATGCAGCCGTTGGTCAAGCGGTCCTTCAAAACCTGTTTCAATGAAGGTGAGCTAAATCATTATTTCCCTCCATCCGCTTGTTTTCTGGTATATCACATTTTCTTTATAATAATGCTGTAGATCATAGAAAGAAGTGTATGTACATATTATCATGCCAGTTCGCATTTCAGAGTGCTATGCTACTATCTCTAGGACGAAAATGTGTTATCCACTGCTTACTATTCTTATTCAAGCATGTGAATCTATGAAAGTTCCAATACTGGAGTAAGAAACAAGTTACGTACCTGTAACTGTAGTCCTCCCCTGAGGAGCTCACTTTCATTTTCCCTCAGTCCTAGATCCATTATTGCATTTGTGCTTGGAAAATCTGAGGGAAATCCGCTCCTCACAGGAGGGTTCTAAAGGGTGGTGAGAGCTGATTGGTTGTCTCTTAAGTTTGGTCGTTTTTTATAAAATGACTATAAGATGTTACTAAATTAAGAGGCCTAGTGCCTCTGAGCTTCATATGCAATCGAGCATTGCTTTTGTATTACACCGGGGACACCCATCTCGACGACTGGGAATGATTCAAGCATTTGAATCTATGAAAGTTTCCAATAGTGGAGCACTACAGTTACAGGTAAGTAACTTGTTTCATAGCCACCATTTTGGAAAATGGCGAAGGGTTGCCTTGAGGAGGTATTTTATGTCTCTGTAAGACTGCTTGACCCCCAAAACCTATGTTTTGACTCCAAAATGAAGTACATAGGTCTCATGGTTCCTGAAATATTACATCATCACTGCAACACATCCGCCATTTTAAAAAATATTGTTCATGAAAAATTGGCCTGGATTAGCAATTTCTACCTTATTTCTCTAGTGATCTAAAAATACAAATCAAAAATAAAACTCTCTGGACAACAATTTTTTACGGAGGTATATCAAGGACCAGGACTATTTCCTTCAAAGGAGCATTTCCGAGTCACAAGATCAAAGGACTCCTCCTCCTTGGTGATACTGCACATGGGCATCAAATCCTTTGTTAGATTTTTTTTTTTTTCTCTCCACCATTGGGTTCTGACGTGTATCTCTTTGCTCCATCTATTGATATTGATTTGCTCGGATTCCAAATCTTTCCTTCTGTCTTCTCTTTATCGGCAGTATGGGTTCTCGATTGATATTTCCATCTTCGCGTTCATCTTCTCTCCTCAGGTTGGGCACTGGCCTTGCGCGCTCTGGGGCAAACTCATCCGCTTCGGGCCTACCTCACCACGTGGCACGAAGAGTAGCCTGAGCTGATGGAATGGACGCCATTTTGTTTATGTCCTCCGTGTCATTCGAAATTCCCCACACAGACCAACATCTGGTGTGTAACCTGTGCTTTGCCCCGATCATGGAGAAACTACCTGCGATGCCTGCGAATACTTCCAGTCGAAGAAAACCATTTGGGACTGAAGAGCTCGTCGGTTGGAGACTGCACTGATCTTCCAGCTATCAGACTGGCATATAATGTAAACATACATTATAGGCAAGCAGAGTTCATGGGAGGGGCCTAGGGGCAGTGGAAAGGGAGAGGAAAGCGGATTGATAAGGGTACTAAGAGGGAAAACATATCAATATTATTGATGACTTTAAAAACTGAGAGAGGAGTGTATGTCTATTTGTGTCTGAATGAATGTAAAAACTCCTGGTGAAAACCGGCAGGCATCTCCCCTACCTGACTTAAAACATCTGTACCTAACTATTTATCACAAACTTCATTTATTAGGTGGGGTGTACCAGTCTACACCTCACCTCCCCCTACCCCGCCCCCACACAGCTGCACCCATTGTAATAGCTCATGCAGCTGCCTTCCATAATGTTGAGCAGCATAGGGACACAATCAAACAGGACTTCCGGTTTGATACACCTACAGCCATACACAGGGATATAGTGTTTCTCCACATGCTCCCTGGCATGCTTTGTCATGCAGAAAACATTTTTAAAGAACCTGACTGCTGTAGGGTTATCACCCCTAGATTAGATAAGAAATGAAAGTTTGCTCCCTCTCACCCTCTATTTATTAGGTCCAGGTCCCTCCAGACTCCATAGTGGCTACCACTGCACAGAAAGGGACAATAGTCAGGCTACATGGGACTCTCCTACTCTAGATAAGGAGAGTAAAAAGCTGGATGCTGCTGGCAAAAGGGTGGCTGACCAGGCAGCTAATAATTGGCATATCACCAGTTCACAGGCCTTGCTAGTGAGATATGAGTGGGTTTACTGGGATGAGATGGAGGAGTTTTTCCAATTTCACCCAGAGGAGCACCGCAAAACAGGGCAGCAGATTGTTGCAGAGGGGCAAGCAATCACAAATATTTCCATCCACTGTGCCCTAGATGCTGGAGACACAGCTGCACAGTATTAACACCAGTGTGCTGATAGGGAGACACGCCGGGCTTCGATGCACATGGTTCAAACCAGAGGTCCAGCAGGCAGTGCTCACTATGCCCTTCAGCACCTTTTTTGTCATTCTAGTGGTCTGCACCCTTACAAAGCTGAAAAGATACCAACACCGCAAAAGCTATGGGTGCTCTTCACTCCCCCTCACAAAGGGGCACTTTTCTTGGCCTCTCACATTCAGAGGTGATTACATATCTACAACCTCAGAGGTGTCTACTTTGCAGCCCAGACAGCCTTCAGCCTCATATTATAGGGGTTTCTTCAGGGGAGCCTATAGATGCAATAACAACAGAGGCAGAGGTAGGACCACTGGCACCTGATGCTCTACCACCACTGGAAAGCAGTGACTCCCTCTGTCTTCCTCCCGCTCACACCTGTTGTGAGATGACTTCAAAATATTCATCCAGAATTTGTCAACATCACCACGAACCAATGGGTCTTTTCCATTATCCAACATCGTTTTTGTCTGGAGCTCATTACTACTACTTTAAACATTCCCCCTCACTTTGACAGACTATCCCAAGAGTATCTCACACTTCTTGAACAAGACGTTCAGTCCCTTCTTCTCAAAGGGATCATTGAGCCTGTCCCCCGTACAACAACAGTGATCATGAATATATTCCCTATACTTTCACATTCTCAAAAAAGATGGCTCTCTCATACCTATTCTGGACCACAGACCATTAAACCACCATTCTCTCAGAACACTTTCACATGGTTATTCTTCAAGACATTATTCCGCTCCTACAAGGCGACTTTGATAGCCCTAGATCTAAAGGATGCCTACCTCCATATCCTCATCCACCCTGCACACCAAAAAGTCTAAAGGTTCTTCTTTGCAGGCAAACATTAAAAGTTTAAAGTACTGCCTTTCGGAGTCATGACTGCTCCTAGAGTCTTCATAAAGTGCTCAGAGGTAGTCGCCGCACATCTCAGAAGGCAAAACATACATGTTCTCTTGTGTAGATGACTGGCTCATCAAAGCCAGCACACTACAACAGTCCAATACCACACGCTGATGAAAGTGGCCCTGCTTTGCATACTGGTATTCAAATCAACTTTGTCAAATCCCATCTGCAACCTCTTTTTTGATACAGCCATGTCTGGGAGCTATCCTCAATGCTGTGTTGTGGCTAGCATACCTCGACCCAGCCCGAGTTTTCAGTCTCTTCTCCCCCAGTTTCCACACATACACAGTCAGGACTATCATGAACCTGTTGGGGGCAATGGCATCCTGCATTGCCATTGTTCCCTATTCCAGACTCCACATGCTTCCCCTATGGCAGTGTCTGTCACGTCAGTGGTCTGTCACAGGGTCACCTGGTTAATCTAGTGTTGTTAGACTGCCATGCTCATCTCTCTCTTCAATGGTGGAACACCACCAACCTGTTGAGAGGGTGGCCTTTTCTGGACCCTGTGCCTCAGGTTATTCTGACCACAGATGCATCAGTGACAGGTTAGGGCGTTCACCTTCAAGACCTCACAGGGACTCTGAGATCTCAGTCACCAATCCCTACATTTCAGTTACCTCAAGCTTCAGGCAGTCTTTCTGGCCCTGAAAGCATTTCTTCATCACCTGTCTCTCAAGGTTGCCTTAGTCTACACAGCATGACAGCCATGTATAATTTACAGAAACATGTTTGGCAATGTTGACCCAATCATCACAACGCTTAGACAATATGGGAGTGGGCTTTCTACCACCAGATTCACCTGGTGGTGGCAGAGTATCTTCCAAGAATGGACAGCAACTTTGCAGACTTGCTCAGCAGGATGCAGCAACAAGTCCATGAATGGAAACGCTACCTGCAAGTCCTTAAAAAAAAAAAAATCCTAAGGTGGGGAACTTCTCAGATAAACCATTTTGTCACAGCAGAAAATGCAATATTCCCAAGCTTCGCTTCCTGGTATCCACTCTATCCAAGGGCATCACTATGGATGAACTGGTCAGGGATATTTGCTTACACTTTACCACCTCTCCCTCATTTTATTTCTGGTTCAGAAGATCAGCCAGACATCTCTCACCATGATCCTAGTAGCTCCAACTTGGGCGTGTCAACCATGGATCACCACACTTCTGGACCTCTCAGTAGTTCCCCACGAGAAGCTCCCAAACTGGCCAGACCTTCTCACTCAAAGGAAAGATCAGACATCCAGACCCCAAGTCACTCAACCTTGCGATACGGCTCCTGAAGTCAGTTTGGTCACTTAAGATTGCCTGCAGAACATATGGGCATCGTAGACCCACAGCCAGAGCATGTTATGCTGCAAAATGGAGACGTTTTGTATGTTACTGCCAACCCAAAAGTAAAATTCCCATTAAAGTTACTGTCCAAGACATTGTTTATTTGCTACACTTACAGAAAGCAAATTTAACTTGCACTTCATTTATATCTCGCAGCTATAACTGCATATCTACAGAACAGACAACATACTTCCTTGTTCAGAATCCCAGTCATTAATGCTTTCATGGAAGTCCTTTAAACTATTAGTAGGGTTATTCCACCAAGAGTGCCTCATGCACCATCCTAGAACCTTAATATTGTGCTTAACATGGCTTATCTGCCCCATCTTTTGAGCTACTTCATTCATACCCCTTTATCCTTCTTGGAAAGTGGTGTTCTTAGTCGCTATCACATCACACAGACGTGTTAGTAAGCTTCAGGTCCTTACCTTGGAAGATCCAGAGGGACAAGGTTGTCCTTCTCAGAAACCACAAGTTTCTTCCTAAAGTGGCTTCCCAATTCCATATCAACCAATTCATTGAACTGCCAATCTTTTTTTCGCAGCCTGATTCAGTTGCAGAACGAGCTCTACACATTTTAGATTTTAAACGAGCACTGATGTTTTACATTGACAGAACTGAAGATTTTAGAAAAACTAAACCGGTCTTTGCAGCTTTTTTACTACCTCATAAAGGCAGTCCAATATCCAAAAACCTTGCTGTGCGAAAGCAAAAAGACAGTTACCTGTTACTCCTAGAGCCCATCATACTAGGGTAAAATGTAGATAGTATGGCTTTCCTTGGAAACATACCTATAGCTGACATTTGTAAGGCAGCTACATGGTCTACACCCAATACCTTTACAAAGCATTACAATGTTGACATACTAGAACGTCAGCAAGCCAGTCTAGGTCAAGCTGTGCTACAACCACTTGTCCATTCAACTACAACTCCCATAGACTAGCCACCACTTTTATGGAGGGACTGCTTTACATTCTGTGCAGAGCATGTGTATCGCCAGCCACACATCCCATTGAACTAAAAATTTTACTTATCCAGTAAGCATCTGTTTGTGGCATGTAGTGCTGTAGATTCACATGCACCATCCCTCCTCCTCGGACGCCTGTGGCCTTTTCATTTACTTTATACTTGTATATTGTTGTACTTCTTTAGTTACATTTGCATGAGCATATCTTTCTCTATACTTCCTCTGCACTCCTTTTTCTCACCTTCCTGCTGGAAAATAATCTAACAAAGGAGTCAAGGCCTCTGCGCAGTATCACTGAGAAGGAGAACTCAGTTCTGTGACTCGAAAATGCTTCTTTGAAGAAAAACAACTTGCAACACTCCAGACCAAACACTAGATGGCAGGCCTATTCAGAGCACGTGAATCTGCTGCACTACATGCCACGAAAAGATGCTTACTGGGTAAGTAACAGTTTCCATTTTTATCATTTTTGTATTTGATGAATGCTTGTTTTGTTTATTCATTTGTGGTTCAACTCATCGAAAATGCTGAAGCTGTGTTCCCAGGCTTCCAAATGTGACTATGTAGGGGCCCCCGGATTTCAGTAATGATTCAGTGAGGGGCCCTTGGGTTACAGTAATGACTAAGTGGGGTCCACAGAAATCAAAAGATTAAGAACCACTTGTCTAAAGAATTCTCAACCCATGCCTGAAAAGCTGGCGAGAAACTTGGACATTTTGACAGACAATACAAATGGCATAAAAAATTCAGTTGTGTTAATTGTAGCTTCTCCAATGGTATTATGGGTATGCTTAGGAAGGTCTTCACCTGTATTCATTTACATTGCAGAAAGACTTGTCACTCATGCTCTTATTACCAGTCCCTTAGACTATGGCAATGCACTGCTCATAATCCTAAATGAGTCGCCACTGTCATCATCAAATTGTGCAGAATACAGCAGCCAGATTTGTTTGTGGGGTAAGGGTTAAAGCTGTTGCCACCACACAAGTTTAGCTCCCGGACATGGCACTGGCGATTCGCACGATTCGCATGGCCAGAAGTTGTGGCTGTGCTGTCTCTGATCTTACCCACACAATTGGAATCAGCTACTGATATCCCTATAGTTTTTTTAATGACTCTATATTATAGATTTACTCCTTCTTGGATTGAATTGGCCAGCCTCCGAATCGGAATACTTCCTGGGGAGTAAGCAGATATGACTAACAAGTTACTTCAACTTAACAGTGTTATGTTTTATTCTGCTACTTTATTAAATTGTCCACATGCTTGTTTATTTCATGTACGAATGCAACATATTGGCCTTCACTACTTTTTACCCTAACTAATTAGCATATGCGTCCTAATTGTTTTTCCATTTAACTTCTCCTTTATTTATTTAAAACAGAATATGGTTTACGTTTGGCCAGTCACATCTTTGTAAAAGAAATATCGCAGGATAGCTTGGCAGCAAGAGATGGAAATATTCAAGAAGGTGATGTTGTGCTTAAGGTAAGAGTTTTTTTCTACTTGCCAGCTAGATGTTGCTGTGAAGAAAGTAGATCTACTTCTCAAACTATTTTTAAAAACTGCTTGTTCCTATTGATTTCCGTTCATGCGTTTTGTTTAGCATGCGTTTGTGCAGATGTTTCTTTTACATTACAGTTACAGCTTGCTTAACCCTTTTTTTCTCAGTAAAGAGCTGTGAAACACAAATTGTCACATCCCCAATCACATGCCAAGGTAGTCCTCAGGTGCTCAGTGGGAAAACCTTAGAAAATGAATTGCTAATAAGGCTTACAATATGTAGGGTCACAAGTGCCGAACAGACTCTGTTAGCTTCCGGAATCCCTGTGTCTTCCAACACATTCTACTTCAACGTGCAGGCAAATGTTTACCTGTATGAATGGTTCTTTCACCCCTTGCCACAGATTACAGCAGTGTGGTGATGGAGTGCTTTCCTTCTTGCAAATTCTGGTGCCAATTGTATAGTTCAACAATGGACTGTGATGCAGCTCGAGTAATTACCAGTGGCTGAGATTAATTCAAGCTCTCCATTCATCACTTTTTAGTATACTTTAATGTGTCACCCTAAGTGGAACCATGTCAATCTGGGTCAAGCTGTCTCTGGTACCAAACTATGCCTGACTGATAATCCCTAACTAAGGCAAAATCGATCCTGGATTGCCTATATTCTAGTTCAGGGAGGGTCTGGCCTGGCAGTTAGGTCTGGATTGTTCCCATTGGAGCAGGTTCAAGACTGATTTGCATACGGTGGGGCATGGTGTGCAAAATAACTATGGTGTGAGATGCAGCCACAAGTAATTACCAGTGGCTGAGATAAATTCAGGCATTTCATCACTTTAAAAAATATTTTAGTGTATCTTTAGTTGTGGATAAGACTAATTATCACATTTAAATACATTTAAAAAAAGTGAATCGCATTAGGTTCCACAAGGAAGACGGTGGTTACTTTTTAAACCATAAACGTTATTAAAGGGTTAGCAAAGTTACAAATTCAAATAATCAGATTAGTTATTAATCAATAATTTATACATTAATGCATTAGTCAGTGTATACTTCAAAGCAATTGAAAAATCATAGACCCAAAAGGAAGTATTATAAAGTTGGAAAATTGAGTAAAATGAGTTCTTCCATAGATAGAGCACCATACTCTGGGAAACATTCTGCTAGTAAGACAGGAAAGTGGTATTCTGAAAGCATCTGAAAGCATCTGAAAGCATCAGAAAGGCATCTGCCATGCATCTGCGGGGCATCTAAGAGGCTTCTGAACTCTCGCCTACTCATTAGGTTACATCGCACAATCCTAGTACATGATACACTTACACATGGTTTCCATATAACCGGCTAGCCAGGTTAAGACACACAGATAATATAAAGTGCTCATTTTCTCAAACTTCTACACACACGAGTCTACTCTGAGCATTTTTCAAACTTAGTTATCTTCAACATGATGAGATACATTGGACCAAGCTGTACTCTGCAGGTGTATTGGAATAGCTGGTTAGTACATTCTACAAAGATTGCAGAAAAGAGAGCATTTCACATGAGAACATAAACAAGGCCATATTCACGTTGTAAATGCCGACTGAACTACACCTGGAACTTAGACACGTCATGTGACATAAGATCGCAACCAGACAATAGACATTTTTAAATACAGTTCTACATTAACTATAGCCCATTTAAACATGAAAAATATACGCTTCATACATTTGCATTTTAAATGTTAATGTAGATACATAACATGAAATATAGGGTGTACAGATAATGTACAGGTAAAAACAGTAGCCAAAGTGTGCTCTGAAGATGAGATATGCTCAGGAAAAAAATCAGACCTCCCCTTTTGCTTCCACAGCAGCCCATGCTTTGCTTGCGTTGGTCATCACTCTGCTTTCTTAAATAATTCCATCCTCAGCTATTTTCCGGTCTTCTGTTTAC
Source organism: Pleurodeles waltl (assembly GCF_031143425.1). NCBI lineage: Eukaryota > Metazoa > Chordata > Amphibia > Caudata > Salamandridae > Pleurodeles > Pleurodeles waltl. Next base: position 274,526,209 of record NC_090440.1, read on the forward strand.
CTCCATCTGAAAAGCTTCCATAAATTTTCAAAATGCATGTGAAATTTATTTTTATCCTAACATTGATCTGTATTTTTTTATTGCTTAATGAATCTACATGCCATTTGATTTAAAATTGTTTTTGTCCTAGTGTTATTTGCATATAATATTCTAGTCATAAAAGCTTTGACATAGTGATACAAAAAGCCTATTCACATCATTTTGTAAGATCTGACGTTCAACGAGTCAACATGCATCACAGTCTTCAACCTTCTCAACCAGGTCATTATGATCAGATTTCTACCACACCCCATATGTGAGGAACATTCTTTGAGCTCTGCTCAGTTACAAATAAGGTGCATTTTTCTCCTTCCTCTATGACTTAATTCCTTGGTTGCTGGGCCTTCCACCCAGTGCTGGACCCTTTTTTGGCTATTTGAGGTACTTTACACTTGGGGGCTCCATAACTTTTTTCCACATAAGGTATCCATACCAAAAATGTGTCATTTTTTCCCCCCAACATCCTGGTGATTGCAAAGGTATGCAAGGTTTGTCGATATTCCTGAGGGGACCAAGAAAATAGGTAAAATATAGCACAATCTTTGAGTTTTTTTTGTTTTTTGTTTTTAGAAAAATAGGTAATAGTGCTCCAGATAACTGTCTGACTTCTTCTCTAAAAATGGCATCCACAATCTGTTTGCTGTACTAAGTCACCATCTTCCCAGCTTTCAGGAACCTGCAGAACTGAATCCAAAAACATAATTTTGTACCACAGGTATAGCATTTTTCTAAAAGCTAGCCTATTTTTCCTATTTTTGTCCTCTCAACCTACTTCCAGTTTATGGTAGAAACCAGTGTGAAACCCATGGGTAATCCAGAAAAGCTATAGATTTCAGAAAAGTAAATAAAATTCCAAATTTAGAAATGGATCATGTGTAGATCCCTCAAGGTTTTGCCAAGGAAAAGAACTGTTGAAATGAAGAAATATTGAAAATGAGTAGGAAAAACTGGGCATTTGTGACATTTTCATCTCCAACCTTTTGTCACAATGGCCGATTGACAAAAGCAATATACCATTACGTCTCCTAGACTCTTCTGGTTGCGATGATATATAGGGATTGAAGGTTCTACAAGAATCCATGGTACCTATTGGCAACAGCTGCAATGGTTTTTCATTAAGTATGGACTAATTATTATAGTGAAATAGGTAGAGTGAAAAAGGTTATCAAAGAAACTTATGCATTTCTGAAATGAGCACAAAATATGGAATTTAGGAGCAGTGGTAATTTCTGCATCTCTAAATTTGTGGATACCCGTAATAGAGGCTGTTTTTCAAAATGCCATCTTTCTTATACACTGGCTTACAATTGAAAGGCACAAATGCAGTGGGTAATAACAATTATTGTACTATTCTGTGCTCCTACATTTCTCCTGATAAAAGTGGTACCTCACCTGTATGGGTAGGCCTAGTGCCCGCAACAGGAGCCGGCCCAAAATGCAAGATGGACGTAGCACATTTTTCCACAGAAAACTGACCCTTTTTCCGATGTGTGTAGCTTGCGATTTTGGACCCTAGCTCAGCCGGTACCTGGTGAATCCTAGCCAACCTGGAAATTGTTTGAAACTAGACATCTAAGGGTATCCAGGGTGGGTTGACTTGCTTGACTCACCACGTTTTTTGACCGATAATCTCTTGCAAATCTCAAACTTTGATTAAAAAATACATTTTCCTCACGTTTCTGTGATGGAATGTTCTGGAATCTGCGAGAAGCCACAAATTTCCTTTGACTCTGCATTACCCCAGGTCATCTGATAAAAATGGTACCTCACTTGTGTGGGTAGGCCTAGTGCCTGCAACAGGAAACGTCCCAAAATGCAACATGGACACAGCACATTTTCCCACCAAAAACGTACCCTTTTTCCAATTTTGGAAGCTGGGATTATGGCCCTTAGCTCAGCCGACTTCCAGGGAAACCTAGCCAACCTGTAAAAAAAAATTTAAACTGGACACCTAGCGGTATCAAGGGTGGGCTGACTTGTGTGGCTCTCAGCACGTTTTCTGACCCAGAATCCCCTGAAAAGCCCACCCTTTGCCTAAAAAACACATTGTCCTTCCAGTTCACCTAAAAAAAAAAAATCCTTGGATTTCTGTGAGTCGAAATCCTCTGGTCTGCTGGCAGTCACGCATTTCCTACCACCCAACATTTCCTCAAGTCTTCCGAGAAAAACAGTGCCTCACTTGTGTGGGTGGGCCAGGTGCCGGCGACAGGGATTGGCCAAAAACATATTGTGGAGATATCAAAATTATTTATCACAAAATGACCTAACTTTGCAGGGGGGGGCATCTGCGTTTTTGGTCCTTGGCTCTACGGCCAGCTAGGGAAACTTACCAAACCCAGACATTTCTAAAAACTAGACAAATGGGGGAGTGCAGGGAAGTGCGGCTTGCGTGGATCCCCCAACGTTTTCTTACCCAGAATACCCTGGAGAGGTGAAATGTTGAATAAAAACACCCTTGTGGTGCGCAGACATCACAGATGGGTGGGAGGCTGGGAGAGACATGGAGACGGTTGTGTGTCTCCTCCCGGGGGAGCTTTTATACTGGAGAATTCTTTTAAGCCCTCCCTGGTGACAGCCTGTGGCTGTCAGACAAGCTAGGGGGGGGGGGGGTGCGTGTGATAGCTAAAGGCCGGAACACGCACTGAACGGGTTAAGGAACCTTCTTGGAAATCAGTAAAAATAATACCAATAATTGGTCATGACTGATCAGAAGGACTGAAGGTCACAAAGAACCCAGCCACAGTGGCTGAGATGATTCCTAAACTTAAAAAGAAAATGCCTCTGCTTTTCTCCTCACCCCCCCCCACTCCCCTATAGACTCAATAGTAAAGCATGCTGCTCAACGATTACCAAGGAACTCAACTTCACCAGCCACTGCACCACCTGAGAGAGCAGAGAACTCAGTAATGTGGGCAATTGATTTCCAGCCAAGGGGGTAATGTCAGTCAGGATGACCCCTAACAATTCTTGTGAGATATGACCACCAGATATGGTCATACATTGTGCCATATTTTGAGTAGCTGACAATGAGAAGACTGAAGCAAAAGTGATGTTCGGGAGAGGGTGGACAAAATCTCCTGTTGTTGCACTGTAATGAACAGTCCATGAACAGGATTCAGACAGATGGCTGGTGCAGCTTTCCTATGCAGATGAGGTTGACTGTGTTCTATCTCTTGTAGAAGAGAGGTACGAAATAGAACTGAAGACATGCCATATGATGGCACATTCGTCTTTGGCCAAGATGTGGAAGAAGCTCTCCATTCTATTAAATCGGACACAGTTAGATGTTTTGTTACCCTTCAGCAAAGATGACTTCAGCCCTTTCGTGGAACCTGGGGAAGGGGACAGTTTTCTGATAGAGAAGGTTTCCAACCTTATGGGTACTAACTGCCTCAATAGACAAGCTCCAAAACCACCAGTGTCCTACCATAAGGAGGCCTTCCAGAGAGAATTCTAGGAATCAGTCACTGGCAACAAGCACTCAAGATGTCATTGACCCTATGGAGGAGAAGGTCATTAAGAATCTAGAAACACCTTTAGAGAGAAAAATCTTATTTTGTTACAAACAATGGGTCGATATAACATAGGATATGTAGGTTTTGAAGCTCATACAATTTGGCCACATACTATAATTCATCCAAAAATCAGTGGACCCCACTGATGTTTGTCTGTTACAAACAGAAATTTGCACCATCTTACAAAAAGGAGTGTTAATATAATTCTGAGAGACATTTATGCTTTTTTCCTGCTTCTTTCCTCATGAAAAAGAAATCAGAATAGAGACTGATTCTGGATGGATGTAATCTAAACATGTTTCTCGGGAAGCAAACATTTTGCATCATAACTTTGCAAGATGTTCTTCAACTGTTCCACCAAGGAGATTACATGACATGTATGGACCTACAAGATGCATAGTTTTTATATACCAATTCATCACAATCATTGCAAATTCCTTTGATTTGCAGCGGCTGGTCACTATCAACAATCCAGGTCCTTCCGTTTAGCCTGAAATCAGCCCTTATGATACTAACCAAGTGGATGTAGTGGCACATCTGAGAAGGCACGGTTATCCCATTTTCCCATATCGAGACGATTGCTAAGTCTGAGCAAGTTTCTCCAAAAGCAGTAACCAAAGACTGTACGGAGCCCAGATTAGGCCTTACTCTAAGCAAGGATAAATCGTCTTTAATCCAGTGCAAAAATACCAAGTTTTTAGCATCAAGATAAGACACCTTTGTTCTGAAATCTTTTCCATTTAAGGAGAGTAGAGCGCATCACTAATTTGTCCAATAAGTGACAAAAAGAAAAATCAGTCCGCATCTAGCTCTTCAAGTATCTTTTAGGAATCTTGCCCTCCTACATCCATTTGATGCCACACTGCTGCTTTTACATGAGGCCCTTTAAAGAAGAGCTTGAGAAACATTGGCTACAAACAGAAGGTTCATTTGATGGTGTCATAAGTATCAAGCCGAATTAGAGAAGCCTTTCCTTGGTGGATGCAACACCACATCATTAATGTGCTATTGTCTTTTCTCCAGGAGGACACTCGTTTCATTTATCATGACACTCTTGCCTAGAGGGTTGGGGTGAACGCCTGCAGGAATTAGCAGAAGGTGTCAAAAGGTCACCTAGAGTAGCTCAACTAAATATCAACAACCTGGATTTGAAAACAATAGTATTGGTCCTAATTTGTTTCTTCCAAGAATAAAAAAAAAACTCCTTAGTTTTGGTCCAGACAAACAACACAACAAGTATGTACTGGGTCAACAAGGAGGGAGGAATATGTTCCCACCTTCTGTCCAGAGAAGCACAACTTATATTGGACCTGGCCATATGAAATCATATTCTAATAAAGGCAGAGCATGTACCAGGCATAACCAGTTCGGGGTCTGACAGCCTCAGCAAAACACCAAAAGAGTGCCAAGAATGGGATTTGAATCAAATGCAATTGAACCTCGCCTTTCTGTGGGGCAAAGACATAGAAAGGTTGGCACACACAATACAGTAAATAGCATCATAAAAAAGCAATCAGTATGAGGCAGACCCAGACTTGAAATGGAAGTATTTAAACCAACTTTAATAGTCTTGAAGTACCTGTTGCAATGAGCAACTAGATATAAGACTAATTCCAGGGCATTTTGAAAGTAGTCAGGAACCAGGTATTCCTGGGCAGCCAGCATGTGTTTTGTCCTGGTAAACTTTGTCAAAGCTGCAATATGGCAATCATACATTATGTCTAAAGCAAATGTCCTTTTTAGGTTGAATTTTACCTTGACTTTTTTCTAAAGGTGATTTTTCGCATAGTTTTCCACTAACATGAGAATGTTCTGCTGCACACACATTTATTTGTGGTAGGCATTGTTGCCCTGTAGCCTGCACATTGAATCCAGGGATGAACAATCAAAACGTGATGCTCTTGTTTTCTCTTTTTGTGCTGGTTAGGAGACAACCGTTTATGCTAGACAACCCAGAGTAGCTGTTCTGCATCTCTGTCACAGTGCGGTAAGGACGTTTATTTAATAAAACAACATCCATGCTACACTCGTTGAGAGGAGCACTTCATACCAGGTTATCATAGAACTGCTATGAACTGTGGCTGAGATGTAGCCCTACTGACTCCAACCTCCATCCTGCAAATGAAGAGAACCTGTACACTTAAACCAGCTTTCTAACACCTAAGACCTAGGTATGGGGGTTAGACTATCCCAGTTGACCTGGCAGAGAGTACTCCTGCTGTGTTCTTTTTTTAGTATACCGGGGTGTGCAATTCCTAAAGACTGACACGAAGGACAAATTGTTTGGCGTCAAGGGCAACAAGTTTTCATGTTTATTTTTTCCCTGGGACCTAATCCTTGCAGAACAAATACTTTGACTGCCGGTTTACATTACCACATTAGGGGGTCGGGAAGGGAATTGTCTGCGGTTGAGGTAATATCTGTGTTTATATGTTAGTTCTGTTTAAACTTTTATTCATGGTTCATTACTGAAAAGCCTTTATTAGGGTGAGTGCTCTAAGTAAATGTTGTAAGCCTGAACTGCATTATTGCCAGTGCTTCTAGTAAAAAAAAAAAAAAAATGTGCACACATGCTTGTGAAGTTTAACAAATATAGGGATGCATAGCCCAGAATGCTCTCGGATTAAATGCAAATATTTGCAGAAGTTTAAAAGCAAGATTCATGATTCTTTGCTTTCGGAATAAAAAGTTAACAATAAAAGCAACTAGGAAAAAAATGTTTTGCTATAATACAGTGAAATTTTATGGTTTAAATATTTTTATTATATTGATTGTATGAGGCAACAATAACAAGTAAACATACCAAACAACAGGGTGAGTAAAACTTACAGTGAAACTGTTAATTCCTGCATTCCTTGCTCCCCCACCACCCACCCCCCCCCCCCCCCCCCCCCCCAGGGACTCTCAATCATATCTTTAGAAAAGAGGTCAGGTGGTGTACGCACTCAAATAATTTTGGGTTAATGAAAACTGAACTGGGGTGCACCAGAAGACTCAACATTCTTAAATGTTTAGGACAGGTCAGTTTGCGGAATTCCTGGGTCTCCCTAGCCCCATGTAGGAGTTGCCCAGGGTCGATAGGGCCAGAGATAGTTTTTCCATTCCCAGCATGTGCCAGAGAATGTGGAGCCAAGCTGGTGCATGGGAACTGTTGTGGTACCCCTTTGTGGTAATATTGTTTGATGGACCGCTCCCAGGGTGAGGCCAATTTGTCGTCCTCTACGAGAATTAAGTGGGAATGTGAATGGGTTGGGAAGGCCGAGTATTGATGGAAACCTGGGTATCTGAGTTTCAAGTGAGTGTCTATATCTTGTAGGACCTTGTCCCAGAATTGGGATAGTTTGGGACAATTACAGGGGATGTGGATTAGTGTGCCCGCAGGCCACATTGTGTCTGGCAGTTGTCTGGACAGGTGCGGTAGCATTTCTATAGGGGGAGAAATGAGGGTGCGTCTGGCACCAGTGGGTACTAATTTTCACTGCTGTTTCTATACTCTCCGAGTAAAGTGCAGTATGTTGGACTCTATAGTATATCTCTCCCCATTCTTTAAAGGTCAGTTGTCTACCCAATTCCTGCTCCCAGCGGCATGGCCTCAATAATCGGTGTTTCAGGGGGTGGGCTTGAAGGAGGATGGTATAGAGATCTGATATCATTCCTTTGTCCATGAGCTTCCGGAGAAGCCACTGTTCGAAAATTAAGGGTCTCTGGGACCCAGGATGCATTGCCGAACACGTGGTCCAGTGTCTGATCTGGAGATAGCTTGGACTCCAGTAATCCAAAGTCCACTCTCAATTGTTCAAAGGTGCTAGGCTGCATGATAATATGTTCTGATGTTGATAATGGCCAGTCTACCTTCTTTTGGGGACCAGCCATTACCCTGAGGGCATGGTACATCCAGGGCCATCTGTCCCCACAGATAAAATCGGACAACTCCTCTTGTAGTGCTCGAGCACCCTAACCAGAGCTGCGCAGGTAAAGTTTGAAATAAATAGAGATTCTTTGGGGGTGCTGTCATTTTGAAGGCCTAGCCAAGAAAGAGGGTATGAGTGACACTGACCGAGATCTTGTTTAATTTTCCTAATGAGGGCTCAGTAGTGCACCAATGCAGTGTCAGCTACTGTCACTGCTAGTTGGATTCCCTAATAGGAAATAGTGTTCATGGTCCCCTGGACAGGAAAACTGCCGGAGAGCTAGCGGGGATCTTGAGACAGTCAATGCTTTGGATTTCTGGATATTGATTTGGAATCTCACTGCTGCACCGAAGACCTCAGCTTCATCCAAAAATGTCAGTGAGGCCATTCCTGGGTCATCTATGACAACAAGGACATCATCTGCATATAGACTGATGGTGTGTTTCTCTCCCCCAAATCAGACCCCAGTAATACGGGGGTGATCATGTATCCGCTGATCGAAAGGTGCCATAGAGAGCACGAATAATAATGATGACAGAGGGCATCCTTGGGTTCCTCTGCTTATGGGGAAGGGAGTCGACTCAACACAGTTTACATTGACCGTTGCCTTTGGGCCACTCTAGTTATTCAATGTCCAATTTCGGAAACGGGGTCCTATTCTGCAGCGGATAGGTGCTTCTGCTAAGTGAGGCCAGTGAACATGATCAAAGGCCTTTTCATCATCCACTTCCAGCAACACAATTTCTCGGATCGTTTAGCCTTGTCTATAATATGAAGAATTCTCTTCGTATTGTCACTACATGTGGCTGGGTAGTGAGCCCTGACTGATCTGGGTTAACCATTCCCGCCATCAGTGGGTTTAGTCTAGCTGCTAGGGTGCCCGTGAATAACTTTGTGTCAACATCGAGGAGGGAGATCGGCAGGTAGGACTCACTTTTTTGTTTGTCTTTTCCACGCTTAGAAATGACTACAGTGGATGCATCTATCAAAGACAGGGATAGGTCATGTGGGCCCTCTGTAGAGTGAAACACCCGGGCCAGGACGGGTGCCAGCAAGCGGCAGAAGGTCATGTAGAAATTTGCTGGGAATCCATCTGGCCCTGGTGATTTATGGGGCTGCGAGTGAGCAATGGCCACTATTGCCTCCTCTGTACAGATAGTTTGATCATTCTCATATGCTTGTGACAGAGGCAAAACTGAGATGTTGGCGGTCCTTAAGTAGCCATCGATGGTTGCATCCGGTAAAGGCTGGGCAGTGTAAAGGTTGCTGTAGAAATACCTACATTTGGTGGCAGTGTGGACATCGGTACGGAGCATTGAACTGTCTGATTGGGTCAGCTCCTCCACAGTCATGGCATGCAGTTGGGCTCCGAGTCTGTTGGCTAGCAATCGCCCACACTTATTGCCCGCAACGTAAAAGGAGTGTTTCAAGCAGATGATGGAACATTCTGCTACATCTAGGTGTGCTAATTGTTTGCTGGCCGCCTTCAACTGTCTCTGCACTCTAGGGGTGCCAATGCAAGGATGGATGCATTCTAATTCTGTAACATTTTGCTGCAATTGTTCTCTCTTTTCCCGACTTAGCTTGTTATTGGCCACAGAGATAGCTGAGAATTCCCCTCAGACTACAGCTTTTAAAGCCTCCCACAGGACCACAGCGGAGGTGTCAGCCATGTCATTGAATGTAAGGTAGGTCTGAATAATCTGTTCCATTTGCATAACCTTCGCAGGTCTGCGCGCAAGGGTCTCGTGCAGGCGCCCCAAGTGATGTGTGGGGGACACCGGGGGAAAGGCAAGGTCAACTATGACTGCTGCTTGGTCAGACAGGGACTGGGGTTCTATATCGATGTCGGTGATCAAGCTGTGTAGTTCCATCATTCCCAAGAAGTAGTCCAGCCTGGCATACGTTTTTTGTGTGTGAAAGTAAAATGTGTAATCTCAATAGTGCGGGTGGTTCAACCTCCACAGAGCCTGCAACCCCATTTCTCATAGCCAGTGAGCGCCCTCGACTGAGATCTCCCCAGACATGCCCTGGAGTTGTGCTAAGAAATCCATGTCATTACTGAATGCTATGTTAAGGTCTCCCCCAGCAGGACCAGCTTCTCTCTAAAGCTCAGTGTGTCAGTAACTGCTTACGGATGAAGGGCTCTTGGCCATCGTTCAGGACCAACGCACTGCCCATGGTCAGTACTTGTTCATCTCCCCGGATATGATACACTAGGAGTCTCCGGTATCTTTCACCCGTCCTTTGAAGACCAATGTAGCTACCCCTGCTGTTTTGCCAACCCAGGAGGAATGTAGTTGGTGTGGGAAAGCCCGGGACCTCAGGCGATGCCAGTCTTCGTTCCTGCAAAAGACATATCTCTGCCCCTAGTAGCAGGTGCGATGTCTACCTTGTCCAGAATAGATGTCCTTCTGTAGAACCCGACCTCATAAATCTCCTACATAAATCCCCTTGTATCAACATGAACATAAACAGTGTCCCTGGGCGGAAGCGGGTTGTTTACCCGATCTCCCACCCTCTAGTGGATGTAAGGAATCTGAGATTGTGGGCAGTGCGACTCCTCCAATCATGCCTCTCTCTCTCTCTCTCCTCCCATACCCACAGAGCTATCTGTCGCGGAATGTGCAGCCCAAGAGCGTTGGATTTGTCAAGAAGACACTAGTAGGTCAGGTGTGCACTGGTGTGTCCATTGTCTCTAGCACCACCCACCATTCCTGCCCCATGGGGTCCGGTCCAGCCACAGATCTCTGTTGGATGACGGGTGCTTGTGCCAGTGGGGGCACTTTGCAGTTCTGCGGTGGTTTGGACTTGGTTTGTCCTCTGTGCTTGTGTCCCTGTCTAATCCCAATAATTCACATGCTGCTGACAAAGATCAAAGTTGGTGAAGTTGCCCTTACCAGCGCAAAATGATACGGAATGGGTGTCCACAGGAGTAGAACACCCCCTTCTCCTGGAGGTAGGTTGTCACTGGGCGAAAGTCTCTTTTTTTTTTTTTTTTTTTTTTTTTTGGAGAGGGATAGCGGAGAGGTTCTGGTATAATGTCAATATGTAACCCCGAAAGTTTAGCGTGTGGAGCTCTCTCGCTTTGAATATTACCTGTTCCATCCATGGAAAATTATGTACGCGTGCCAGGATGTCAGCCAGGCAGGACGTGGACAATCGGAGAAGGCCCACCCTGTGCACTCTGTCCAACTGAACAGCTGCCTCAGAGGGACCTAGAATATGAGCAAAGAGATGGTGAGGGGAGACCATGGGTAAGTGGCACTCTTGTGATTGGCTGAGAGTCAAAGAGAACCGGACATGTGGCCAGGGGTCGTTTTGCAGCAGGCAGTCTCTCCCGCAGTTAGTCTGCCCCTCTCTGTTGACCTCTCCTATCTTCTCCCTCGATCAGTTCCTTGCCTGCCAACAGCACCCCACCATTCCCGACCCCCTCAAGCCCCCGCACCGAGCTGCAGGCAGGGGGACTGCTATGCCTATGTCTAATATGGTGACCAGGACTGAGGGGTACGTCCTCAAGCTGTTATTGGGGTGGGCACTGTAGGCCCTGTGTAAGGCACCGTCTGTGCAGGTTATGCTGGTGGTGGCATGCATATAGGTTTTTAGGGGTAGCTGCATTGTCGCCTGGCCGGGCATGACTTCGGAATTCTCCTTGTGCTGAATGAGGAGCTTCAGTTCATGATGGATGCCTGCTCTTTCCATGAAGCAGTGCTGAGGCCTTTGCTTCCGTTGGGTAGTGCTTTGGTGGTGCGTGGCGTTTGGTCTCTCAGCACCCACAATAAGGTCACTTGGTTGTGGTGACCCGGGAGGCCGATGACCTGCCCCCGGGCCAGGGCCCGCACCACAGATCCTCAGTCACCCCCAGTTGCAGGCACTGCAGCCAGTAGCGGGCCTCTTGCTATGGTGGTGGAGGATCTCTGCAGTTGATGGCTGTGCAGCCCTCTTCGGGGGTATAGTGGGCGGGCCAATCACCTGCAGTCACGTAGCAATCTTCCGGTATTGTTGGAGGCCAGGCCTGAAGCCAGGTCCCCTGCCTGGTAGTCCCGCCTCTTACTCTGTGCGTTGCGTGGTACCTGTCAGGTCATTGGTATTGAAACGCCAATAAAAACATATCTAAAAAAAACCAAAAAAAAACAGTGTTCTATCTTTCACCTTGCAAGCGCCTTTTGTGCACCAAGCACTTTTTGAAGTTAATGTGAATAATTACTAAGAGTGAGCTTCTTTTTTCGATTTCTTAAGCAACTAATTCTCCCCTGTATAAATTATAACATGAATTCAACATGTAATGTATAACATGAACGTGATATTGTATGAAACAGCCTTAAAAGTTAACATTAATTAGTGGAACATTTGTCCTGTAGAGAGCAGACCACACCCTTTTCTGAATTGGGAAAGGTATTACCCCATATGAAGGACTTTGGGTAATAAAGTTAACCTTGGGAAAGAGCTTTCACTCCTTTAAATGTCCTGCCATTAAAGTTGATTGCTCCTCTAATGTTTTTTTAATTCTCATGTAAGCATGAATGTATGTAAAGTATAAGGGTAGGTCTATAAAGAGTAGGTACATGCATTTTGTGAATTGCATTTGGGCGGTATTTATTTACAACGGACCTCTCAGCAGAAGTAGTGGAGTGCTTCACATAAAACAACATGTTACATAGGGAAGTTCAATCCAGAAGAAAAGAAGCATCTTACAACAAACTACAATAGGAAAATGTATAGTATAAATAACAATAGCAAAGAATATGACAATTAATAGTTCAGTTGAAAGTGGTGTCTGAGTAGATGAGCTTTTAGAGCCTTACCAAGGGCCTGAAAGTTTGGATTTCATCACTGTTCTTCTGGGAGGTTGTTCCAAGTTATGGGTGCTTGACAGAAGAAGGCTTAGTTGAGGTTGTTTGATTTTCATCGTGATGAGTGAAATTGATATGCCTCTTGTGTTTCTCAGGCCTCCTGTAGTGCCGAGTTTGGCAGACCGAAGTGAATTGGCTTGCGTGTGATGCAGTTTATTTTAAAGTCAATTCTGTCCTTGAATGGGAGACAGTAGAGCTTATTTTTTAATTAGGGTGTTTTTGTGTATGAATTTATCTTGCTTCCTTCAATAGGCATGTATCAAAGAGCAGGTTGGCTTTGAGCAGTGGTACTGATGCTTTGGTATCCCAGCTATTATTGTGTTGCCACCATTAAGGTGAGACAGAACCGTGGATTGCATCACTATTCTGAAATCTACTGGAGGGGTAGTGGGCTTGAGCTTCCTGAGGAGGGAGAGTTGACAAGAGGCAGTTTAAGCCAGCTTAGGTATGTCGGATTGTATAGTTAATTGCCATCTGTGGTAAATCCAAGAGATGACTGACCAATGAGGTGGAGGTTCCTAACAGGGAGAACATGTAGCCAGGACTGTATTGGGGCAGGGGAATCTCTTGAATGTAAGAGTGGGAACTCTGTGTTAGGTAAGTCTAATTAAGAGAGAACTTAGTCACCCAGTCTGTATTACCTACAAAGACTTTTGTGATGGGTTGGAGATTTTCAAGTAACGTTGGTTATCATCTGCATACTGATGAATTTATATTCCTTTCTTTGACTATATTCCGAGGTTCCATGTACAATTTGAATAGGTAGTGGGGATAATGTAGACGCCAAACGCACTCCACATTTTAGGGGCAAAGTTGATGATCAAAATGTTTTCATCTGCACATATTGAGATATTAAAGAATGAGGAGACCTATTTCCATACTCAAACATCTATTCAATTTCTTGTGCATAGACTGAAAGTCTACAAGAGAATGGGATATGTATGAAAATACTTTCTTTCTGACATAGCCCTCAAACATCTCATAGTTTGAAACTTTTTTTTTTTTATTAACCAGGCACTTTTAAGGAATAAAGGTTAATACTTTCTTTAGAATAACTGTGTAATAAGACATTTAGGGCCTGATTACAACTTTGGTGGAGGGGGTTAATCCGTCTCAAATGTGACAGATATCCTGCCCACGATATTACGAGTTCCATAGGATATAATGGACTCCTAATACGGCGGGCGGTATATCCGTCACATTTGGGATGGATTAACCCCCTCCGCCAAAGTTGTAATCAGGCCCTTAGTTTTAAATTACAAGACGTTTGAGGGCGGCAAATACACTTCTCTTTTGTTCCTATTTTCTTATACATTTCAAGTTTAAATCAGTACAAAAGAATGTGAATAGGCCAGGTGCTGAAAAAAATGGTTTCCTCCTCCTTCAGCATCTCAGTTCATTTAAATAGAATCAATTAAAATACTTTAATTCACGTTCAATGGGTGGATATATGTCATTCTTAACTTCTGTTTTGCTTCTATTTTGTTGTGTTGTTTTTTTGAGATATTTTTTAGATATTCCTGGGTTTGATGTTAATTTTAGGAAATATAATAAATATCTCAGTCCAAGAAGAAAGACACGGTGGTGGCAGTTTTATTGCAAAACGAATAATGTGTGCATCAAAAATACATTTACTCCAAGTGAATCTAAGAACTTTTCCTTTTAAAAAAATCTACTTTGTGTTTTTCAGATAAACGGCACAGTGACAGAAAATATGTCGTTATCAGATGCAAAGACTTTAATAGAAAGGTCTAAAGGCAAGCTAAAAATGGTGGTGCAAAGAGATGAGCGAGGAACTCTGCTTAATGTTCCCGATCTTGATGACAGTATTCATTCAGCAAATGTTTCTGAAAGAGATGGTACGTTAAGGACCTTGTGTCGATGGTAAAACACTTATAATAGATAAACTGAAGGTCTATTGAGACAAGCCCTCAGACCTATATATATATATATATATATATATATATATGTATATATATATATATATAAAATATTTTGACAGTATCATAGCTTCCGAGTTTTGAAAAGTATTTCTGATGAATAGCATGCAATGGAGGCATCCATGCTTGAGCTTTACTTGAAATGCATGTTTTAAAGGAAGCGTATTTACCGTTGTGGGGTGATCATACACCATCCTATTGCCATTTCATTGAAAAATCAACTTTTATTTAACAGACATTTCAGAAATTCAGTCGCTGGCATCCGATCATTCCAACCGATCACATGACCGGCCCCGCCGCAGTCGTTCACGATCTCCTGACCAGAGATCAGAGCCGTCAGACCATTCCAGACATTCTTCACAGCAGCCCAGCAGTGGCAGGTGATTTCATCAGGCTTCTCTTTTCTGATATAAAATTAACCGCGAAACGTATGCAGCCACCTTTAATGACATTGACTTAACTTGTAAAAAATATTCAACCTTTTTTATTCTTCAGCTTCCTTTTTGTTGTTTTGAGTCCATTTAAAGAGTGAATGAAAGTTTTTCCCCCATTGTGTCGAAAGGGATGCAACAGTTTACCCGGCTTAGAGTAAACAGCTCGTTAAAGGCAAGGATTTGCAAATTTTGTTTCATGTTTCTATGTTTGTCTGGTTCAAGGTAAATTAAATTCTGTGACAGCTAATATACTTCAATACAGTCAAAGACAGTAAATAGTGCAACACCGGAGCTTCTGAAAGCAAAGTTTATAAGTAAAGTTCACAAGCAGAAACTCTGTGGTTAAACATCAAAATGAGACCTCCTCATGGGGTTACGACATATAATTTTAGGAAGCAAATTGTTTGATCAACTAATGCGGATGGGTAGGATTTTCACTGTTATGACTGTAACGAGAATTACATTCATGTGTGCTTTTAATGTGTTCATAACATGTTTTTATTTCTCAGTGCAATAATAATTAAAGCAAGATACAGCTCAGAAGGCTAGGATCTACTTCACTACAATTAGAGCTCTATTTGGCACTGTAAAAAAGTTAAGAAATTTAGGAACTGCCTTGAAATCTAACCCGCATGTATGATATCGTCACACTAACATTGTTATTTCAAGACTTCTGTTGCTGCTTTTTGTGACTCTTCTCCCTTTTCTCTCAGTCATTTATTGTTTTTAATTTAGTTTTATTTCATGTCAAAAAAGCAAACTGATGCATGGATACATATTCACTGCAGTGGATAAAACACTCATGTCGTTGACATTTGTATAATCTTGCCTGCTTTTGCATGATAAAGAGCCCCTCTTTCTCTTATCCCTTAGTATGGATGACGTGATAAAAAAATTGTAAAGATGATACTTCCAAATGTCAATAAACCATATCTATGTAATAAGTGTTAAGCACATTTCCTCCTTATCGCCACCTACCACTCCTCCACCATTCAGTGTTCAAGCAGTATGTAGTCTCACCTGTAGCCCCGAATTCCAAACATATTTCACAGATTCTGTTGTTTTTTCAGCTGTGTCTGTAGCTATGTGCGTTGGTGAGTCACTTATGTTTGTAATGTCTAAGTAGGCCATATATTTCTGACTTTTCATTGCATGAAACCAATTTGTGAAGCCAGTCTTCTTTTGTGGGTGTAGTGGTTCTACCTAAGGGCATGGCGGTTCTGTATTTTGGCAGTAAGAGTGCCATTGACACAAATCATCTATGACCGCTAGGGATCAACTTCTCATAGACCAGTAGAAAAGTCAATGTTGCAGCTCCATTCGGCTTCCCGTTATGTCTGAAATTGTGTGTAGAGTCTCATTCCAGTAGTCAGAGATTGGCAGGCAGGACCAAGCAGGGTGCAGAAAGCCTGTGGGCCTCTCCCCACAGAAGGCAGGTGTAGGATCTGGAGCGATCTAGTTTGTGTTGATTCTCTGGATTGAAATGCACTCTGTCTAAAAAAAATTAAATCAGTAACTTATATTTATGGTTTAGGGATACCCTTCTAGTCTGTGTGCACCAGTAGTTCCACTTCTTCTCAGTTAGTCCTCCATCAGTCTCGGACTCCTAGGCCTGTCTGCGGTACATGTGGCCCACCATCCTTGACATGAAAATTAGGGTGTAAAGCTTAGATATCCAGCCAGTGGAATCTGTGGACTTGATCATTTGAGCCATCCGATCCAATCTGGGTGGCTCCTCTGAAAACCCTGGCAGTTTTTCCTGCACTTTGCAGGGGTGTGGAATTCTTATAGCTCAACGCCCAGGACATATTGATTAGCGTCAAGGACAACACGCTTTCATGTTTGAAACCCAACCCCCCTGCAGCACAAACTCTTTGGCTGTCAATTTACAGTACCACATTATGGATCAGGGACCCTTCTGCACTATCTGCAGCTTAGGTAATATTTGTGTCCAGTTGTATGATGGAACCACGCATGCCGGAACAACTCATGCCGTATCAACGCGGTCGGAATCACAACTGCGTTGTTTCCACACATGCCTCTACCATGCATGCCTTTACAAAAATTTTTCGTTGTAAAAGCATGCCTAGTAAATGCATGTGTGGAAACCACATGCAAAACGGCATGGGTGGTTAGATCATTTCCCCCCCCCCACCCCTGTCCTGAGGCCCAAAACTACCCCCAACACCTAAACTAACCGGACACCGCCCCACCCGCCCCAAGTCCTAAAAAGAACTATCCCAGCCTCCCACCCCTATAAACTATAAGTACCCTGACCCCACTACCGACCCTAAACCTAAAAAAAAAAAATACCCTGCCCCCCCACTCCTGCCCCATAAAATTAAACTACCACGACACCCCCACCCGCCCTGAGCCCTAAAAAAAAAATACTATCCCAAACCCCCACCCCTAAAAAGTAAACTACCCCAACACCCACTACCCGCCCTGAACCCTAAAACCTTCCCCTAATAAGTAAACTACCCTGACCCCCACCCACCCTAAGCCCTAAAAAAAAAAAAAATACCTATACCGACCCCTCTAACCCAACCCCTAAAAACTAAATTAGCCTGGCCCACCCACCCTGAGCCGTAAAAAAAAAGAAACACCCCTGCTCCTAAAAACTAAAGTACCTCAGCACCCCCCACCCACCCTAAGCCCTAAATCCATCCCCACTGCTAAAATCTACCCACCAACCCTGCCCCAACCCCACTTACCTCACTGCGTCCTCTCCCGATCCTTCCTCCTCTTATTTCTCCCCCCCTCCTTCCCTTCCTTAAACCTTACCCCACCCCTTTGAAAATAAACTACCCTGCCCCCACCCTATAACAAAATACCCGAACCCCCACTCCCACCCCTAAAAAAAACAAAAAAATAAAACCTAGCCCCACCCGACCCATTGAAAAACCCCAGAAAACTAGCCCGCCACCCAGAAATGGAACCCCTTAATCCACCACTACCCCTGCCCCAGCCCCTCTTATCTCACCGCTTCCACCCCCTAAAAAAAATCTTCAAACCCCCACCTCAGAACCTTAAAAAAAAAAATTATCCCACCCCACAACTTCCCCACCAATCCCTCCCCAGACCCTTAATTTTTTTTTTTTTAAAAGCCCACCACCCAATCCCTTAATCCCCCCCTCCACCCATGCCCCAGCCCCACTTACCTCACTGTGTCCTCTCCCGAACAAAGCATGTTTTTTTCTGTGCCTTAACCATGCATATGCGTAGTTTAGCACATGCGTGGTTAAGGCACAGAAAAGCCTGGTTACGCTTGCATGGTAAATGGCTGCATTGTTTACAACTCGTGATTTTAGGACGTTTCCCTTTGTGCCCATTGTGAGCGCTCTAAGGAAATGTAAGCTCCGACTGTACTACTGACAAAATGTGTGCACACGTTGGCAAAGTTTACTAATATGAGACTATGTATAATGCACCCAGAATGTTTTCTGATAAGATGAAAATATTTGCAGATGCTTCAAAGCAAAATTGCTGAGCTTTCAAAATAAAAAGTTCACCAAAAAAATGGAAACTATTTTCCTAAACAAACACCTGTAAAATGTTAGATAGCATTTCTAGTAAATTGTGTTGGTGCATGCTAGTATTTCCAAAAAATATTCATAATGGAAAATCAATGTAACCAGTTTTAACATGAAAGTAAACAAGTATTGATAAAGCCAATAAGTCTGATATCGTGGTCAACCTTTTTGGTGTTGTCCATGCGTGTCTTGATTTTGATATGTTTTTCGTAAAATCTTATTGCTGCTTTGTGTTACTGTGTCCTGGTAAGGCATTCAATGGGTGGAGGGTGGGTGTTCCCATGCATTCAACAATGAATTTTGGTGCATTCACATTTACCATTACTGGTATGCTTGTGAATGCGTCAAAATCCTACGCCTCCCCAGGTGAGGCATAACTAGGAGAAGCATCTTTATTTCCCCTCGTTAATTACTCTTTCTATGTGTGTTGGATTCTGCAGCACATAGAAAGAGGAAAATTCCTCTTAGGATTGTTTGTGGTTTTTTTTTTAAGGAAGGTGCCCCTTCCTGCACAACAAGTCCTGCGTACAATGCAGGTATCCTTGCACCGTGGTGCAAGGGTGTCTGTGTTGGTGCTAGGCAGCACATTGTGCACCAGAGCAGGGAAAGGACAGGAATTCACCAATCAATTTCAAATATGGCACATTCCTGTGTTTTCCCTATCACTCAGCGCACAAAAGTGACTTGCTTTGCTGTGCTGTGTGATTTCTTAATAAATATGCTCCTAAGGAAATTGTTAGTGTTCAAACCCTACTATATTATGAGCAGTGGCATAATTGGAGAGGCTATTATCAGAGCTTTTATATAATGAGATTGCTGACATAATTTGTTGCTGCACTACGTGGCAGCAAAGGTTCAAGTGGATTTTTTTTTTTACAGGACAATCTGATTTGTAAAGCAGCCTATCCCTTGGACAAGTTAGATATCTTACTAAATTCCACACCCCTGGACCTTTATTTTGTTGGCAGAAATAAGTAAATATGTCTAATGGGGTAGGATCGTATCTGTTCTTAAAATGCTTATTGAATTGTAGTGAACTTTCCACTGTGGGGTATAGATGCCCCAGTTTTATCAGCCCCACTTTGGATAATGTCTGTATCACAATATGTTTTGTAGTGGCATGAACTACGGAAGCCATCTCTCCGGTGATGCCACCACACGCTGTAATGGCTCTGAGCTACTAAGTAGTTTATTTCTCTGTAGGGCACCTTGAACCGCCCTATTTTGTAGCGGTTTTAACATGTTCCATTGTCTTCATGACTACCAGCCCAGTCAGTTCCCATCATCAGTGACCTGAAAGTCAGGGGGAAAAAATATATATACATATATAGCTTTATATATTTATTATATTTATTAGCAGTAGAGAGTAGTTAAAGTTATGACAGTTTCTATAGAAAAAGCATTTTTTGATTTGCCTTTATCTTTGGCACAGTGTGGTGAATCTTAACAAAATGTTTCAAAGTGCCCTCTAGGGTCATGTTGTGCATGGAAAGTTTTGGGATGATCCGTCAAGCAAGGGTCAAGAATGAGATTGGGGGGGGGGGGGGCTAGTAAAAAAGTGTTTCCCATGTTAATTTCCATATACTCTTAGGCACGCCTGCAACCCGAACCACTGGATGGAACTACACCAAATTTGGCAGAAAGATAGCTTTTGGCCCACAGAAGAATCTTTTTATTTATTTATTTATTTATGGTGTAAATCAGTTTCAGTAATCCTGGAGAAATGAAAGAAAATCCATATTTGTATATATAGGGTTGCAACGAATTTGTAAATACTGCCGTTCTTGGCTGCTGTTAGAAATTAAGTCTCTAGTTGGAAGAGGTATTCCAAGTAGGTACCACAAGCCTAGTCAGGCGAAATCACAACACAATCCAAATTATCCTGTGCTCACCCTCTGGTAGCTTGGCACAGAGCAGGCAGGCTTAACTTGGAAGGCAATGTGTAAAGTATTTGTGCAATAACTCGTACAGTAACACAGTGGAAACACCACAAAAAGTACTCCAGTTTAGGCCAATAGATGATATTTTTTTTATTAAAATATGATCAAAATGACGAAAATCCTAAACGTACAAGTAGAGATGTTACTTTTTAAAGGTTTAAGAGACTCAATCCTTAAGAATCAGTGATCGTATCCTTGTAACACAGTACCTGGGATGCGTCAAAAATAACAATGCACGGGGGCTGCCGTGGAGGAGATGCATTGAAAAATAAGGCGCTGCATCGGATTTTCCGTCGCAGCGCAGACGATGCGTTGTTTCGTTCCACGCTGTCGATTTCCAGGAGTGCAGCCTTGGTTCCCCACTGTGTTGCAGGGATATTTTGACGCCTAGGGACGATGCGTTGAAAATCCTTGACGCGCTGGTGGAAGGAGCAGGCGCTGCATCAGTCTGGTAGAAAGTGCGGTGAATTTTCAGCAATGCAGCAGGTGCTGCTTCGTTTTCTGCAGGTGTTGCATTGATTTTCCGATGCACAGGGATTTTCTTTTTGGTGAAGTCATTGTGGCCCTCAGACTTCAGAACAGGAGGCAAGCCATTGGAGAGCACTTACGGGAAAGACAGAGTCCTTCCAGCAGAGTCAGAGGCCAGCAGGCATCAGAGCAACAAGCAGGGCAGCTTTCCTTAGCAAAGCAGTCCAGATGAGTACTTTGGGGGCCAGGCAGTCCCAGAGTCCAGATGTAGATCCAGAAGTGTCTGATTTGGTGAGCCAGAGACCCAGTATATATACCCAAAAAGACTTTTGAAGGGGGGGTGACTTCAAAGAGTGGTTTTGTAGTGCACAAGTAACCCTTTCAGCCCAGTCCTGTCTGCTAAGGATCCCTGTGGGGGGGGGGGGGGTTTATCAGTCCTTTGTGTGAGGGCAGGCCACTGGCCGTTGAAGAGTAAGAGGGAGCCCCTCCACCCTTCCAGCCCAGGGAGACCCATTCAGTATGCAGATGTGACTGAGTGTCCTGTGTTTATGGCTGTCTGGGTGGAATTCCCAGGGGGAGTGGTCAACCAGCACAGATCATAAGTGGATTGGAGACCGGCTGTAAGGCACTGATGGCAGTAAGTGCAGAGAAATGCCCATAAAGTATATAAGGGCAATTCTAATGCTGGCCTATGAGAGGAGCAGGCCTCACAGTAGTGGAAAACTGTCACAGACACATGATCTGCTAACCTTCAGGAGTCACCTCAAGAAATTGCTGTTCCAGTAGTAGCAGCACCTCCCCCCCCCCCCCTCCCCTCCCTCAATCCTCCCACTTCTGCCCCTCGAGACCCTCACGGGTGAGCATAGCTTTACAAATGCTATGATTGATTGATTGATGGAAAACGAATTTGTGAGTTTTCCCATAACAGGACATGTAAAACACATAAGTACTTGTCCTGCCTTTTTACTTATATAGCACCCTACCCTGTGGGTTACCTAGGGCCTACCTTAGGGGTGATTTATATGTAGAAATGGTGGCGTTTAAGGCTTGAAAAGTGGTTTTAAATACCAAGTCGAAGTGGCAGTGAAAGTGCACACACAGGCCTTGCAATAGCAAGCCTGAGATGTGGTTAAAGGGGCTACTTACGTGGTTGGTACAACCAGTGCTGCAGGCCCACTATTAGCATTTAATTTAGAGGCCCTGGGCCACCTCTAGTGCACTTTACTAGGGTCTTACAAATAAATTAAATATGCCAATTGGGTAGGAACCAATGTTACCATGTTTAGGGAAGAGAACACGTGCCCTTTAGCACTGGTCAGCAGTGGTAAAGTGCGCAGAACCCTAGAACCAGCAGAAACAGAGTCAGAAAAATGGAGGGAGGCAGGCAAAGAGTTGGGCGATGACCACCCTAAGGCTGCCAGGTCTAACAGCTGCCAACACTTCAGCCAGGAAGTGTTGGCAGCCTTTTTTAAACTTGGCTTCAGCTAAAAGAAAAAAAAAAAGGGGGCAGGGTCCGGTTACCCATACCCCCTAGCCGTGGTCCAGGGGTCCACCCCGCCCCCCCCACGAGACCTCATCCGCTGGGCCCGGTCAGTTACTGAAATGTGAGGGGGAGGTCGATTTTACCCACAGGGACCCAGTCCCAAGGGCCTGGCCAAATACTAAAAGGGGAGGGGAGCCGCATTGCCCCCCTCCCTGGGTCTATTATGGCCCCTGAGTACTCCATCCTGTGGGGCCTGGCAAATTAGTAGAAGGAAAGGTAGGCTACGCTGCCCCCGATTTAGGCCCTGGGGATCCCAGGGCCCTGCAACTTCATGCTGGGTGCTCTGGCCCCACCCAGGGCACCCAGTGTGCAATGTTAGGGATTGCGGGGGGAGGAGCCTCAATGTACCTGCGGTCCCTGTCATCTCCCCACCTCCCGCTGGAGCCAACATTGCTGTTGCACGCAGGGAGCAGCAAAAAATGCTGCTCCCTGCGTGCGGGAGCAATTTTTTCATCTGTTTTCCTGTCCGCTTGACAGGAAAACAAATGTAAAGTATGCTCCCAGCGAGCCGGAGTAGTTTACCTGCTCCCGCCCATTAGGAGTGAACTTACTGTTTGCTCTCGCTTGGCGGGAGCTGTCAGCTCCTGCCAAGCCAAAGCAAACTTATTTGTCCTGAGAGTGGGCACCTCAGCACATAGGGAGCTGGTCCTGGGGAGTGGCAGTCCCTAGGGCCATTAATGGCTCCAAGAGTGGGGCTGTTCGGCCCCCCTCCTTTAAAATTGCATGGGCCGGACCCGGGAGCTGGTGGTCCCCAAGGCGGAAAAGGTCCTGGGATTGGGGTCCGCACGGCCCCCCTTTCCTGTGATGAAAGATGGTGGCAGTCCCTGGGGCCATAATCGGTCATGGGGAGGGTGGCAGTGTTTGTACTCCTACATTATAATTATTGCAATGTGCCCCCATAACCTGGTCCATTTGTGCTGAAATATGCGGATCCACTATGATTTTTGTAGCAAAAATGTGGGGGGAATGCTTGTTGGCCCCGGCAGGATGCAAGTGGTCCCACCACTAGGCCTAGGGGGTCAGGGTGTTCCCACACTGTCCCTTCTCCTTTTTTATAAATTTTTTGGGACTCTGCTGAGTTAGTCCTAAAATAGCTGCCAACATTTCCTGGTTAAAATGTTGGGAGCCAATCAGATCGCAGCATGAGATCTGTCGGATCTGCGTATGAGCTGTGCCCTCATTCTTTTTTTTTTTAATACCTCAAAAACTACGGAGTGGATTTACACCAAATCCCAAAAAGGGATCTGTCTGAACCAAGAGTTAACTTTCTGGCAAATTTGGTGTGAATCCCTTCTAGCCGTTCGGGCTGTAGTCGTAACTAAAATCCCTGTGGGAAATTGCATGGGGATAATGAGTTTTGGACCCCCCCCCCCTCTTTTTCCAAGCCCCGCTTGACGACTCATCGCAAAGCTTTCAACACAGCAGCTGAAGTGAGTGGCAAACTAGTTTTGAAAGTTTTCTGAGGATTCGTCAAACGGTGCCAGAGTTACTGGCAAAACAAAAACCACTTGTCCTATGGAAAGTAGGTCCTAACTATAACTTCCTACTGGTGACCATATGTGTGAGTGTTTATATATATCTTTATCTTTATATATTACCGGTCTCCAGGAGATACAGTTAGGACCACGTTTCCATAGAAAAAGCATTTTTTGCCTTGCCTATGTCTTAGGCACCATTTGACGAATCTTCACAATTAAAAAAATATATATATATGTTTGTGACTCTTGCGCATGGAAAGTTTCTTGGTAATCCATCAAGCGGCCGAGAAAAAGGGGGAAGGGCTCAAAAAAATATGCGTTTCCCACGTTCATTCCCATAGGAGCCTTGAACATGCCTACAGCCTGAATCGCTGGACGGAATTACACCAAATTTGGCAGAAACTTAGCTTTCGGGTCGCAGATTACACTTTTTGTTATTTGGTGTAAATCCATTCAGAAGTTTAAGATAAATTAAAGAAAAAACAAATTTGTTTATCTAGGGCAGCGGATCAATTGCAGCGTTTTAGTGATTATCATGTCGAATTTGTGAATGTGTGCGCCAACAGGAATGCTGTGATTAGTGGGCCGCAGTCTGACCAGAAACTTGCAACTGCCATTTTTGGTAACGGGACACTGTCCCCGGGGCTGAAAAATGGTTTAAGGGGTCAGGGTGGAGGTAACCTGACCCCAGCAATGTGTTATAGGGATCTTTGAGGGTAATATTATGACTTTAAAATTATTATTTTTATGATGCGTGATAGTCACAAGTATGTTGCAACGCTCAGCGCACCCCCCCATGTAATGCTGTGACAAATTTGTGAATATCGTCAAAATGTTTAAAAAAACCAAAAACATTCAGACTCATTCATACACTAATTAATTTACTCATAGTAACATTCAGACATTCATGCAGCTACTGACAGAGCCACTCAGACACTTGCACACCCACTAACAGACCAACACACACACTCGCGCACCCACTCAGACCCTTACGCACCCACTTAGAGACCCAGTCAAACACTGACACACCCACTCATACACCCACTCTGACCTTCACACATCCACGCACAGAACCACTCAGACCCTCACCATGCACTGCTAATTACCCCAGATATTACAGCAATCATGACAACTTTTATAACGTCATTAAAAATATTTAGGAAGCATTAGAAGTCAAATTAATGAACAAAAAACTGTGCATAGTGGTGATGCGAGTTAAAGTTATTTTAAGGCACGGGTTATAGTTACATGAAATAACTATAACTGCTGAATTTCTAACGTTTTGTACAAGTAAATTCAGATCCTAACTATAACGTCCCTGTAACCTTCTTTTTTTTTTTTAAGTGAATATATATATATATATATATATATATATATATATATATATATATATATATAATATATGATACCTCTGTCTGGTGCCTCTCCCCATCAGAAATGGGTTCGACATCAAACCGTTTCCTCACTCTGGCTGGTGCCTTAGTATAAAATAATTTATTTGATTTAAAGAACTGGTCTCCAATACCAAACTTAGGCAGTGTAGCCATTATAAAAGACTGCTCAAAGACCTTGACATCTAAAAAAATACAGCCACTTCTTCCAAGTCCAGATGCAGATGACGCAGAATAGCAATTATAGTGCATAAATTATTTGAAGTTGATCTATGTGGTAAAAATCCTGACTGACTCCGGGATATCATGCCTTCCATAAGGAGAAACATTGAATTTGCCATCACCTTTGCTAGGCTATTGTTATCAAGGTTAAGCAATGGTAGTGGTCGGCAAGAGGCACATTTTGTGGGCTCTTTCACAGTTTTTGGTAGTATTGTGAATATCGCCCCATGCAGTGTGGGGAGTAGTTCAGGTGTTTGGTTTGCTACTCTAAAGATTGACCCACAAATTTTATAACGTGTTGCTTTTTGTGTTGTGCCTGGCCTAGCAATAACTTACTTTGGGCACAGTTAAAGGTTGTTTCTCTGCTCTTTTGGCTTTGTTGCAGTAGCTGGATCAGCACTTTTTTATGAAAGTCACTTGTGATTGGTTTTCGGAAGGGTTTGCAGCATATGCTTCTGCCTACAGCCTTCATCATGCCTCCGTGGAACCGCAACCTAGCCTATTCCTAATGTGTACTCCATCTGAACCTGCTGCACAGTGGTCCTTTGGGCTCCTCGCTTTAAAGACAGTTTTCATGACGGACATAATATCAGAAAGGTGTGTGAGTGAACTACAACTCCTCTCTGCCATACGCAACATTCTTTCTGGATACGCTGGTGTTGGGAGCCAGAGCCTCCTTTCTCTCGAAAGTGGTAACTCGTTTTCATGTCAGGCAAAACATCATCCTTTCAGCATTTTTCGCTCCACCTTACTCCTCTAAGGAGGAGAGACTGTGTCGGCTGGATCCTAAAGAGCTCTCAGCTTCTAAGGTGATAGTTCCAGGTAACAGCGGGTTGACGGTCATCTGTTAGTTGGATTCGCTGGAGCAAAAAAGAGTAGAGCTCTTTCAAAACAAATTATTTCTCCTTGAATTGTTCTGTGCATCAAACTCTGCTATGCACTGGCTATAAAGGAGCTCCGAGAATGTTTGTGGGCTCATTTCAGCAGGACCAGGGCTGCTACCACTATGTTGACACATCAAATCTTTCCTATAGACATTTGCCAGGCTGCGACTTGGGTGTTACTCCACATGTAAACACTGTTGTGTGGACAGCCAGGTCTGACGAACTAGGCACTTTGCCCACTTGATCCTGCAGGACTCTTTGCTTTGAGCCTCTTCCAGACCCACCACCTGGGATCTACTGCTTTAATATCTATTGAAAAGAAGAAAAGTTACTTACTTTTAGTATCACTCTTTCTGGTGGAAACTCCATCCAAATGCCAGTTTCTAATTGACTCTCTCGCCTCTATGATCTATGAACTGGACTCTTAGGTCTAAAAAGCTCACATCTAGAGATCTGCTCACTGGTCAGGACCAGTCTGCTGTTGGGTACTGCGTCTGGGGGCACAAACTGCTTAGAAAGCAACTGACGTCAGCGTGTATGGGTGGCATTTGTATGCAATTCTTCGCATCATTTCTGGAGTGAAACGACATTGGCCGGAGCTGCACAATGTCACTTACCAGTGCATAAGGGTTCTCCTTGGAAATGTCTGGATCCATTTGATGCCTGAGAAAGGTTGGAAAGATGAGGAAGCTGTGGTTAGGTAGAGTAGCCACCAGAAAGTGTTAACGAAGGTAATGAACTCAGTCTTCATGACCAGGCAATGGCAAATAGGCACTCTTTAAAAGAAAATTATGTTTTATGGACACGGAAGTGGAAGAGATTTGACCTCTTGAAGTAGGCTTGCGACCCACATTTCTCAATAAATGGTACTTTTGCAAAGATATGTGAAAATGCCTGTAACTTCGAGAAGAATGTTATTGCTTTTGTTGGTATTTGTTAATGCCATTGTTCAGTGGCCCAGTCTGGGATAAGCTTTGGGTTGGTGGTACTGTGCTTGGATCAAGATTACTCAGTGCTTGTTTTTGTCCTTCAACCAACAACTACCTATTTGCTTACGAGGTTTGTGCAGTGTTCGAGTCCGAGCGGCCATTGGCCGCGTTCAGAGGCTTGCAGAGGTACTTGCTTCACATTCATCTCGTAACTGTTGTAGATTTGTCGTCGCCTCGGGCGTGGTGAAAATGCTTAACCAAAGATCTGAAGTACTTACTTCAGGAGCTCATTCTTCTCACGACGTTGACAGTCAGTCGCTTAAGTCAGAGTGCCAATGGTTAAAGTCGAACAACGCCGGGAGTGATGCGACCGTTTTCACACGGACAGGTTCGGTTTAACGTGTTGAAAACATGTAGAACGCGTTTATGACCTATTTTTAATAACGTTAATCTTTGTCACAGTGCAGGTGTAACCCCAGTAACGCCTTGGAAATCAATGTGAGGTTGCTTTTAAAATGTTTTTTTTTTAACATCAGTAGTATTTCTATATTTAGCGTATTCCATATATGTGCTTTTAACCTGCCAATGTTTTGTTTGTACCTGTTTCATGATCAATACATTACATCCATGCTAAATGCAATTTTTTCCCGCAGAGCTGATGTTCACCCTGTTTCAGTTAGTTAGCCAAACTTGTGCTTCTGCCGCCACCTAACGGCACAAATACAGTTGATAGGAGATTTACAGTTTCTAATGATCGAATGACGACCGTAACGAAGTACGTCATTTCTGGACGTTATTTTGTGTGTAAATGTTTATGCATTCCGTTAACAAGTCAGTATGAGTTGAACATTAATGCTCTAGTTAAGAAAAAAGCTGAATCCGTTTGATAATGTTTGGAATACGTAATTAGAGAAAATGAGGCTTATTGTCTTTCCTCTATTCCGTGTTTAGTCACCGAAGTCGAGACGAAGAAAGGATAGCAAAACCTGGAGCTGTCTCTACACCTGTGAAGTCCGCGCAAGATACGTCGCTCTCGAAAACGGTGGAAGAGGCTTTTATTGAAAAACAAACACCACCTCTACCAGGTACATATAGTGAAAAATTAGGTTTGCGCCCCCGCTCTTAGTAACTGAAGGTGGCAGTAAAAAGCATTCGGAAGTGCAATGAAGTAGCCTCTTTCCCCTTGATTGCACTGCTTGCGTCCAGTTTATCTTTAACCTTTAGCTGAAATTCCCAGTTATCTCAAGTTTTCTTGGGACCTGTTTTTCCCCATAATGTTTTAGAGCTTAAGTTGCTTTCCTTACAGGGCCTGAACGTTGATTTCTTTGAACTCAATTAGTGATATGTGTTAAGAATAACCCAAGTCCTTTTCGGTACAGGCCGGTGTCCATTTTTTTTATTTGTTATTTTTTTATTAAATAAACAAAATTTACTATGACCAATTTTTAACACGTATGCCTTACAAGACTTGTATTTTACCCAACTGTATGTTTTTTGCACTTTTAGGGCAGTTTATTGGTGAAACCCCGGTTGTGTTGATATTTCTTTCATGCTGACCGTATCAAGGGAAATACTATTTTCTCGTCTTTTCATTAAATTGCTCAGTTGGTAGTGTTTCTCACACAGGAAAACCAAAAGCAGTAATGTTACTCCTCCATTCTTACAGACTGTCAACGCCAAATATTCCTTCAGTTTCCTAGGACTCATGTTCTGCACAGGAGCGAGTGTTAATGTCACCACACCGTAAAATAAACTATTGATATACTTCCCTCCTCCCTCTCTGGCTGCCAAGGCGATCTTCTGCAAGATGGATTTATTTACTTTATTTTTGCTTGGCATTTTGAAAACGGTGCTATGTCCCTTCTAACTCTCGCAGGAAACTGCCAGTTGGGAAGAAAGGTGGCTATATGGATTAGTTCCCCTGTGCCTCTTGAATGCTGGTATACCTGATATGCATAGGTGTGCTATAGGTTTGGAGTCCCTATATGTTTAGGCAAGATACATTAGACTAAGTTATTGCTGAAATCTGTTTTCGGCTCATTTACCAACAAATCCAGATTCTTACATTTTGTATTCCACATGTTTTCTGTTGGATATTGATATTGACAGACCAGACAATCGTACTGAAACAGTCTGTTTTTTTTTAATCACTTACTACCAATAATAATTATACTTGTTAATGCGCTCTCATAAAGATGTTACACCAAATATTTATTTTAGTTGGTTTTATTTTTAAGTGCAGGGATACCATACACTTAAATGAAAACATTCCAAACCATTCACTTATCTTTCTTGATTTTTCCATAGAATTTCAGAGTATTGTTCCACCACTCCTTGGCATACAGTGCTCATTTGGTATTTAGGCCAACTGTTCGATTTCTCCAAGCACACCTACTCACTACCCTGATTTGGCTACTCCTCTCTGACCTTCCCTCTCCTATTTATTACTATCCAGGGCACCTTTCTTCTCTTCGAATGATAGACATCAGTTCCCTTTCTTCTGATGGCTTTTCTTTTAGGTATTATTTACAATCTCCAGACTCTCATTTTGCACTGCATGAATATATTTCTTGTTGTTTAGCTGAATTTTAACTCTGGATGTAACCTTCTCTTCACGTCAGTTTTTCTGAAACTTAAGTTCTGAAGTTCCCTGATTACTCCCAATCTTCACATACTCTCTCCTCCATCAATCTGTCCTTGTAATCTTGCTGTTATCCTTAATTTATGCATTTTTAAGTGTGACTAGTTCATTTTCTGCACTTGCTTCCAGCCTTTTAATCTATGCTTTGCTCATATTCTGTGTTGCTAAATTTCTTTCTTGACTACACACATTCTCCTTTTCAGTGTCCTACAGAAAGCCACATTTCCGCTTTAGTTCCCTTAACCTGCTTACACGTTCACTTTCAAATTAGTTCCTTTCCGACATTCATCCCATCGTACTCTTTTAACCCCTTCTTTGCCAGGTCTTTTCTCCTCCGGTGTCGAGCCTTTTTTTGGCTATTTTGGGGCAGAATGTGCTTAGGCCCTCATAACATTATGTCCACATATGCTACCCACGCCATATTTGCGTCCTTTTTTTCCTAACGTCCTATGGATTCTAGAGGTACCCAGAGTTTGTGGGTTCCCCTAGAGGAGAAATTACCCATAATACAGCTAAAATATAGTTTAAAAAAGGGAGGTGGGGGAGGAAAGGTCTGCAGAAGAAAGCTTGTGGTTTTCCCCCTGAAAATGGCATCAACAAAGGGTTTGCGTTGCTAAAATCACCATCTTCCCAGCTTTCAGGAACAGCCAGACTTGAATCAGAAAGCCACATTTTTCAAAACAATTTGGGGTTTTCCTGGGACATACCCCATTTTTACAATTTTTTTTTGTGCTTTCAGCCTCCTTCCAGTTAGTGACAGAAATGGGTGTGAAACCAGTGCTGGAGCCCGGACAGCTAAACATTTCTGAAAAGAAGACAAAATTCAGAATTCAGCATGGGGCCATTTGTGTAGATCCTTCAAGGTTTTCCTACAGAAAGTAACAGCTAAAATAAAAAATAAAAAATTGAATTGGAGGTGGAAAAAAGAATCATTTCTGTCCACGTTTTCTTCTATAACTTTTTCCAGCTATGGCAGATTTTTGAAAGTAATATACTGTTACGTCTGCTGGACTCTTCTGGTTGTGGGATATAAAGGGCTTGTAGGTTCATCAAGAACCCTAGGTTCCCAGAGCCAATAAAGGAGCTATACCTCGCAATGGGTTTTCATTGTTTACCGGGTATACAGCAATTCATTTGGTGAAATATAAAGAGTGAAAAATAGGTATCTAGAAAACCTTTGTATTTCCAAAATGGGCACAAAATAAGGTGTTGAGAATCAGTGGTTATTTGCACATCTCTGAATTCTGGGGTCCCCATACTAGCATTTGAATTACACGGCATTCCTCATTTGGTGGGGGAGTGCGGGGAAGTGGATGGGGGGCAGAAAAGGCCTAGTAAAAAAATGCCCCCCAGGGGAGCAACCTTTGTCCAAGGGGTTGCTCCCCCTTTATTGTTATTGAGGAAAAAAAACCTCCCTGGTTTCTTGTAGACATTTGTGCAGCCCGATCGTTTTACGATCGGGCTGCAGAAATGCTCAGAAAGACATGAAAGGAACGGAAAAGCCTTTCCTTTCTTTTCATGTCTCTCTGCCCGCCCCTATCCCTTGATCGGAAGAGAAATGCTTGCATTTCTGTTACCGATCGTGCTGGAAGCTGAGCTTCCACTGCGATGGGGGCGACCTCTGATGAGGTCAGCGTGCAATTGTGCACTGATGTCATCAGACGTCACCTGGGAGGGGTGGATGTTTGGGTGGAAGGGGAAGCGATTCCCCTTCCATCCCTGTCCAGGGGAGGGGGTTGGGAGGGCCTCAAGGGGAGCGCTAGCGCTTCCCTCGAGGGCCGGGGGCACGACGTAGCAGTTACGTCATCGGCACCCGGGGGATACTGCCGAGGACGTAACCATTACGTCCTGGGCACCAAAGCGGTTAATCATTAATTGATATGCTTAATAAGACATTTGCAGTACAAGACACTTGTTTGTTCTCTGGAAAGCACTCTATTAGAAGCTGGCTCTCCCATAGTTACCTACCCATGTTCCATTATTCATTGTGAGTACCCCACCTTAGACGTGCCTAATCCTGTGTGAACTGATATCAAAAGCCTTTCAAAAGGAAACTTGATCAACCTGACAACTTCCACTACACATACATAAAACCAGTCTTGCACAGTTCTCAATATCCGATCAGCAGTGAGAAGGTGTAGACTGCTCCACTTAATCTTTTATCATAGTCCCTGTCGGATCACAGGAGCATGCCTTGCCACATAATGCAACCCTACCTCAGTTGTTTCATTGTCAAAAAGCTGACCCATCCTGTCTGCACACATTTTTTTCCTGTAGTTCAACAAATGTGTCTGCCCAAATCACCCCACAAATCCTGGGCGTACAGATTAAGTGTAATAATTATGGAAAGCTGTGGGAAGTATTTTATTAGTGGTGGTTACTTTCCGGTACACAACAAGATTGTATATGCAAACATATTTTGTACATTGTTGACTACATTGGGCATTAGTATAATACATGCTATATGTTTGTCTGTAGGAATGTGGCCTTATCTTTCTTTGGTTCGGAGTGTGCCATAAGTGTATAGAGCCGAAACGAGTTGACCTTTATAATTGGGGAGGAGTCTTAGTGTAGTTAGTGAACTCTGAGCTGATTCATTTAGACAGCAAGGAGGAAATAATGTACAGAGGGATCTTCACCTAACTCCTTGCTACTTGTGGATTTCCTCCAGCTGGATTATGGATTGAATAATTTTCTAATAACCTATGCATTAAAAGATGGGCAACAAGAAGCAAGGGAGAGAATTAGTTTTGTAATTTTTTTGGTGATGTTTAAAGTAAGTGTGTGTGTGTGTGTGTGTATTTATATCAACATACACACACACACGTGTTTTGTTTGTCAATGATACAGAGACAATAAGCTCTAAGAAGAGAAAAATGTAATATGTACTGGTGTATTGGACGTTGTGAGTAACTGATTGACATATTGGCTAGACTGATATATTCAGACAGGCAGTGATAGTTGATTATTTAATTTTTAGGCAAAATTATAGTTTTCAGTCTATCCACATAGCTTTCAATGTTTATTACACTGCACTTTTTTTTTAAAGAGCAGAGGCTTGACAGTCATTCCAAAATCGCGGCTCACCAAACATTCACAGCAACCCGGTCTACCTTTCATAGAATGTCTCACCCCAAAATTACTTGCACAAAGTGTTTAGTTTGCTGGATGAGAACTGTTGGCTTTACATGATTTCTATATTTTGCCATCTGGTAGTAAAGGGAGAAAGTATAAAACATTTTATCATCAGAAAGTATAATTTTTGTTGTCTACCGTGAGGTGATGTGCCCGAAACTAGATCTGTCATGATATAGACCTGTTGGAAACGTTTTAATTTGGAGTGGGGTTTAGGCTCCAAGAACATAACTATTCCTTACATTTTAATTTAGTATCACTTGAGACAAAAACGTTTTCAAAATAGCCCACATTGAAGTTTGGTCAGTGACATATAACTTAGTCAAGCCACATTCTCCTGTGCTTCTCCCATGTATCACCTGTCAGGCTACCAGGGGCCGTATTACAAATGGTGCACTTTCAAGTGAAATCTGGAGCGGCTTTGAAGTAGCTGCTGCGTGTTTCACTGTGCAGGTGGCAACCTTCTGTAATACCAAAGTGCCCCGGGGGCCACGCAAAGTGGACACAAATGTCTGTTGCACACTGTGTGTAATATGGCCCCTATTCCTCCTAGAATGAAACGGCAAGCGATATTGGCCCTGTTTGCACTACTCCTGCTGTAGATTGCTCTATTTGGAGCAATGATGGCGGGTCTCAGTGTATACTGTACAGTTTAGCAGAGATTTAAGTCATGGTGTCTGAACAACCCAGAATTGTCTTCGCTGCACCCTCCGCTGCATGTCCTTGTCCAAGTTGTTCCGTCGCACAATAAATCTATCCATATCGGATTGCAACCTACCATGACCCCTTCGTTTGTCTGACTTTGTGTTCGCTGTCCTTAGCTACTATGCCTTCATTTTGCTTGTGTGTGACATTTCCATGCTTGCACTGTTTATATGTACACCAGTTCAGTTAGTTCAGTGGTCCCCAACCTTTTGACTTCTCTGGACCCCCACTTTATCATTGCTGGAATCTGGGGACCCCCACTGTGAATCATTATTGGGATTCTTCCAAAATACACACACTCACACACTCTCTCTTGCACTCTAATATACACTCACACACTCATTAGTGGAAGCCAGGGACATAGTCATAAACATTGTTTATGATTTCAACCGCAAAATGATACTCATGAAATAGAGAAACAAGCATTCCATCAAATACATATACAAATAACACATTTTATTTAAGTTGCAAACAAATAAAATATATTTTTTTATTATTTATTTTATTAGAAAAGTTGAATTGTTCAATTGAAGCCACCCATCGTCCATACTGTATTCTTTCTGATGCACCTGCAGTGCAACTGCTCCCACGAAACAATATGAAGATACTCATTTAATTTTTGGCCTCCAATTTCAAATTCCTTGCAATTTACAGTACAATTTAACATCTTCAGTTGTACATGTAGTCAGTTTATTTATGGGCACCTTATTAGTCTGTTAATAATATATATTTCTAAGCAGCCGCGGACCCCTGGGGTCAATGTACCACAGGTTGGGAACCACAGAGGTAGTTACTTGTGAATTTTTTTTATCATGAGTCATGCACAGAACAAAACAGTTATTATGCACATATGAGCCTTTTGTGCAAAAGAGTGGCCTGGAAGGCACTTTAATAGAGCTGTGACTCTCATGAAGTTCTTATGTAGGGTATAACATTGAAAATGCTCAAATATAGCAGAATATCACACCAGCCAGCGCTGTTGGTCTATAAACCTTATGACAGTGTGATTATAGGTGATGTCTTGGGGATATCAGATCTACTGGGCTGAGCAATCCTGTTTCCATGGACCATAAGCAGCGTGTGAATTATATAATAGTGAGCGATTGTTGTCAGTGTTACAGGTTCCAATGTTTTCTCCCCAGATCATCTCTGGCTCAGTGCCAGAGTTTCACAAATGGGAAAGGCACCTTAGAGAAGCATGGCATGACACATTATTTACTATATGTGAGAGAGACATTTAGTTGCAGATTCCTTACCTTATAATTTCCCCCAGGCATCAGTATGGATCTGGAGATTTTTCTCGAGCAGTTCCCCTGCGTGCCATTAGGTGGTGTTGATCAGTTTTGCATCCATTGTCGACGTCATCCACGCCAGCCATGAAATCACCGTTCCTATATAGACACCACACTGGTGCCCTGACTTCAGTTCCTTTCTTTCTGTGCCAGCCAGCACTGATCTGAGGAAGAGCGAACTCGCAGTCACTTTTTGACTGGTATTTTTTCGAATTTTTGTTGAAGATTTTTGAGTGTCTTCACTCCTGCTATGCCGAGGATGTCTTTGAGTAATACCAGGTTCAAGCTCTGCGGGTCCCGCCATCCGGCAGTGTCTGTGACCTATCTGCACCTTGTGTGCTTGTGGCCTCTGGAGTGCAACCACGACCCAGAGTCGTACTCCGAGTGCCGGTCAATGAATCCGAAGGGTTTGAGGGAGCGGTCCCTAAAGCTCCTTGCAGCTTGTATTCGGCTCCATGTAGATCTCAATCTCGTTCGAGTGGAAGGTCCCAGGATCAGATCCCGAGCCCTTCCTCTTCATCGTCCCATTTCAAGCCCTCGGGATGCTCGGTAAGTCAAGGGACAAGAAGTCGAAGAAGAACAATCGTTCTTCAACCTCACCCTAACCATTGGCCAACAAGACGAGGGAAAGGAAGTGTCGTCGCACTTAGGCTGTCCTCTGAGCCTGCATCTGGGTTAGCTCAATGCTTTCCCGAGTTCCCAGGAGCGGAAGTGACCCTTCCCAATTCAGAGAGTTTTTAGGCCATGTGCCTCCTGTTTGGGCAGTCTGACCCTGGTGGAGTGCCTTTAGGCCCTGTGGGGGTCAGATGAGGTGCCCTCTGGTTTTGCACCAGCTTCTTCGTGTCCTGGGGGCACCCCTGGATATGTTAAGTTGATCCGAACCGGCGTCAGTCATACCAGCTTGACCTTCTCCCAACGCCACTTCTGATGCCGCCCGTGCCCATGTGTGATGTCGACCCCATTCTCACTGGTGACTTCGGCAGGGTTCTTGCTCCCTAGGTCTTAACCTGACCCTTATTCTCTTGGGTTGGACTATGGTGAGGAATGGGAGGGTTTGCTGCTCTCTCTAGAATACCAGCTCCAAGATACTATGGACTGGCAGATGGACCTGGGTGAAGCTAGTGGTCTGGATTCTTCCCCAGACACTGGTATGCTTTCTCTCCCTACCGTGGCTAAGGAAGGAGGAGTGACCTACTCAGTGGTGGAGGTACTTGAGTCTGGGGCTTCCTCCCCTGAACGCCTTTTGCCCTTCAATGAAGTCCTTAACGATGTCCTGTTGGGTACCTGGTCCAAACCGAGCACAGGGGTGCCTGTGAACAGGAATATTGCCCACTGCTATTGCCCTGCACTGGGTGACCCATGTTTCCTGATGCAACACACCACTACCCTGAGAACTTGGCTATCCAAGTCTCCACCTCCCAGGGCGCGTTCCCTTCTGCTTCCTCAGATAGGGAATCCAAGAGGCTGGACCAACTTGGGAAGAAGATGTTTTCTTCCCCCAGCCTGGCTTTGTGGTTTGTGCAGAGCATTCCTTTTAGGCCGTTATACCCATACTCTGTGGAATACGGTTGCACAAGTGCGCAACAGGTCCCAGAGGAGGCCTGGGCTGTACTTTCTCAAGCTGTTGCTGATGGGAGGTAAGCAGGAAAAATTAATGATCAGATGTGGCCTGGACACAACAGACTCTCTGGGCAGGGTGATTGTATCAAAGGTGGCCTAAGGCACCACACCTGGTTGAGAACGTCTGCCCAATCTACCCTTATGGACATGCCCTTTAATGGGAACCCGTCTCTTCAGAGACAAAGCAGACTCTGCGCTTCAAGGATTCTCGTGGTATGGCCAGGTCCTTGGGCCTCGCAGCTGCCCCTTGCCTCCCTCAGTCTGCATTTTGGCCCTTTTGTGGCTATGAAAGGGGAGCCTCCAGCCACTGTGCCATGCATGCTGCCCAGCCTATGCTTAGCCAGGGATGTGAAATCCACAGTCCTTGTGGATCAGGAATCCAGCGATCTGGCCAGTCGGTCCTCCCCCCCCCCCCCCCCCCCACTCTCCCTCTCCCCACACTCACACACATACACATCTGCCGCCAAACCTTCCTAGTCTGACAATTCCCCTCCAGAGACCAGTTGGAGGCAGGATTTGCCATCACCTGCTCTGCTGGCAGTCCAAAATGTCATATAGGTGGGTTTTGAAGATCCAAAGACCGAAGGGGCTACTCCCTCCCATTCAAGACGACGATTCCATTCATGCCCCCATCCTACGATCGGGTGACAGGGGATCACTTGGCACTTCTCCACAATAAGGTTACGTCTCTCTTGGTCAAGGGAGTCATAGAGTGTGTCCCTGTGCCAGAAGAAAGTCGAAGTTGTTATTCCCGCTACTTTCTGGTGCCCAAGAAGGACAAGGGCCTCCTCCCTATCCTAGACCTTCAGTCCCTCAATCTCTTTCTCAAGAGGACGTTTTAAAGGCTCACTCTGGCTCAGGTTTTATCTGCCTTGGACCCAGGACACTGGATGGCTGCTTTGGACTTGCAGGACGCTTATTTTTATATCCTCGTCCTGCCTGCCCACAGACGTTACTTGCAGTTCACGGTAGACCATAAGCGCTTTCAGTTCACTGTACTCTTTCAGCCTTACCAGTGCCCCCTGGGTGTTCACCAAGGTGATGGTGGTGGTTGTAGGAAAGTACTCTTTTTTTTTTTTTTTGGCCTGGTTACCCCCATGTTGTGCCTGCTGTCAGTATAGTTTGACTGTGTTCGCTGGGATCCTGCTAACCAAGACCCCAGTGGCTGTGCTGTCTCCCTCAAAATTTTGTTGCTTGGCACTTCACACACCCCACATTTGGCATACTGGTGCCCCCATATTAGTCCCTAGTGTATGGTACCCAGGTACCCAAGGCATTGGGGCACCAGGGGTTCACCATGGGCTGCAGCATATATTATGCCATTAATGGGAGCCCATGAAAAATGTGTCTGCAGGCCTGCTATTGCAATCTGTATGAAAAGGTGCATGCACTGCACTGCACCAGGTCACCATATGTCACCCCTATGGTAGGCCCTCCTTGCCCAGAGGGCAGGGTGCAGGTACCTGTATATGAGGTCACCCCTGCATGAGCAGAGGTGCTCCTACGATCTCTAGCTCCATTTTCCTGACCTTCGTAATTGTGGGGAAGCCATTTTACCCATGTACTGGACACGGGTACGGGACTACCTGTGTCCAGCTACATAATGGTAATTCCAAACCTGGGCATGTTTGGTATCAAACATGTCGGAATCATACCCCAATACTGTTGCCAGTATTGGTTGTATGATTCCATGCACTCTGGGGGCTCCTTAGAGGACCTCCAGCTTTGCTCCTACCACTTTTCAGGGTTTTCCCTGGCAGTTCGCTCTGCTGGCACCCTACAGACTGGTTTCTGCTCTCCGGCTGCTTGATCAGCAAAAGCTCAGGAAGGCAGAACAAATGATTTCCTCTGAGAAAGGGAGGCAACAACATTTCCCTTTGCAAATAGGTGTTGCTTGGCTTGAGAGGGGTAGCCTCCCCAAGCCACTGGTATGCTTTGAAGGGCATATTTGGTGCCCTCCTTGCATAAACCGGTTTGCACCATTCCAGGGACCCCTGGTCCCTGCTCTAGTGCAAAACTGACACAATGGAAAGGGGAGTAACCACTCCCCTGTCCATCACCACCCCAGGTGTGGTGCTCAGAAATCCTCCAGGTGGCCATTTGATTCTGTCATCTTGAATCCAAGGTGGGCAGAGGCAAACAGGTGACGTCACAGCCCCCTTCTGATAGGTAGTCACCCTACAAGGTGACCAGTCCACCTTACTGGGCTATTTAGGGTCTCTCTCTTGGGTGGGTCCTCAGATTCGACGTGCAAGATTCCAGCAGGATTCCTCTGCAATGCTTACTTCACCTTCTGGCCACTAGAACTGCAACTGGACCCTCCAGGAACCGACTGTTTGCATCTACAGCAACAACTCTACTCTGCAGCATTGTTTCTCCGGCTCCTCCCAGCAACTGCAACATTTCCCCGGCTGTGCATCCTCTTAGGGCAATGAGTCTTCAGTCTGCACAAGAAGCAAGAAGGAATCTCCCTTGGAGTGAAAGAGTCACTCCCCTGCATCCGCAGGCACCAACTGCAACAACGACCGGCTGCTTGGATCCTGCATCACGGGTGGTGGTCTGGAGTGGTCCCCTTGGTCCTATCTACCAGCTGTCTAACTTGGGAGATGGTAAGCCCTTTGCTTTCTACGCAAGACAGTACCCCCATGCACCACAACTCTTGCAGCTACCAAGGCTTGTTGGCATCTCCTCCAACTGAATCTTCAGGCTCCATGTAGCCCCAGCCCCCTGCACTCTTCCCTGCAACGCAGAGCCCTCTGCGTGCTTGTCCAGCGACATGGGACTCCTTTATAGGTGTGCTGCGTGAGCCTCACCGCGACTCCTGTTCTTGCTGCCTGTGGGTCGCCTGTGGGGGCTGCCTCCTCTTCCTGCGACTCTCCTCACTGCTAAGAGTCACCCGGAACTCCCCTCCTTGTGGTGAGTTCTCCTGGACTTTGCTGGTCCCAAGCAGCTCCACATTTATTCTTTCATGACATTTGCTTTGCCAAGGCTTGTTGATGCTTTCTCCACTCCACTGACCGACTGCAATCTTTCTTCTGGTGTGGGACGTCGACCACATCACGCCAGGAACTCTTCAGCTTCACCAGTGCTGCACTGCTGACTGTCTTTGTCCACCGTCAACCCGGTTCTGCATCCACAGACGGGTGGATAGTGGCTCCTGCCAGCCCCGGACACTCCAATGTGAACTGGACTTAGTCCCCTTCTTTTACAGGTCTTCCTCTAACAGGATCCACCTTTGGTTTCTTGCAGTCTTGTCTGGGCCTTGCAATATCCTCTTCTGAAGACCTTTTGGTGGGTTTGGGGAGAACTAGGTATTTCCTTCTCTTCTCCTTGTCGCTGGGGTCACTCTGGTACTTGCCTTTTGGGGTTCCTAGTTCCTCCAGCTCCCCTTTACCGATTCCACTTCCTTGGTGAGGTCTTGACTTTCGCATTGCACTTTCTTAGTATATTGTTTGGTCCCCCTCCC
The DNA here is from genome assembly GCF_031143425.1 of Pleurodeles waltl. NCBI lineage: Eukaryota > Metazoa > Chordata > Amphibia > Caudata > Salamandridae > Pleurodeles > Pleurodeles waltl. The sequence goes on from NC_090440.1 coordinate 274,566,148, forward strand.
CCCAGGGCCTTCAGTACTATTGTACTAACTATTGTTTTCACTGTTTTCTATTGCTAATTCCTGACACTTAATGTGCATATAGTAGTTTGTTTACTTACCTCCAGTTGTAGTATTGCTTATAGAGTATTTTGGTAATTGTGTTACCATAATAAAGTACCTTTATTTGTGTAACACTGTGTGGCTCTTTCATGTGTGTAAGTGTTGTGTGACCACAGTGGTATTGCATAAGCTTTTCATGTCTCCTAGATAAGTCTTGGCTGCTCACCCACAGCTACCTCTAGAGCGCCTGGCTTCCTAGACACCGACTAGACCTCACTAATAGGGGATACCTGGATCTGGTATAAGGTGCTAATTCCCTAGGTGCTCACCACACACCAGGCCTGCTTCCTACAGTGGTCTCAGCTCATCTGCGCAGGTCACAGGTCTGTCTTCCCCTAGCTTGATGACTGGCTCTTGAAGTTGGGTTCGCCCCAGTCTGTTGTCTCCCACCTCCACACTACGGCAGACCTCATGCATTCACTGGTATTCATTATAAACATGCCAAAGTCACACCTGTCTCCCTCTCAGCCACTCTCTTTTTTTAATCAGAACTATTCTGGACACAGTGCAATTTCGGACTTAACCTCTTGAGCGGCGAGTTCAGGATATACAGGCTATGATAGTGTTGTTTCAGGCTCTATCCTGGATTTGGGTGAGAATAACTCTGAGGCTGCTGGGCCTCATGGCCTCCTGCATCCTGCTAGTGACACATGCCAGATGGCATATGCAGACTATGCGGTGGGACCTGAGGTTCCAGTGGACGCAGCATCAGGGGTATCTCTCTGACATGGTCCAGATCTCAGAGGGAACTGTATGAGATCTGTAGTGGCAGCTAATGAACCACGATTGGGTCCGCGGCAGATCCTTCTCCCTTCCCCAACCAGATCTGACAGTAGTGACAGATGTCATTCCTAGGATAGGCTGGCCATCTGGGAGAGGCATAGATCAGAGGCATTTGGTCTCCAGTGGAATCCAGACTTCACATCAGTCTGTTGGAGCTCCGAGCGCTCAGACTGGTATTGAAAGCATTTCTTCCTTCTCAAAGGGATAGTCATGCAGGAGTTTATGGACAAAACCAGTGCCTTGTGGTACTGCAAGAAGCAGGGTGAGGTGTGTGCCGTAGACCCTTTGTCAAGAGGCTCTGCAGCTCTGGACGTGGCTGGAACATCAGAGCATTTCCTTGGTGGTTCAATATCTGGCTGGCCCTCTGAATACCAGTGCGGACAAATGCTTAATTGATCACGAATAGCTTCTCCATCTGGAGGTGGCGCAAGGTCTCTTTCAGCAGTGGGGAGTGCCTTACTTAGATCTGCTCACCTCCGCAGATAACGCACAATGTCAGCAGTATTGCGCGTTGGAGTTTCTAAGGTGGCACTCGCTCTGGAACACTTTACATCTCGAGTGGAGCTCAGGCCTCCTGTACGCCTTTCCACCCATACCACTTCTGCCCAGAGTTCTCAAGAAGATCAAGAATGACAGGGCCTAAGTAATCCTTGTGGCTCCGGACTGGGCATGAACAGTCTGATATCCCGAGCTATTGAGCATGGCCATTGATCCTTTGATAAGACTATCCCTTCAGAAGGATCTTCTGTCACAGCAGCAGGGGAGGGTTCTCCACCCCGACCGGTCCGGGCTTCGCCTTCTTGTGTGGAAGTTGAGCGGAGACAGTTGACAGCTTTTGACCTTCTGCCCAAAGTTTATAATTTTATCTTGGCAGCCAGGCGCTCCTCAGCCAAAATGGTATACACCTGTTAGAAGAAATTTGTGGTATGATGCACAGACAAGTCTGTGGGCCCCCTCTCATCCCCCTCTCTGAGGTTCTCTTGTTTATACTTTAATTTGCCCAGCAGGGTTCTGCTTTGGACACTCTGAAAGGTAATTTGTTCGCAATATCGGTTTTATTACGGCTGCCTGACCAGCCTTCCTTGTTTAAATCTCTTAGTGTAAATAGGTCCCGTAAAGGCCTTACTCCTTTGCTTCCACCTTCCCCATTCATTATGCTCCAATGGGATTTGAATCTGGTTCTGACATTCCTCATGTGCGCTCCTTTCGAGCCTCTCAACAATTGTTCCCTCAGACTTCTCACATTCTTTGTGGCCATTACATATGCCTACAGGGTGAGTGAGCTGCTGCCATTGTCATCTAAGCCCCGCCACCTTTCCACCTATGCTCACAAAGTGGTGCTTTCTCCTGAAAGTGGTTACGCCTTTCCATGTAGGCCAATCTATCACCATGCCTACTTTTTAAGCACCCCCACATCCTTCTAAGGAAGAGGAGACACTCCACTGCCTGAACCCCAAAAGAGCTTTGGCGTTCTACCTTGATCATATCAAAGAGTTCCAGGTGGATGATCTTTATTGGTTATGTGGGTGTGAAGAAAGGTTGGCCAGTGCAGAAGAGAGCCATCTCCAGATGGGTTGTACTCTGCATTAAAATGTGCTAAGCTATGGCTAAGAAGCAACCCCCAGAGGGCCTTCATGCTCATTCTACCAGAGCTAAAGCTGCACCCACTGCATTAGCATGCAGAGTTCTGGTCCTGGACATTTGTCTGGCATTACGTGTGCATCCCTGCACACGTTTACCAAACACTAGTGCCTGGACAGTCAGGTCTGTAGGGATGGACACTTTGCCCGTTCAGTTGTGCTAAACTTTGTGGTGTGATCTTAGTTCGCAGACTCTCCTCCAGGGATGGTATTGCTTGGGTATCTATTCTAAGGTAAGGAATCTGCAACTAGATGTTTCTATCAGATAGACAAGTTACTTACCTTCGGTAACACCTTATCTGGTGGAGACAATATCTAGTTGCAGTTTCCTTACAAACCCACCCATCCTCTCCGCTCTGCTTACTGATTTCTAGGGACAGGGACTTTCCTTTCAGGACCCTAGTTTTGATGCACCAGTGGTCAGTGTTATTCATAGCTATGCGCTTCTGCCGTGGAAAGTTGTGAAAAGAAACGGACGTCAGCACGCTGGAGTGGCCCCTATATATGGCACGCAACGTCATGTCATGGAGCCAGTCGACGCCACCTAATGGTGCTCAGGGGTACTGCTTAAGAAAAATCTCCAGATCCTGATTGATGCCTGGGGTAAATTCTAAGGTAAGGGATCTGCAACTAGATATTATCTCTACCAGATAAGGTGATACAGAAGGTAAGTAACTAGTTCATCGGTGCACCTGTCCCTGCTCTCTTGCTCTGTTTGAGTTTGACCATTGAGACATCACGCACAAGCACAGGGACAGTTTTAATGTTCCATGGCCACAATAATGACATCTTCTGGCCTTGGATCCCCTACTAAGCCACTTACCTTGTATAGTTTTCTGCTGCTTTTCAACTAGGTTTATGCAATATGAATACCACATATAAACAAGCCAGATAATGACATTGAAACAAAATTAAATATTTATCCAGGCATGTATTTTGTTTACTTTGCACTATACTGCTTGGAACTGTATGCTTAACATGGGGAAAACATACCAGTATGTATTATAATGAAACACGTAAATACAGGATTGATTTGGCTAAGCATAGCTCACAAGAGTTCACGCTCTTCAGTAACTGTTGAAGATAGTTAAGAAGTGTTTTAACTTTGAAGAGAAGCCTCTGGTTACTGTATGTTCACTTGATAATTGCTCTTCTCATTACATCATAGACCTGGAACAGCCAAAATGATTATAACTTCGCTTTTCTGTCTTTGCAATGAGATAAGAGCGTAACCTTTCTGCTGCACAAAACAAAGGCTCTATCACTCTTATGCCAATCCATAACAAAAAACATATTTATTTTCAGAGCACTCTCAACGAATTCATAAAATTATTATAAAGCACACTGGGGAAACACATTTGTACAGCTCTAGACATGGTTTGCATGGAAGGGCAGTTGTAGACTTTAGTCAAGTCTTTATAAACAGCCTAGAACACATGTAGTTGGTGTTTAAGATTGGTCAGTTGGAGAGAACAGGGTATCCCCAACACTTAATTAGTTTTAGGAGAGATGCTTGCTGTTAATAGCTCAGCATAGCTCTCGGACGTGCACCATGGTGAACTTTCATGGCATGCACAGAGCATAGTCCCTCTGAGGAGGGCCACATATGAAACACCGACAGATGTCCCAACAATTACAATTAAGCTGCACCTAGCTGGAAAATACTGGCACTTACTTGGAGGAATGCAACACAGACTGTTGATCGCTTCTCAGTTTCAACAGACCTGCTCCCCTTAGTTGTACACCAAAATGTGCCCCAAGAGTCTGTAGCAGCAGAAAAACATTTATACACAAACTCCAGAGGAAGCCAGGTATTTACCTAATTGGGTTACTTGACACAAAACAAAATAAAAAAGGTTTTATGACACAATGTCTTGTTCTATTTTTGTTAACTGGTTACTATTTTAAAGATGCCTTAAAGTCACAGTGAATGTCTGGAAATGAAGTAAATACACACATTTTGAAAACTCAGCTTCCGAGTCACCCAGGGTTAATTGAATGAATAAGCTCAAAGAACTTAAGTCGAGCATTGTTGCTGTGCGACCAGGGTGCAGTTCCTGGTCTGTCAGGCAGGACAGATGTGCACCAATGTCTGTGAGATTGTGTGCATGGATGTTATTGATCCCTGCAATGTTGTTATTCCCAACCTGCTCCTATCCCTTCAGTCACATCTCTGCTGATAGATTCATCAGGACAGTGCAGCACACGCCAGCAGTCTTCCTGATCATGTACTCAGCTGACAGAGCTTGCAATAAAAATTTTAAATACACATGCTAAATGGGCTAGATGAAGTGGATGGGGGAGTGGTCGGGGACACATGTAGGCCTGTGGACCATATGTATAACCCCATTTATGCTAGCTCGCCATCCTCCCCCAAACCCCTCCACCTATGCTAAGCCTTATATTGGCTATTTCTGATAGTTCACGATTAGGCCCCCATAACCTTTTGTCCACATAAGCTATCTACACCAAATTTGCGTCCTTTTTTTCCAACATCCTTGGGATTCTAAAGCTACTCAGGGTTTGTGGATTCCCCAGGTGGGGACCAGATACATTTGGTTTTTTTGGAGGGAAATGGGGAAAAGGGGCTGCAGAAGAAACCATCAGTTTTTTTCCTGCAAATTGCATTAACGAAGGGTTTGCAGTGCTAAAATTACCATCAGACTAGAATCAGAAAAACGAATTTTTCAACACGTTTGGCATTTAACTGGGGATTACCCCATTTTTGCTATTTTTTGTGCTTTCAACATCCTTGCAGTTAGTGATAGAAATGGGTGTGAAACCAATGCTGGATCCCGTAAAGCTATACATTTCTGGAAAATAGACAACATTCCAAATTCAGCAAGGGGTAATTTGTGCAAATTCTTCAAGATTTTCCTATAGAAAGTAACAGTTGAAATAAAAATAAAAATGCATTTGAGTTAAAAAAAAAAAAAAAAAAAAAAAAAAGTCATTTCGGTCCACATTTCCATCTGTAAGTTTTTCCAGCTATGGCAGATTTTGGAAAGCAATATATTGTTCCATCTGCTGGACTCTTTTGGTTGTGGGGATATATAGGGCTTATAGGTTCACTTAGAACCCAAGGTACCCACAGCCAATAAATGAGCTGCACCTTGCAATGGGTTTTCATCATGTTCCGGGTATAAAGCAATTCATTTTGTAAAACATAGAGAGTGAAAAATAGGAATCAAATAAACCTATGTATTTCTGAAATACACAAGATACGGAGTTTAGAAGCAGTGATTTTTTTGCACATTTCTGAATTTGGTGTTACCAATACTAGCATTTCTCAAAATGACTTCTTTCTTACACACTGTCTTACATTTGGAAGGCACAAATGCAGAGAAAGACAATGGGTAGTAACACTTGTTCTGCTAGTCTGTATTCCCCAAGATCTCCCCATAAAAATGGTACCTCACTTGTGTGGGTAGGCCTAATGCCCGTGTTGGGAGATGCCCCAAAACACAACGTGGACACTTCAAATTTTTTCACTGAAAACTGATGCATTTTGGGTTGTAGCTCAGTCGAGACCTAAGGAAACCTAGCAAACCTGAACATTTCTGAAAACTGGACGCCTAGGGGAATTCAGGATGCAGTGACTTGTGGGGTTCTCACCAGGTTCTGTCACAGAATTCTTTGCAAACCTCACATTTTGACTAAAAAAAGTTTTCCTCACATTATGGTAATGCAATGTTCTGGAATCTGAAGGGAGCCACAAACTTCCTTCCTCCCAGCATTCCCCTAAGTCTCCCGATAATATGGTACCTCCTGTGGGTGGGTAGGCCTAGTGCACGAGAAAGGAAAAACCCTAAAATGCAACATGGACACATCACATTTTTCCACTGAAAACTCTTTCATGTACAACACCTGTGGGAGAAAGAATAATACACTTTCGTCTGGAGTGGAGGAAGATAACATCAGACTACTGGAACATAAACATCATAAAATATGCATATTTCATAGAACTAATCAAAACACCACCAGAAAAGCGACAAAGAAAAAAATGTGTTCCCAAAGTAAAAAAACATAACAACTGATCAAGGAAGTAGAGGAGTTGCTGGGGATGAAATCAATCAAAAAAGTGCCCAAAAAGAAAATGAGTTCACAAAGACACAAACATTCAAAATGATTACTCTGCAGGATGTTATCCCACTGATTAAACAAGGAAATTATGTGACACCAATAGACCTCAAGGATGCTAACTTGCACATCCCAACGAATCACAAAGTCAAGAACGTTTTGAGATTTGTCATCAACAGAAAACTTTAGCAGTTCAAGGTACTAGCCTTCAATATAAAGTCATCTCCAAGGTTATTTACAAAATGCTTAGCAGGTCACTTAAAAAGACAAGGAATTCATGTCTACCCTTAACTAGGCGATTGGTTGGTGTTCAGATATCATAACAAAACTATTCAGTCTAGGATTTTCAATAAATACTGCAAATTAGCAACAAAGCCAGAGCAAGAAACGATCTTGCTAGGAGCAAGATTAAACACAATAGAGGAGAAAGCTTATCCCTGCAAAAAGAGGACAGCTTCTGATGGATACATCTACCTGTGGAGTCCTCACCTTTTGAATACTCCCAGTGCACCAGCATTCAATGGAAATCTTGTCTTTCTAGCTCTCCACATTGATGGGGTCGTCACAATGGCACGGCTCCACATTTGATTCTGTCTGACGTCATCAGAGCCATAAGAAGTCCTCGCCGGCGTGCTGAGGTCAGTTCCATTTTTTCCACACCTTTGACACCAACGGTTTTTCTACCTCTCCTAGTTTATAACACTGTTTCGAGGTAGCTTTGTTAAATTTTTTGTTGTGTTACAATGTCACCGCCAAAGAAGTCTGGTTTTAAGCCGTGTAGAGAGCGTGGGAGCCGTATGTCGGTCATTGACCTGCACGAAGAATGCCTTTGGTGTCTCAGTTTGGTGTAGGAGGCATGCATGGCTTAGAGGATCAGGGCTTTCTCTGGATGTACAGTCCACCTTGATGGACCTCCTTTTGGATGGCTCCAGATTGTTTGGTGACATAGCTGATTCTTCACTTGAAAGGTTCAAGGACAGCAAAGCCACCGCTAAGTCTTTAGGTCTTCAGTCACTCTCCTCGACCTTTCCGTAAGTTTAGAGGGTTTGGCCATTCGAAAGTCAACAACCTGCCAACCCCCTCTACAGGTCTGACAGAGGTCGTGGAAGACTTAGAGCCTTCCTCCTCCTCCTTTTCATCTCCGCAGGGAACCTGTTAGTCCTAGTTCTCTCCCCTTTCAGCAGCACCTGTTGCCCATTAGGGGGGAAGGTTAATTCATTTTCTCTAAGAGTGGGAGTCGATAACATCTGGCTCGTGGGTGCTGAGCATTGCAGGAAATGGGTATGCTTTTCCCTTTTGGGAGTTTCCACCTCCCTTCCCTCCCCAACAATCTTTTTGCTCAGAAGAGCACCTACTGTTGCGGGAGCACATCCGGACTTGTTTCCGTGCTGGAGCAACCGGCTGCTTTACACGTTTCCTCCCATACCCCTGATTCCTCGGGTTCTGAGGAAGATTCACCAAGACCGGGAACAAATCATATTAATTGACCCGGATTGGCCAAGAAGCGTGTGGTACACAGACCTTCTTCAACTCTCACTAAGCCCTCCACTCCGGCTCCCTCTCAGGGCATACCGCCTCTCACAGTTGCAGGGGCAGGTTCTACACCCCTACCTCTGGAGTCTGCACCTACATGCCTGGAATTTGAATGGGGCAACCTGAATTCTTTTTCTCTCTCCCCTGAAGTGGCGGGTGTTATTTTATCGGCCAGGTGACACTTCACCAAGACTGTCTATGCTGGCAGATGGACAAAATTTGTTAAATGGTGTGAGGAGAGACACATTGATCTTTTAAAGGCCCATTTGTCTAATGTTTTGCAATTTGCTCTTTCCTTAGTGCAACAAGATTGCGCAGTTGCAACAGTGAAGGGCTATCTATCTGCGCTGCCAGCTTTTATTTGTTTTCCAGATCATTCCTCTTAGTTTAAGTACCCTATAGCATTAAGGTTACTTAAGGGCCTGACTAATAGGTTTTCTTCCCACTCCATTTATAATGCCTCAGTGGGACTTAAATTTATTCTTAACATATTTGATGGGTTCGCTGTTTGAACCATTGCATAGTTGCCCCTTGAGGTTCCTTACGTTTAAGACTTTTTTTCTTTTAGTGGTCATGTCCCTAGGCGTGTTAGTGAGCTGACAGCTCTTAGTGTGAAACCCCCTTTTTCTATCTTCCATGCTAATAAGGTGTTTTTGAGAACCGGGGTGGATTTCCTACCTAAGGTAGTTACACCTTTCCATTTAGGACACATATTTTCACCCTTCTATCCTATTACCCTCCTTCCCATCCTTCAAAGCAGGAGGAAAGGCTGCATTGTCTGGATCCGAAGAGAGCCATGAAATTTTATGTGGATGAGACGAAATAGTTCAGGATGGATGATCAGCTATTCATTGGCTACGTGCAAGCAGCACTTCCCTGGGGATTACGACCCCTCCCCCCCCTCTCCTCCAGCCGTTGCACGGCTGTACCTCTGCCATGAAAATACTGGCAGAGAACAGGTGCAGGGGTCCCCAGGGAGGTCCCTGCACTTGGCATGTGCATTGCAGGGACCCCTCTGGCCAGCACCACCGCAATGTGCACTGTCTGCTTTGCAGACAATGTACATTGCGAGGGTGCTGGTGCACCCTGCAGGCTACAGCATTGCTGCTGGCTCAATTACCAGCCAGAGACAATGCTATAGCCTGTTTCCTGCTAGGCCAGTAGGCGGAAACTTAGGTTTCCATTCACTGACCTAACGGGAAACTGTTATTAACTCTGGCGGAGAGGTCTCCACGTAGGCAGCGGCCATCTTGTCGGGTGTTTGGCGGACTGAGTTTTACGTCCTCCAGACTCAAAATCGGGTCCTAAGTCTAGCAGCATGGCTTCTGAAAAATGTGCCCACCTACACCTAATGGAAAAACAATGGTGGTGCTCAGAGAATCCAGAAGAAAATGTTATATGGCAAATTGGGAAAGATGCTCTCATTGGGGTGAAGGATGAGGTTTACTAGACCAGAACGCTCAAACTTAGGTTTTAACTCAGCTGATGGGGAACCCTTTGAACCTCTTCACAAAGTATGTTTAAAAATACTAACACTAAAAACAGCCTTTCTGGTAGCAGTGGCATCCCTGTGTAAATGAGTAAGTTGCAAGCTCTCCCTGTTAAAGAGCTTTATTGGCAAATTCACACGGACAGAGTGGTCATGAGGGCAGACCGACATTATCTACCAAAAATAGTCTCATATTTTCACATAAATCAGTCCGTACAAATCCCAAGTTTTTTTGAAGAACACAAAAACGCAGTGAAAGTGCGTCACACACTGTGGATGCTAGAAAAACAATCAGGTAATGTATAGAAAAAATAAAAACAATCATGAGAACAAAATAATTATTTGTATCCTTTACAGAAAAAAATAAAGGAAATACAGTCACCAAAGGAACTATTGCAAAATGGATTTCTCAAACTATTAAATTGTGTCACGCAAGTGCAGAAGCACCATTAAGTTATAATCTAAGAACTTATTCAACACACAAAAAAGGAGCAACAGTAGCCTTTCTAGCACACATAACCCTGCAAGATATTTGTTATGGCGGTGACCTGATCATCTGTACATACTTTCACAAAACATTATTGCTTAGCTATTTGTAGGAAGTTGGCTCTGTATGTGCTATTTCAAAGTAAGGAATAGCATGCACAGAGTCCAAGGGTTCCCCTTAGAGGTAAGATAGTGGCAAAAAGAGATAATACTAATGCTCTATTTTGTGGTAGTGTGGTCGAGCATTAGGCTTATCCAAGGAGTAGTGTTAAGCATTTGTTGTACATACACACAGGCAATAAATGAGGAACACACACTCAGAGACAAATCCAGCCAATAGGTTTTGTTATAGAAAAATATATTTTCTTAGTTTATTTTAAGAACCACAGGTTCAAATTCTACATGTAATATCTCATTTGAAAGGTATTGCAGGTAAGTACTTTAGGAACTTTGAATAATCACAGTAGCATATATACTTTTTACATAAAACACAATAAGCTGTTTTAAAAGTGGACACAGTGCAATTTTCCCAGTTCCTGGGGGAGGTAAAGTATTGTTATTTTTAGCAGGTAAGTAAATCACTTACAGGTCTCAGTTTTGGGTCCAAGGTAGCCCACCGTTGGGGGTTCAGAGCAACCCCAAAGTTACCACACCAGCAGCTCAGGGCCGGTCAGGTGCAGAGGTAAAGAGGTGCCCAAAACACATAGGCTTCAATGGAGAGAAGGGGGTACCCCGGTTCCGGTCTGCCAGCAGGTAAGTACACTCGTCTTCGGAGGGCAGACCAGGGGGGTTTTGTAGGGCACCGGGGGGGACACAAGTTCACACAAAAAGTACACCCTCAGCGGCACTGGGGCGGCCGGGTGCAGTGTAGAAACAAACGTCGGGTTTTCAATGTAAATCAATGAGAGACCAAGGGATCTCTTCAGCGTTGCAGGCAGGCAAGGGGGGGGCTCCTCGGGGTAGCCACCACCTGGACAAGGGAGAGGGCCTCCTGGGGGTCACTCCTGCACAGGAGTTCCGTTCCTTTAGGTGCTGGGGGCTGCGGGTGCAGGGTCTTTTCCAGCCGTCGGGAAATGGAGTTCAGGCAGTCGCGGTCAGGGGGAGCCTCGGGATTCCCTCTGCAGGCGTCGCTGTGGGGGCTCAGGGGGGACAACTTTGGTTACTCACGGTCTCGGAGTCGCCGGAGGGTCCTCCCTGAGGTGTTGGTTCTCCACCAGTCGAGTCGGGGTCGCCGGGTGCAGTGTTGCAAGTCTCACGCTTCTTGCGGGGAGTTGCAGGGGTCTTTAAATCTGCTACTTGAAACAAAGTTGCAGTTCTTTTCGAGCAGGGCCGCTGTCCTCGGGAGTTTCTTGTCTTTCTCGAAGCAGGGCAGTCCTCCGAGGATTCAGAGGTCGCTGGTCCCTTGGAAAGCATAGCTGGAGCAGGTTTCTTTTGGAAGGTAGGAGACAGGCCGGTGAGTCTGGGGCCAAAGCAGTTGGTGTCTTCTGTTCTTCCTCTGCAGGGGTTTTTCAGCTCAGCAGTCCTCTTCTTCTTGTAGTTTCAGGAATCTAAATTCTTAGGTTCAGGGGAGCCCTTAAATACTAAATTTAAGGGCGTGTTTAGGTCTGGGGGGTTAGTAGCCAATGGCTACTAGCCCTGAGGGTGGGTACACCCTCTTTGTGCCTCCTCCCAAGGGGAGGGGGTCACATTCCTATCCCTATTGGGGGAATCCTCCTTCTACAAGATGGAGGATTTCTAAAAGTCAGAGTCACCTCAGCTCAGGACACCTTAGGGGCTGTCCTGACTGGCCAGTGACTCCTCCTTGTTATTCTCATTATTTCTCCTGGACTTGCCGCCAAAAGTGGGGGCTGTGTCCAGGGGGCGGGCATCTCCACTAGCTGGAGTGCCCTGGGGCATTGTAACACGAAGCTTGAGCCTTTGAAGCTCACTGCTAGGTGTTACAGTTCCTGCAGGGGGGAGGTGTGAAGCACCTCCACCCAGAGCAGGCTTTGTTTCTGTCCTCAGAGAGCACAAAGGCTCTCACCGCATGAGGTCAGACACTCGTCTCTCAGCAGCAGGCTGGCACAGACCAGTCAGTCCTGCACTGATCAATTGGGTAAAATACAGGGGGTATCTCTAAGATGCCCTCTGTGTGCATTTTTTAATAAATCCAACACTGGCATCAGTGTGGGTTTATTATTCTGAGAAGGTTGATACCAAACTTCCCAGTATTCAGTGTAGCCATTATGGAGCTGTGGAGTTCGTTTTTGACAGACTCCCAGACCATATACTCTTATGGCTACCCTGCACTTACAATGTCTAAGGTTTTGCTTAGACACTGTAGGGGCATAGTGCTCATGCACTGGTGCCCTCACCTATGGTATAGTGCACCCTGCCTTAGGGCTGTAAGGCCTACTAGAGGGGTGACTTATCTATACTGCATAGGCAGTGTGAGGTTGGCATGGCACCCTGAGGGGAGTGCCATGTCGACTTACTCGTTTTGTTCTCATCAGCACACACAAGCTGGCAAGCAGTGTGTCTGTGCTGAGTGAGGGGTCCCCAGGGTGGCATAAGATATGCTGCAGCCCTTAGAGACCTTCCCTGGCATCAGGGCCCTTGGTACCAGGGGTACCAGTTACAAGGGACTTACCTGGATGCCAGGGTGTGCCAATTGTGGAATCAAAAGTACATTTTAGGTGAAAGAACACTGGTGCTGGGGCCTGGTTAGTAGGGTCCCAGCACACTTCTCAGTCAAGTCAGCATCAGTATCAGGCAAAAAGTGGGGGGTAACTGCAACAGGGAGCCATTTCTTTACACTATTCAAATGAACAAGAAGAATAATGTTGGACAAAGTATTGAAACATTTATTTACAAATTTAACTAGTCTTCATCCTGACCACCTCAACAGTAAAATACTGCTACAAAATCAATGAACAGCATGTGAATCCAGAAAAGATTCACGCTGAGAAATAAAATAGTTTCTGTAGGTGTAGTTTTCTGGATTTACAAGCGACCAACCCACCTCCCCAGAAGTTGAGGCAAATCAAAAATATCTGAAGATGGCAACCAACAGGAAGGCTTCATGGGAGGCACATGATGTTATAAGGGGAGGATCCAAGCACCAAATGATGGAGGTCGTCGATGCCCAACAAAAACAAAAAAATAAGAAAAGAAAAAAAGTAAGAAAACTACTTCTGTGAATTCCAGTCCCAACCACTAGATGCTTTGAAGGCTGCGCTCTTTGTTACTGAGAGCCAGTGAAGCTCCTTCAGTGTGTTGGAAACCAAATGGAATTTCACGATTTTCTTAAAAAGCTTTGTTGCTGCATTTTGCAACCTTTGCAGTTTGTTTAAAGGACCTTGTTGAATGTCCAGATAGGAGGGCACTGCAATAATCAAATCTCAACAGGACTAAAAAAGTAATGACTGTTTTCTGAAGCTCAAATGGAGTGAAACAGGAATTTTTCTTTAGGCTTTTTAGTAGAAAGAAACAAGATGTTAATCTGACATGTGAAAGCGAGTTGAGCCAAAAGTTACCCCCCAAATCCTTATCCTGGGTACAGGCGTGGCGTGAGAGCCCAATGATATTGGCCACCAAGCTATGTTCCAGAAAGAGGTGTACTTGCCACAACAAAGCACCTCCTTTTTCTCTGAATTCAGCTTCCAACAATGACTGCTAATTCAGCTTACTATTAATCTCATCCAGTTATTATAGAGGTGTGCCTCCTCTTCCAGATTACGTGTGATTAACACTATGATCTGTGTGTCACCTGCATAAGAGATAATTGAGAACCCTAAGGACCGTATCAGCTTAGCTAGAGGAACCACATAGATATTGAAAAGTGTAGGGCTCAGCAACTACCCCTGCCGGTCACTGCATGGCAGAGAAGAGAGACTGTGTTAAACTCCTCAAAAGTGACAGATTGCTTCCTGTACGTGAGGAAAGAACAGAGGAGATTGTGAGCTAATCCAACGATCCCAGTCTCAACAAAGTGTTCCATCAGGACCCCATGGCTCACAGTGTCGAATGCTGCAGATGAGTCCAAAAGGACTACTGCAGCCTTTCCTCTGTTATCTATGGTGTATTGAATTTCTTTGTTGGCCACTGCCAGTGCTGACTCAGTGCAATGGCCTTTTCTAAAGCCGAACTGAGGTCTGTCCAAAATCTTATTTTAATTTAAATACTCGGAGAGAGCACTATAAAAATGCCTCTCAAGGATCTTTGCTGGCATAGGGAGCCTCAAGAATTTAAGATCATTTCCTTCCTCACCTGGATTGAGGGAGGATTTTTTTGAGTAAGGAGAGAGTGGAGGCGTTTTTCCGTTCTGTGGGAAAATCCCCACATTAATGATACTGTTCAGTATGTAAGGCTCCTGTTGCTGCTACATTTTGATGAACCTTTAGTGGGCATTGACCATAAGGTGCTCCTGATTTATTCCTACTCATCAGTTCCATTACTCGATCAGTAGTTGGAGGCGGAAGCTTGTGGGGCTCCGAATTACATTTCCCTAGTGTATTGTGCCCTAATATCGGGTTTGGAGGTCAAACTCTCATCAAAGACCCCATGGACTTACTCTACTTTGGTTTGAAAAAAATTCTCTGAGCTTGTTCCAGAGCTTTTGGCTGGGAATGGGGGAGTTGACGGTAGATTGACAGGAGAGCACCTGAACCATTTTAAAAAGCTCTTTAGAGGAATTTTTAGCCAAGTTATTTTCTTCGGTGAAATATTTTGTTGTCTCATAGTTTTATATTCCTGTATATTTTGTTTGTTCCTAGCTCTTTCTTCTACATAATAGTTACTCCTCCAAGCTTTCTCCTGTCGTCGCCACTGCAGGTTTCATCGCTATGAGTTTGGGTGTGAACCAAAGGGCGGCAGGCTGGCTTCTGTGATTTGTTTTTTTGGGGAGGAGGGGGGGGCATTTTTTTATAGGTATAATATGTCATTTTATCAACTGCCTTCTTGATTCAAGAAGAGTAGTTTGCTATGGCTAGATTGAGATCATCGGAGAGGGAGAGTCAAGTAGCCTCTAACCTTGCAGTTAGTTCTGACCTATCAATCTTATTCCAGGCTCTGACTTTTTTTTACCGCCATATTTTCTTGACTAGGAGTTTAGTGGTGGATATGTGTATGGTAAAACTGAGCATCAGATGATCAGAGAACATAATAGGAAGAACAGCATCCAATTATAGATCAGGATAAGTTGAGAAAATACCATTTGGATATGGCCAGCTTAATGTGTGGCTGTTTTCACAAGATGATTTAGGTTAAAGCCTCTCACGCTGTCAATGAGTGTAGCTGCTAGTGTTTCTGTTTCAGACTCATGATTCTGTTGCAGACAACCCATTATTCATAGGCCCTGATAAAGTTTGCTCTTAAGTTCTGATATAACTGTGCCATAACAAAATGTGCCATATTTAATGTTTAAGACCTTTAAACCTTCAACAAGTTCACAGCCAAGTTGAATGTATGTATCTAATGGAATCAGAATGGTACCTAGAGCAGAGTGAATCATAAGCTGGTTTTCTATACACGTTTAGAAAAGACATATAGAGCACTCTGCTGTTGATCCATCAGCACAGCAGTCTGGTTAGACTCAATACCATACAATGAATTACCAACTCAGGCCTGTCCCTCCCGTTCCTTGAGTCATCATCAGTTTTTCTGTCACTGCGAACCCTGTCCATGTGTATTTCTTCAACAATCGCACATTCCTTAAGATCTTTGCACCAAGGGTCATAAGCCGGACCTGAAAATCAGTGGTTGATCTCCCATCACAACACTAGTAGTAGGCCAAGGGCTGAGCATTTATAGAACACATTCCCCTTTTTTGTTGTCAAGTGCAGAACTAGGATACGGCGGAAGGTCCAAGCAGCCAGGTTTTCCATTGTCTTTTTCAGTTGTCCCCCTGTCTTTGTCCAGTATATCACTGTCACCCTGTGCAATCCTATCAAATGAGAACCAAAACAGAAAAGAGCATTGTTTACTTTGTATCTAGAGCAGCAGACAGAACGAATATGGTGCTGGTGTGCAGAGGACTTTGAAAACATTCCAATACAAATTGTTTTCTCACTGTTCTTTTTCTGGGGAGGATTACATTAAAGAATGGCATGGGCTTCTGACCTTGTGTCTCAGGATGTAAGTTTCAGCGCTGAGTATGATGGCTCACATATAAAAATCCACCAAACTAGGGTATTTGTGAATACTTCTTTAATTCTGAGAAGGTACATGATCATGACTCATCTGCCTAGGTCAATTCTGAAATTTATCCTAACTTTAAAGAGGGGCCCTAAGCAAAAACAAAACAGTTGGTAGGCAAAAACTATTTTGTAACAAACTAATAAGTTAGCAATAAAAAATTTAAAGTTGATACAGGTTAAAGAATGGAGCATTTGGTTCCTAACCACATTATAGTTCCATGTTGAGTCTACTTTGAAAAATGTGGATTACTATCATACTGACTAGCCCAATTTTAATATTATCCATGGGTAATATCCAGTCACCAAGGTTGTAATTGCTGAAAAAAAAGTTGAAATCTACTCACTTCAAAGTACAATTTTTTTTTAGCACTAAAGAAAATTCTTTGAAGAAGCACTAAATCCACACATTATTTCGTAGTGTGAACGCCTCAGAAGGCCAAGAGAAGAAATTGATTGTTCATCCGCCTGTGCTGGCTCAGCCCCATAACACACTGGGAAATAACATATTATGTTGATTTTCATTCACATTCTCCCTCCTCCGTGGTTTAGAGTTTGGTTGGTAATTGCTCAAGTTTGTGAATTTAACATTTTTATTGTTCTCCAGTTTACCGTATTTTCTCAAGTGTTTGAAACTTCGCGTCCAATTCTCAATTGTTTTCCCCTGACTAGGTGTGACCTACTACTGGAAATTCGGAAGTATATCCGTAGGGTGGTGGGTTGGAGTTTGGGAATGTGGGAGAGGGTCTATTGGAGGGGAGTCATATGTACTCACAGAAAAATCATTGTGCATTAAACCCATAGCGTCAAAGTTATCTGGATGTAGTCAGGGCAGTTTAACCAGTATCACATTTTGACATCATCTTTCAAAGTTAGATGATTTGTGACTTAAGTATTGTATTGTCACAGTTGTATGTGTCTTGAAGTGTATGCACTATCTTATTGTTTGTACCATGCAAAACATTTCTTAAAGAAATATACTTTTAAGCTATATCAAACTATGATTGTTTCTCAATAATGACAAGGCTGAGCTTAGATGAAGCCAGTCCACAGCAGGCCTGTGTTCAAATGGTCTTGCACTGTTCGCACTATCTAGTTGTGCGTACCATGTAAACATTTCTTAAATAAATGAACTTTGAGGCTATATCAAATAAGATTATGTATGTTAATGACAAGGCTGAGCTTAGATGAAGCCTGTTCACAGCAAGCCTTTATTCTTGCACAAATTTAAAACATTTTGTCACCTGTGTCCTGCAGTTCCTTCTGTTAGTTTTCGTCTGCCCTCTCTTGTTGTAGTGGCATAATGGAGAGTAAGTGAAACTGGCGAGGTGAATGATTGGACAAAGCCTCTAAACTGGGTCTGTAAAGATTTGCTCTGTGTTAGAAACTCATATGCCCAATGTATTTGAAGTAGGGGTTGTTTCTTTCCTTTTTTTACTAGAAAGAATGCTGTAATTGACCGCAGGTAATTTTGAGAATGTGCAAAATTCCTATAATTGACCAGGACAAATTACATTTAGAAGTTTTTCTCTTTGATTTCTCATTTTGTGGTCTTTCCAGAGCCAAAGCCAGTGTATGCCCAACCTGGACAGCCTGACGTGGACCTTCCAGTCAGTCCATCTGATGGACCTTTACCTAATTCAGCTCATGAAGATGGGATGCTCAGGTATTTTACTTTTGAAACTGTATTATCACCTTTTATCTTTTCAGTGTTCAAGCGGTGTGTACTCAGTTCCATTGTTTTCACAGGTGATTTAAATTGTTTGTACTGTGGACTATCTATCAAGGGGATGGGTTAGTTGAATAAAATGTGAACTGCAAAACAGTGCATCAAAATATTTGTTTGGGGATTACTTGCGATGAAAAATAAGCTTCCCGTCTATATTTCTCTGACTCAAGTGAGTTCATTGTTGAAATGTAGTAGTCTTTTATTGCTCATTGTTGATTCCACTAATCGATGGAATATGGTTATCAAATTCATTTTCAGGCCAAGCATGAAGCTGGTGAAATTCAGAAAAGGAGATAGTGTTGGTTTGCGATTAGCTGGTGGTAACGATGTAGGAATTTTTGTAGCTGGAGTTTTGGAGGACAGTCCAGCAGCAAAAGAAGGATTAGAAGAAGGTGATCAAATTCTGAGGGTAAGTCTCCGAGTTTAGTTTATTAAAATTTCTGTTTATTGTGGTAATAATGCCTGCCATGATGTGTATTACTGAGAAACGTTTGAATCAAAGTGTTGAGTTAAAAACATGCCATTCTCCTTTATGCAATTTTATTTCACAAATGTTAGAATATGCCCCTCGTCCTACAGAATCTTGGAGTTTTTTTTTTTTTAATCATACCAAATTATATAAGCTCTGTACGTTACTCACCCTGGCTCTTTCCAGTACTCATCTTGAGGATATTACTGCCATGTTCATAGCTGAACTGGTAACAGCTAATGTATTAGTTAATATAAGGCATTGCACAGTACACAAATTCCTGTATCATAAATAGCAGACATCCATCCTTGTGCATTTGTGCGCTCTTGCCATTTTCTTTCTGCATGCCAAAAAGCACAGATCCAAAATCTAGCACCCATCTAGTTATTTAGGTGTGTCCGAGCCATGATACTTGAGTTTTTTTTTTTTTTTTTTTGGATAACACCGACTCAAAGACCACATCAAAGAAGTGACTGGTATTAGGGAAGCCTCATGCTGGTATCACACACCACCCTTTCCCACCAGTCATAGAGTGGGATGGGATCAGCAGTTCTTTCTCACCCCATCCCACATAGACACATTGGAAAAAGTTCCCCTTTCATTGGTGGACACCGCAATGTCATTCAATGGGCGTAGGTGGTGAGATCCTGCAGGAACAAAGTGCATCACAGATATTACTGCATGGATTGGTGGGTTCCTAATCTTCTCAGCCTTTTCTAGCCTTTAAGCCATTGGTCTGATTTTGCCCACCCAATGCGAGCACTGAAGCACTGTGGATGCTGCTCAGATCCCACAGTTCCCTCCTGCCCGACATGCCATCTCCAGCCTCTCCTCATAGCCTGTCCTACTTATGTGCCACACAGCTGCCTCACCTCACCACTCACCAGTGCTGCCTACTGTGTAAACCCTTCTAACCACTACCAAAGCTGTCCTTTTTTTAAAGTGGACCACTGAATGTTTGTTTAGATGTGCATGTGTAAGTGTGAACTTGTGTTTGTGTGAGTATGCAGGTGTGAGGTAGTGACCGAGTATCCTTGCATGTGTGCTTCTGAATCAATGCATCTAAGCATATCCGAGTATACACTTGTGTGTGCCTCAGCATGGCAGCACAGCTGAATGTGCAGAGCAATTTGTTGGCTTTCCCTGCAGCAGTAGTGCCAAGCCTTTACCTAGTTGACATACCTTTGACATGTCTGGGTATAAACTGTGACATAGTGGACCTGCTTATCAATATCGTGGCCTTCCCTGCCAAAATCCGAAAGAGAAGCATGGAAATCTTTTTTATTTTTTTATTTTTTTTAAAGAACCATGTGAGACTACAGGTGATACCAGTGCTTGAGAATAAAGGTGCATTGATGTAGTATATGTATTCATCTTTCGTTAAATACATGCTTGCTGTTTTCCATAAAGGAGATATGTTCATTGAAAAGCTGTGAGCATGGGATCAAGAAATAGAGAAACTAATTTTAAAAATAGTGACAGTAATAGCCGTCTTTCAGTTTAATTATAATACTTCACATGCTGCTACTACTTTACCTTTTTGACCAATCAATTATTATTTTTTGTTTTCAAAACAGATGGCATGAGATGCAAATTATGCTTCCATTTATATTGTAAATAATACCACTTTTTTCTAGGTAAACAATGTAGATTTCACAAACATCATCAGGGAAGAAGCAGTACTTTTTCTGCTTGATCTCCCAAAAGGGGAGGAGGTGACTATACTTGCACAGAAAAAGAGAGATGGTGAGTACTTAAATTCACTCTTGAATGCAGTTTTGTTTTCATTTATAAATGCTGTTTCCCTAGCGTATTGCTTTCTGCTGGGATATTTGTTTTTTACATCCCCTCTTTGCTTATTTTTCCTTCCATACTATGAAACAGAAACACTAGATGCACAAAGTATATATAGGCGTCTAAATAAACACTATCTCTTAGTAACCTGTAGGAAGGTGAGGCCTACTCCCCCTAATTCTTTTTTTTCTTCATTTTAATTGGCTCACAATGCAGGAGGGTCTTTGGACACTGAGTGTTTGACGTTGCTTCTATTCTCTATTTCTTGATTCTTTTTAGAGATTTCTTGGTTTTATTCATGGCATTTTCCAAAGGAATAGTATTCCAGTTTACCTGTAAAGAAGGAGATTACAGTGCTTAGTCACCAACCTATACAGTCACATTTGCAGATTTGTTTGCAAAGAATTGCAAAGAAATGCAGAACTGTAATTATATATATATTCCTATGTCTGTGGTAGTCTGGTTATCGACCTTTGAAGAATAAAGAATGTTGTTTGACTCAGACGTTTGTCATGTGTGATGGCTGAAAACGATTACTGAAAACGATTAGCTGAATTAAGCGTCCTCAAAATCATCGTGCCTGGTACGTGATTAAAGGAAGGAATACTTTTATAAAGTTTATCTTCTCCCAACCAGAAATTCCTTGACTAAATACAGGTTAGACCTACTTTTAGAGGTCATTCTGCATCATCCACTGCAAATGTAGATTGCCATAGCTGTTTTGAAGGAAAGTCAGGATTTAGTTAAGTGCACTGAGGCAGTCCTTATGCTTGTAACACCTTTTTTCACTGCATGAACCTACTTTCTTTCCTTTACGATCTGTTGGAGTGATGGAGTTTAAAGAGAGGCTGGGTTGGTGCAATTGTACCAGCAAAAAAAGCACACAACTACAGACACTGTAAATCGGTTTCCTTTGTGATGTGACTTTGGTTTTGCTGTAGAGCAAATAGGAACACACTTAAATATACCTTTTTTTTAATTTTGCTTAATTTAAATTTAAGGGATGCCCTTAAATATACATGATAATAATGTATTTTTACATTTCCTAGTTAGGGGTTGGCAGGAAGTGACAGTTGAGACGATTTTTGTTTACCACTCATACTGCAAATCAGAACCTGAATGATCAAGTGCTTTCTTTTAGCAGGGGTACCAGGGTCAGGCAGCCATTGCTTACTGCAGGAGATGTGGCTAAGAAGCTCAGTAACAGTTCACACTTTCTATAACAGTTAATACCCGGCATGCCCAGGCAGTTCTTTACTTCAGAAAAGAAAGTTAGGAAAATCATTGAAAACCAGAAGTGGCTAGCTCTGTCTGTGATCACATCACAACCCCACAAGTGCTTTAGTCAATATTGAGCCCTTGTGGCTGGTGTTATCCTATGAAGAGAACATCGGAGGACCCTGGCAAGTTTGAAAGTCTGCGGTATCAACTAGTGGACATAAGGCGCCATACAGAAAGATGCAGTGTAGCAATATTTGTACCAGTCATGTCTAGCCCTCTTGACAGCTGACCTGTCTGGCAAAGACTCCAGATAATAACTATTTAAGGAATTTGAGGATATTTCAGGCCCCATAATCCATCTTTCCTATATACTCTTAACCTTGGCTATAGGTTTCTTGAGGGTGTTTCCTGATTCTTCTATGGATAATATAGAGATAACCTCTGGTCTTGTTGAGGGACTAAGTAAAGTTTCTGGAGTTTGAAGCTGTCCTGTTGTTGTTAAGATTTTTCTGAAGTCTGATTCACCCACCGCTGGTACCAAACAGTCCTGTTACCCTTGGCTGGCAGCCTGGAACGGAGGCTTAACCAATGGCAGGGAGTTGACTCCAGTGGATTTAGAGCCAGGGTGACATCTTCTAACCTGGCAGTTAGTGGTCTCGTCTAGTGGGGTAGCTGGTTGGGCTGACCATATGGCTCCTACATAGTTTCAGTCAGTCATTATGTCCTTCATGCAGGTGTTCTAGTTTCTTTGGACTTGACTGTCTTTTGCAGAGAGATCCTTTGAAGTTCCAACCACTACCACAGCCTTCAAACAGAGGGCAAGGGACCACGCTCCATCCTGGATGGTGCACTCCAGCGCCTCATCAAAGGTAGGTAGGCCTTTCTCTCTTCACAGGTCTAACACCAATATTTATTGAGTCCCTAAGCTGTCAAGAATGGTGGGGGGGATGGGAGGGGGGGGGGGTGAGACTGATTTTAGACCTCGGAGTATCAAATATGCTCCTCAAGAAGAAGTTCAAAGTGATGATACTTGGATCCTTTAACCCCAAGAACTGGATTGTGTCTGGGAACGGCAGTCCCAATCAAAATATCTTCTCTCTGTAGTGAGGTTGTCCTACTTCCAACTCCCCGCAGCCTGCCATCAGCCCCACAGGCCTTTTTGTCCATGGCTCATCTCATTTTGTCTTGGATAGTAGTATTGTTACTGTCTACTCTAAGATTTTTCATCAGTGAGCCCAAGTCCCCTCTTGACTTTCATAGGCTTATGTTGTTTCAAGTGGTAGCAACTCTGATAGCCCTGATGGTTCTGAGAAAGCTTGATCTTCTAGCATCTTGCATCCTTCTGGTGCCTCACACAGTTTAACACAGGAGGTTTCTGTTTTTTGGGCCCCCTGTTTGGAACAGTTTTAAGTTTTGTTACCATATTCTACTTATTCAAATCACATTGTGGTCCCACATTATTTACTTCTGTGTTAAAGATTGATAGAGGAAAATTACACTTCACAGGACCCTAATGAGATGGGGGTCCTGGGCAATTGCACATTTTGCCAATGCTTTTTAACTTCTCTTTTATTAGATCTACTAGAAGGGCCATTTTGCTCTCTTTGACCTCCTCTAAAGTCCACTCCTAAGACCCTTGTACTGTTATGTAGTCACACAAGGTGATGAATTCACGATTAAACCTATCAGTCAGACAAATAAGTTACTTACCTTCGGTGTCACTCTTGTTGGTGTAAACTTTATTTTACTACAGATTCTTCACTGTGTGAAAGTGGTTTATTAGTTGGAGTGATTTGGTGTTCACCACAGATAATAAAGGGCCTGATTTAGATTTCGGTGGAATGGTCACAACTGTGATGGATATCCCATCCGCCGAAATATAAATCCCGTAGGAAATAATGGGATTTATATTTCAACAGTCAGGATATCGTCAGCATTGTGATGAAGTAACCTGTCCCCCGAAATTTAAATCAGGCACATAGTCACTATCATGTTAGGTCCAGTCAAAA
Organism: Pleurodeles waltl; assembly: GCF_031143425.1. Classification (NCBI taxonomy): domain Eukaryota; kingdom Metazoa; phylum Chordata; class Amphibia; order Caudata; family Salamandridae; genus Pleurodeles; species Pleurodeles waltl. Next base: position 274,589,653 of record NC_090440.1, read on the forward strand.
GTTCCAGTAATTTTAATCTGAGCTCATCCTCTGGTAGCTATTGCACAGAGCAGACAGGCTTAACAGAAAGCATTTATAGGTGCCAAAACAGTTAGTCTACAACACAATACTAATTCATGAAAATAGAGACAAAATTAATAATCTAATTAATACCAAAACAACAAAATCCTGAAAAGGGGACCTGAAGATATGAATTTTTAAAGATTTAAGTGAAAATAATACCACAAGGCACTGATGGTATTCACTAGTCATGGTAGACTGAGACGTAGGTGTGATTTGAGACACCTCCTGTAATGTAGCACAAGTTGGATACACAAAGTAGATTGGCCCTGTTAGCACCTGGAAATAGCTTTAAAAAAGTTTATACGTTCCAATCTGAAAAGGGACTTAGTTATTTTGCTCTGCCTGGGATAAACCTGAAATTCAGTCAGAAAATGTGGAACTGCCAGTGGGATAATAATCACAGTCTTTCTCCTTGAAACTCTGGAGTAAAAGTTTCAAAAACGTTGCCCAAACACCTATAGGAATATACTTCCAATGCAGTCAGGACCCCAGGTGGAGTACCTAGAGACTCAAGGGAACAGCACAGCCCAGTTCAGAACCAGTTCCTGCTAGGTTACACAAGAATGTCCTCTTCAGCTTTTGACGTAGAGCCGACCAATGGGCCAGCCTTATATTCCTTGGAGATCTTTCTGTCCTTCAGTTTCAAGTGGGAGGGTTCCAACCTCCTCGGGTCCTTTTTACAGGTCACAGATGCTAAGTGCAGCAAGTTAAAGTCCGCCTACTATCCTTTCTCAAGTCTAGCAGTGTTCTGACAAAAGCTAGGTGAGGGTTCAGCTTTGTAGGGTTCTGCAGCCTGTGGACTAGGAACACTCCTAGTTCCTTCTGACCAGTGGATTAAAGATTCCCAGGCCCTGACCTACATACTTTTGTAGTGTTTCCTGCTTGTTCTACTGGAAACGAGACCAAAATGCCATGTGTCAATGCATTTTCAAGATGGTGAACGTTCTCGGCAACACTAAACCTGGGATCTGCTGGCTGGGTGTGTGATGTTGAGGTTCCTCTAGGCAAGGGGTAGTGGGGAGACAAAGTAGGGTTAACAAACAAAAATTCAGGTAAAGAATCTACCCAGGGCCCTTGGCAAGGCTCACATATTGTGATTTCCTCTCTGTGCAAATAAACTGGGCGAGTTTTCTGTCCTCGGGAGGCGCAGACCTCACAACAGCTCCCAAAGTTCTCAGGCAGCTGGTATACAGGCTTTCCTGTATAGCAAGAAATCCAGCTACTCTTCTCACAGCAGTAAGGGGACTCCTACTTGGAAGACAGCCCAGCAGCACTATTGCTCTTGTCCTCGACTTAGCACTAGTCCTATGGGGAATATCAGTCAAACTGTATGGGTTCAGAATTTGGTAGACGTCTCCAGTCAGATCCTGCATGATCAGCTTGTGCCAGGGCAGTGGTATACAGGAAGAGGGTAATTTTCTGAGAATTGTCTGAACAGCTGCATAATTCAAAGGGAGTTTCTGACAGTTCCCTCAGGCGAACACTGTCTCACCTTACAACAGATAGTGGGGAAAATGAATCCAAAACATGAGTTACTCGATGAGTATTGTTCAACAACCTCCATAATGTTATATGTTGTATCACTCATGTGGCATCTGTGATGTAGTCCACCGAACACTACTCCCAACTCACAGACAGTCCTTAAATCAAACCTGCAATACACATAACATGTGTACTCCCCGTCCATGCATATCTGACACATCTGTTAGTGACCTACCCATTTAAAAAATAATTGCAGACTTTTTACATGTGAGTGACCCATAGGAATCTCCCCCTGAAGGAGACTAGTAAACACTATTGTCCCTTAAATAGTGATAACCTGGCTAACACATCAGTTCCCACAGAGCTCAATTAGGTAGCATAGAGGTCACTTTCTTAAAGAAAGGTGCAACTTTGGATGAACTCAAATGATTGTCACACTATTGGTATGTGCATTAGGCCACTAGTGAACATGGAACCACTTGCTTCCAACATACTTGACGTCAGGAAGTTGAACAACAGATATGTGTCATCACCCAGAGCATGTTTTTGTAGGTTTCATGTAGTGCTTGGGTCCACACCTAGAGAGCATATATCCTGTGCAGGCAAGGCCTGGGAGTGCTTTTTATAAAATAATTTAGTGCCCAAAATGATCGAGATGCAAGCAGTTTTTCTCCTAGAATGGCAGAGGTGACAGCCTGCTATCAGCCCAATAATGGATTGGAGCTGAGCTTTTTATATACCTTTCTTCCTCTGATTTTGTGAGCCCTTCAGAAAATAAAGTGCTGATTTTGTGCTGTCATTTTGGAGGTCACACTAAGTCTGGTTCTAATGGGCACTTCTAACTACAGATTATTCTTTTTAGAATACTTTGCTGGTGCGTGACTGGATCGAGAAACGTTTCTCCATTATGCCACTAAATGGTGCAGTGCGGCTTCTCATTGGATTCTTATTGCCGTTAGAATGATTGAGTGGAGAAACGTACAGGGGGCTGGCGTTAGTTCCTTTTTTTCCACGCCTTTCGACCCAGGTCCAAAGATCCACTCCACATTTTGTTGGGTTTTGAAAATAAATTTCAGTGCGCTAGGGAACAATGTCCTCAATCAAAACAACAGGTTTCAAAACATTCTTGACTGCAGAAAACTGATGTTGGTATTGGATCCGCCTGAGGTCTCTGGTGCCTGGGTTTGGGTCACAACATGAAGTTGTAGTACAAATGTGCCCTCATGTACCTGAAGGTGATCCGGGACACAAAGCTGTATGCCGCTGAACACAAGAATGCAGGCATGAACTTGGTGCTTTCCTGTGGTTGCTCCTGCAAGAAGTCAGTTTCGCATTCCTGCAGTTGCCAGATCAGCCACGCCCTCAGGTTTTTTGAAAGGTCTCCTACGCATTTCCACCTGCACCCTTCATTATGCCACAGTGGGACCTTAATTTAGTCCTCACATTTCTGACGTGTGCTCCTTTTGAGCCATTACACAATTACAGTGCATTGACTAAAAAGCAATCGCCTGAAGGTTTATAAGCTCATTCCAATAGAGCCAAGGCAGCGACCACTGCATTAGCTTGCGGGCTACCTGTCCTGGATATCTGTCAGGCAGAAATGCGGGCTTCCTAACATTGTTTCTTAAACACTACTGCCTGGGCAGTCGGGTCCTCCTAGTCGGACACTTTGCCGATTTGTTCCTGCAGGATTTCCTAGTTTAATCCAAGTCACTGCTCCAGCTCTGGAGAGGTATTACTGGGGTACATATTCTACATATTCTAAGGGTAAGGAATCTGCAGCTAGAAAACTACATCAGATGAACAAGTTACTTACCCTCGGTAACACCTTATGTGGTAGGAACTCTATCTAGCCACAGGTTCCTTACTGACCCACCCATACTCCCCGCTCTGTGAACGGATTCTGAGTGAAGGGCTGTTTCCTTCTCAAGGGCCTTAGTTCCATGCACCAGTGGTCAGTTTTCTTCATGGCTCTGGACTTCTGGAGTGGAAAGTTGCAAAAAGAATGACATCCCTGCGCCTGGGTGGTGCCTATATAAATACCATGCACCTCACATATGGCACAGACGATGCCATGCAGAGTCTAACTACGGCCTTTACTGGTTCGCAGGGGTACTGCTCCCGAAAAAATTACAGATCCAGTCTAACGCCTGGGGATCATTCTAAGGTAAGGAATCTGCAGCTAGATAGTCTCTATCAGATAAGGCGTTAGAGAAGGTAAGTAGCTTGTGCTTCTTAGGTACACCGTATGAACTGATGCCCAGTTACTTGCTTCATCTCCTTACTTAGAAGACTACCATTGCTTTCATGTCGGCTTGTCATGGTGAGTAAACTGGGGCACTTTAAATGCAGCCACCATACACAACCATTTTCCCGGTGAAGTTGGTGCTAAGGACTCTGGTGGCATACTTTTCAAAGATAATGACTCTTTGACATTTGGCAAACCATTAGTCTGCTAGCATTCTTTGCTGCCCCTGACCCATTGAAAACTGAGGATTTTAATCTTTTACAATGATCATACCAAGGAGCAGTGTGTGTGCGCAGTCAGTTTTTTATGGAGTTCTCCAGGACGAAGAAGGGAAAGGCTATACAGAAGAGGACCATATTGAGGTGGTGAGTCCTCTTCTTCAAGATCTGCTACACACTGGCTGAGAAGCACAGCCCCGAAAGCTCTGAGAGGCCATTCTTCAAGGGCTGAGGCTGCTACCATTTCTTTGGCGTGTGGAGTGCCTATCCTTGCCATCTGCCAGCCTGCAATGTGGGTGTCATTGTATATGTTCACAAAGCAGTACTTCTTTGACAACCTGGCAGGAAGGACACTTTGCCACTCGACCGAACCTCCTCCGGGGGCGGAAGTGCTTTGAGATCTATTCCAAAGTTAAAAGGCTTGCATTTTTAATTTCCAGAGTAATATACAATGTTAATTTCTGTGTTTTACAACTTAAATTATACTATCGAGGGCTGGGTGAAATATTGTGACTGAAAACTAAACATTTGGAATCTGCATGCATCAGTATTTTCCTTGCAGAATAAAAGTCATATGTTTTCTGCTATTAAACTTTATTCTGCTGAATTGAACAAGCAATCTAGATATTTACAGGCACCCTCCAGAACTATGTGCGCACACTACATCTTTAGGACCATTTTGATTCATTACTTTTGTTTCAATCACAAAAGCTGGATATGACACACCCTCCTCGATTCCAAAAGTAGCAGGTTGTCCATGAGTCGTGGGCAGCCTTAGATGTCCCTGTACTGCTGAGTAACTACACCCTCTATTACCACCGTATTTCAGTTTGCCCACCTGTCCATGAAACTATTTTGCCTGTGCCCAATTTGTAATTGGTGGTAGTAATGATGCTGGATTTCTGAGCTGCTTCTAATGCTACTGCTTCCTGCCTCTCACTGCCTCCTGCATGCACTGCCCTAGAGTGTTTGCTGCTTCAATTAATTTCTTAAGAGAAGGGAGAATTTGTAATTACTTTGGACACTCCGCATATAGTTTGCCGGCATTATACACTTGAGTTTTCCTCAACAAGCAATACCAAGTTCGCCCCAAATGTTCGGAAAGCCTTGTTTGCCTTAGGTCTTCTTAGTTTCTGTTCTTTTTGCTGTGGAATCTGCCCTTTTTGTGAGAATGTGAGATAGAAAGTAAATGTGAGTCAGATAAGGTTATGTTTGTTATGTTATACGTGTTCTACACGTGACAAGACAAATTGGTATTCCAAAAAGTAACTTGGAATGTATTCTAGAAGGGCTTTGTTTGCAATAGAAGCATTTCATTAAGGTTATGCAATTCTGTTACCATGTTTTAACGCCAGAAATCTGATATTGAATGGGTGGAAAACAAGAAAAGAAAAAGAAACCTGTTGAAGTAAGTCAGTGCCTAATTTATTTCAAATTGAAACAGAAATGTTGAGAAACAATTATTGGGAAAATAATGCAAATGAAGAGTGACTTAAGGTGAAACGGTAAAAAGTGATATTGGCCCATTAGTCTGTGTTTAATGTGGGTAGTGCAGTATAGCTCAAAATAATTCAGGGATCCACGTAACCCTTCTCCTTTGACCAGTCCTGAAGAAACACATCCGTCGCCACTGCCAACGGATCCGGTTTCCAGCTGACAAAACAGGGGATTTGATGATCCAGCCGGGACGCAAAGCGGTCTATCGAGAGTGGACCCCACTGTGCATTGAGGCTTGCGAAATCCCCAGGATCTAAATGCTACAAACTCGTGTCTCGTCACTCCCTTGAACACCAGTCTGCTATCTTGATTCGAGGACCCCGGAAGATATTCCGCAGTGACTGAAATATTGTATGTGAGACAATACACCCAAAGATCCTTGGCCAGGTCTGCCAGAGCCTTGGATCGGTGGCCACCCCAGGTGGTTGATGTAGCGGACTGCTGAACAATTGTCCATTTTGAGCAAGACTGCACAGCTTGCTTTGTCCTTGGTCCAGCATTGAATAGCAAAAAACCTGCTAGAAGCTTCAGGCAATTGATATGAAGGGTTCGCTCACCGGAAGACCACCTTCCCCGAGTGACTTAGTCCCTGCAGCGAGCTCCCCAACCCGAGCCACTGGCGCCATTCCAGACCTCCATGTGGGATAGCCACCATCTCGTTCCTCTTCCATCAGAGTCACCTGATCCAAGTAAGAGAGGCCCTTGCGCAAGTGAGAGGCCTTCAATCGTTGCAGTGCCCTGTAATGCAGGGATCATGGAAAAATCGCTTGTATGGATGAGGATAAAAATCCCACTATCTAAGCAATCTGATGCAGGGATGTCCAGGGCTGTAAGATTGTCTTCCTTAACTCCAGACGGATCTTCGTGATTTTGCGAGAGGGTAGATTGAGAATTTTGTCCACCGAGCCTATGACAAAGCCCAGAAAGGTGGTCTGCCTGGAGGGAACCAAAGCCGACTTCTCAAGAAACCTAAACCTTCGAAGAGAGAGATGGCCTACTTATTTTCTGAAGAACCTAAGGGTCTGAAGTAAGGGGCTCCCATTCTTGTGTGAAAAAAGCCAGCCGCCCCCCAATGAAAAAGGCATACCACCAACATAACACTTACCGTATTGGGCTCCTTGCAGCTGTCCCTGTTAAGGGTCCTTTGGTTCCTCTGCCACGCTGCCCCCTCCTAATCGGGAAGAACTTGCCGTACTGTGGCTGCTTGGCCTCTCTGCGTAGTGTTTGACCTCTAGCTGGGACTTGAATGTAGAAACGGATGGCTGAGCGCCCTTTCCCACGACCGGCCAAGAGAAAAAGGCACGGTTGAAAAAGCTTCTTTTATAGATGATTGCGCCTTGTCAAGCGATGTAAAGGTAGCAACAAACTTGGACAACTCTTTTATGAAGGGGTCTCTGAAGAGATTTCCCTGAGCCACAGGCCTAGTCTCCACGGAAGCCAGGTCCCACAACTTCGGATCCACCTTAATCAGGAGTGACCTGCGCATTTCCGTGGAAAGGCCACAATTGGTGTTCCCAAGAAATATTATAGCCCTTTGGGCCCAACCAGAGATTACCTCAGGAGACAAAGGAGTATCCGACACTTTGGCTTGCTCTGGTAACTCCAAAATGTTTGTAAAAGGGCCAGAAATATCAACCAGTTTGTCCTGACAGGCCCGCCATGACCTGTCGATCCCTTTCTTGGGATCTTTAAAAAAAATTCAGCAAAAAGGTGGTGTTAGACCTGGCAGCTTTTTGGTTCTTCTCCCCTGTCTTTTTGCCTTCTGGCCTCCTGGTTTTGTACTCTGTTTTTGCTGGTTTATTGTCTCTGTGCACTTTACCACTGCTAATCAGTGCTAAAGTGCAAGTGCTCCCCATATAAATTGTGCTGTGGATTGGTTTATCCATAATTGGCATATTTGATTTACTGATAAGTCCCTAGTAATGTGCCCAAGAGGTGCCCAGGGCCTGTGAATCAAATGCTACTAGTGGGCCTGCAGCACTGGTTGTGCCACCCACATTAGTAGCCCTGTAAACATGACTCAGACCTGCCATTGCAGTGTCTTTGTGCGCAGTTATAAACTGCCAATTCGACTTGGCAAGTGTACCCACTTGCCAGGCCTCAACCTTCCCTTTTACTACATGTAAGGCACCCGTAAGTATGACCTAGGTAGCCCCAGGGGCAGGATGCAGTGTATGTTTAAGGTAGGACATATACTAGTGTGTTGTTTTATATGTCCTAATAGTGAAATACTGCCCAAATCGGTTTTCACTGTGCAAGGCCTATCTCTCTCGTAGGGTAAGATGGGGGCTGCCTTTAAATATCCTTAAAGCGCAGATTCCCTTTGAGAGTAGATACAAATGTGGAGTTTAGGGTCTCTGAACTCACAATCTAAAAATACATATTTTAGTGAAGTTGGTTTTTAAATTGTCTGTTTGAAAATACCACTTTTAGAAAGTAGGCCTTTCCTTGCTTATACCAGTCTGTGACGCTGCCAGTTTGTGGATTGTCTGTTTGGGTCAGTTTGACAGTTGGGCTGTTTTGCACCTCTCTAGACAGTGATGCAAAAGTGGGTGGGGGTGTAGCGTGCATATCCTGATGAGCCATCTGAGCTAGAGAAGGAGGGAGGAGTGGTCGTTCACATCTGAAAGGATTGTGCCTGCCCTCACACAATGCAGTCTCCGACCCCCTGGTGTGCGTCTGGGGCCTGGCCTGGACAAGGAAGGATCTTGCAAACACCTGAGACTTTGCTTTGAAGTTTGCCAACTTCAAAGGCAGAGCTGGGTATAAGAAGAAGACCCAAAATCCCAGACTTTTAGAATCTTTCTGGAATCAAGAGGAACCTCTGCCCAGGAGAATAGCTGAAGGAGGAGTACTGTCCCTTTGCTGTGTTGCGTTCCTGGACTGGCCTGCAGTTACTGCTTCTGCCTGAAAAGAGTGCAAAGGGTGAACTTTGCTGTGTGTCCTGCTTGAGAAAGTTCTCTAAGGGCTTGGAGTAGAGCTTGCCTCCTGTTGAAGTCTCAGGGACACCAAAGATTTCAGTTTCCTCGACCTGCAGCACTGGGAACTGTGTGTTTTGTGCTGGTCAAGAGGAGAAACCACTGCGACGCCGCCAACGACACCGCTGGCCTGCACTGTGACCTGCCAATGCCGCACGGAGTCACTTTGCACCGTGACCCTGGTCTCACCAACGCTGTCATCGGACGACTTCACCGAGACGCTGCTCGCACCGCGACCTGGGGGCCTGCACTCTGGTATCGCCTGCTCACACCGGAGTCTGGGCATCCCCAACGATGCCGCTCCTGCTGACACGTCCCGTACCGCACCGCTAGCTTGGGCCTACCGACGACAGCGCTTCAGAAACGACACCGCCGCTGCCTGCACCGTGACCTTTGGACACTGCATGTCGCACCGCCAGCTTCACACCGTAGCCCTGGTCTCACCGACGCTGCTGGACGCCGTCAACAAGCCGCTGCCTGCACCGTGACCTGTGGGCACTGCACATCGCATCACCCCGCTTCGAACCTCAGCCCTGACGCCATCCACGCCGTCGCACCTGACTTCATCAGCCTGAAGTTCGATCTGTAATGCACGTGACCTCATGGGCCGACGACTCCTGCACCGACACCGCGACGTCAGTGGCACCGCTCTCCGGAGCGCACCGTGAGGATCACAACACCCTGCAAATCCAAGGTACTGCTGGCGGGTCTTCCCGGCACCGTAGCTGGCCCGCGACGCCGCGGCTGGCCTGAACTGTTGTTTTTGTTGATCACGACACCAAGATAGCCCCAGGCAGAGCTATCGCCTTCAAGGAACTGTAGTTTTGAGTAAATCTTGCAAAATTCATATTTTTCTTACGGTCTGTTGGATTTTTATTGTATTTGGTCTTGTTTTAAATAGCTAAATATTGGCTATTTTTCTAAAACTGGTGTGGTGTCCTTTTGTAGTGTTTTCACTTATTACTGTGTGTTTTGTGTAAGCCTGACTGCTTGTGCCAAGCTACCAAGGGAGTGAGCAGGGTTTATCTGAGCGGGTATCTCCCTTATCCTGACTAGAGTGAAGGTCCCTACTTGGACAGGGTGCAAACCGACTGCCAACTAGAGACCCCATTTCTAACAGGTGGCCATTCTGAGATCCATGTCCGTGGTACAAGAAACCTTCCCCGGGAGGGAAGGGCGAGGACATTCTGCCCTCTAGTGTGCCTGAACCTCCTTATTCAGAGGCTTGCGCAACCTGGCGGCAACATATAACGTGACCTTATTGGAGGGGACCCACTTGGAGGAGCGGGGAGGTGGGGCAGGGGGACCAAGTCTTCAGGGTCCAACATGTCCGACGACCCCGTAGGCAACTGAATCGCCAAGGGAGTTTGAGCCGGCCACCAAGGCCTAGAGGAGCCCACCTCATCAGTAGAGTCGTGCAAATCATCCTCGTCTGGGTCTGCCAGGGAGAGAGAATCGCCATCCTGAGGGGAGGGCTCCACAAAAGCTTGTTTCACTGACATTGTGAAATGCTGCAGCTCTCGATACCACTTGAGCGTAGCCTGTACTATCCTCTGGTGGCGATGGTCTTGCTGGATAGCTTTCAGGGCTATTATCTGACACTGGTGCGTCATAAAGGTCCCATGCATCAGGGTCATCTTGACTCATTCCCGTATGTGTTGGGGATTGCATCATTGGTGGAGTGGCTGCAGGTGATGGTTGCGGAGAGTGATGTGGGGATGGTGGTGGTGTTACTTGTTTAGCCACCTTTGCGTGTGGCTGTTTGTCCTTGTCTTGGAAGGCAAGTTTCCGTTTCATTTTGATTGGAGGAAGAGTGCTGATCTTCCCCGTATCTTTTTGAATAAAGAGCTGCCTTTGTGTGTGATTTGGCTCTATTGTCTCTAATTCTTGTTGAAATCTGTGTGTCTTCATTTGTGAGGACAGTCCTTCTTCCTCTGAATAGGAACTTATTTTCGTTTCCGAGACCGGATGTTTCGGTACCGAAACCTTTTCGGCTGCTTTTTTCGGCTCGGACGAAACCTTTTTAACTTTCGGCGTCGTGCCCTCTCAGTGCCGACCCATTTCGGTGCCGCTGTCTCGATGCCGAATCTTTTCGGAGCCACTATCTCGGGCCCGAGATTGCTGTGTGCCGGTATCTCGACCGAGGTCGGATGACTTCGACACCAGCTCGCCCTTTTTCGGTGCCGATGGACGGTCACCTATTTTTCGGGTTAAGCCATGGCCTGTTGGCGGTGGCGTCCCCTGGGCTTTAGCGATCTTCTCGTGAGTTCTTTTCTTCGACGTCTTACTCACGGTTTTCGGCGTTTCTTTGGGATCGATCTCCTCAGAGTCCGATTCCTGGGTGGAGAATGTTTCTTCCTCCTCCTCGAAACACTCTTGTCCTGTCGGCGCCGACGCCATTTGCAGTCTTCTTGCTCTGCGGTCCCTGAGTGTCTTCCTGGACCGAAACGCTCGACAGGCCTCACAAGTATCCTCCTTTTGTTCTGGTGACAAACACAAGTTACAGACCAGGTGTTGATCTGTATATGGATACTTGTTATGGCATTTTGGACAGAAGCGGAATGGGGTCCGTTCCATCAGCCTTGAAGAGACACGTGGCCGGGCCGACCAGGCCCCGACGGGGATCGAAAAAACCCTGAAGGGCGACCGGAGCTCTTCTTAATTCGGTGTCGATCTGTTGTAACTAACCCGATACCGAACGCAAACAATACCGACGATTTTTCCGAGATTCTAACTAACTTTCCGACCCGAAACTCGGAGCGAAAAGGAACACGTCCGAACCTGATGGCGGAAAAAGAACAATCTAAGATGGAGTCGACGCCCATGCGCAATGGAGTCGAAATGGGAGGAGTCCCTCGGTCTCGTGACTCGAAAAGACTTCTTCGAAGAAAAACAACTTGTAACACTCCGAGCCCAACACCAGATGGCGGGATGTGCACAGCATGTGAATCTGCAGCGACTAATGCCACGAACAGATGTACACTGGGTAAGTGACATTTTCCATATATATATATATATATATATATATATATATATATATATATATATATATATATATATAATATAACAAAGTCCAAAGAGAATATGCACAGTGTGCAGCTCGCAAGGGAAAACCAGCAAAAAGCCTTACAGAAAACTTTAACAGGCCTTGACAAAGGCTGTTCGGGGAAATCCCCTGGGGCCAACCTCCCTGTATGGAAACCACCCAAAAAACGCCCGGGCCTGGCTCCACAGCAGCCGAATGTAGAAAGTGTGTGACTAAAAGCGCTGCTGAGATTAGGACCTGAGGCGATACCGATCCGGACTTCCGGGCATCAAAACTGCCAAACTCTAAGAGAAAAACAGCGTCTCGCACTGTAAGTACAGACCTGCGAGGGCATCAGGGCTTCCAGGGCACACGGTGTCACAAAACGCGATTCTGCAGGCTCACGCTGTTTTCATTTCTCTAAGAGCGGAGACCAGCGGGAATCAGCAAGATGCGCGATGCGCGTTGGAAAAAAAGCACCGCTCTACCCTCCTCAGGCGCGCTGGGACAACGCAGTGCCTGACGTGCTACTGAGCTACGATCGGGGAAGCGATTAGCGCCCCCGCAGCTCAATGTTAGAAGAAAATATAAACACAATCAACGCACCGCTACGCTCACAATAAATTTGTAGCCTACGTGTGCAATACACTTAGCAAATTAACGGAACCATAGGAGAAAACATGAAAGGCACTTGTCTCGATTGTAGCAGGAAGAAAGAAGAAGTGCTTGAGGAGGTTCACCAGGATAATGGACTGCCTTGCTGTGGATTGGCTGATGAAATTTTGTAGTTCATCCCAAGGTTTTTCTGGAAAGTGTGGTTTGCTTCTAACTGCTGCTGTTCATTAAAGGAAAGAAAGCAAAGCATAATCCTCACGTCCGGTCCTGACATAGAATCTGTACAGTATTGCATGTAAGTGAGGTGTTTCCATGTGTCTCCTCGTGATTCTGTGTATTATTTAATAGAAAGTGCTGCTTGTCACACGTTCACACCCAGTTATTTAGTATGCTTGTGCTATGTTTCTACAGATGTCTTTGTAATGTGTTCTGCAGAACTTTGTGTTAGCATTGAGTGCTGTTTTGTGGCCGTGGCATCCACTTAAGGCATGGCAGAGCTTTTCTGGGGAATGTGTTGTGTCCTAAGTGTACTGATATGGAAACCGGTGGGCCTATTACCTGACTGATACAAGGAATCCATTGCACAGGTGGCCTACTCCTCCAGGGATGTAGCCATACAGACTTACAAAAATAGGAATTCAAACACCTGGTCCTCCCAGGTATGACAGTATACACCTTTATCAAATATAGTGCCTAAATAGTCTGCCCTTCCTGGGCTTGTTACCATACTGATGCATAACATGTGATTTATGATTACTTGGATACCCCTTAGGCTATTGTCTATTGCAAACACTCTAGCCATCAGCCAAAATTGAATAACTGATTGTCTTGCTTAATTTATTACATAAGGAACTAGTTTACAATCCATCCCCTTGGGGAGGTGTTAACGAAACCCAAAAAAGGGAGGATGGATGTTATATTGCTAGTAGTAATATAGAGTGTTCGTGAAGCTTTCTTCATACATATGCGGCTTTGGTATCCTCTCTTTTTTTTTTTTATACAAGACCGTTTCCTATTTATCATGGAAAATAAATCTGAAATTTATTGGCAGTGTGATGCATGCTTGGGCCCCTAATTCACAAGAATGATGAATCTCCTTCTGCAAAGGTGCATTAGGGTTCATAACAAATGTTTTTGGTGTAAATAGGTTATGGGCATAATTTACTGTAAAATAATATATAAATATGTTGTGGAATCTCACAATTTCTTTGGGGTGAGGTTTTAAAAGTATGTGAATGAGTGAAGAATATTGATGTTGTAGAACTGTTATTCTAATTAGTAAACTTTTCTTACTCAGTGTTTGAAATGTTAGCCACAAGATTCCCAAAAAAGTTGCAGTTTTTTGGGAGAATTGTTAGAGGGGTGAAAGAGTTGGCAGAGAGTTTAAAGGCAGTGGTGAGAAATTCTTCAGGTTCAACATTAGGGTAAGTCATTTCTTCCAGTGTAATGTGTTCAACAGTTTCTCAAATATCAATTGCTAGCTCTTCGCCAGAGTCTTTGTTTTTTGTCTTCCTTACCTAAAAATGTTTGAACATTTTAATGGTAAACTCATACTTCTTTTTTTACTAGTTTATCGTCGCATTGTTGAGTCGGATGTTGGAGATTCCTTTTATATAAGAACCCATTTTGAATATGAAAAGGAATCTCCTTATGGACTGAGCTTCAATAAAGGAGAGGTTTTCCGTGTAGTAGATACCTTGTATAATGGGAAGCTTGGATCGTGGCTGGCTATTCGCATCGGCAGAAATCATAAGGAAGTGGAAAGAGGCATTATTCCAAACAAAAACAGGTATGCTTTTATGTGGGACTTCTCTTGGCATAAAGTAAAGTTGAATGAATGGGTAACAGAGGCAGACAGTCCTTTCAACTTCTGCATCTGGGCTGTTCCCTTGTACGTTGAGTGTCTCCCTCTTGCGTCTTCTGTGTCTCCCTCTTGCGTCTTCTGTGTCTCCCTCTTGCTTGTTCAGTGTCCCCCTCTTGCTTGTTCAGTGTCCCCCTCTTGCTTGTTCAGTGTCCCCCTCTTTCTCGTTCAGTGTCCCCCTCTTTCTCGTTCAGTGTCCCCCTCTTTCTCGTTCAGTGTCCCCCTCTTTCTCGTTCAGTGTCTCCCGCTTTCTCGTTCAGTGTCTTTCTTGTGCCAGTGTCACTTTCTTGTGCCCTTTCCGTCTCCCTCTTGTGCCTCCCTCTTGCGCCCTCAGTGTCTTCCTTATGCCCTCTGTCTCCCTCTCATGCCCTCTGTCTCCCTCTTGCATCCTCATTGTTTCCCTCCTAAGCTCGTACACTGTCCTTCTGTGTCACTCAGTCTCCCTCTTGCTACACCACAGTGTCTCTTTCTCTCGCATTTCCCTCTTGCGCTCCCAATCTCCTCTCAGCCACCTACCTCCCTTAGTCTTGGATTCCCTGTCCGATAGCCCCTGGGTGGTTCCCTTTTCACTCACACACATTTTACTCACAGTTGTATGTTACTTTGTTAAATTGTCTGTAATATTTGAATTTTCTAATTTAAATATATATGTATCATATATATATATATATATATATATATATATATACCCTACAAGAAGGCAAATTGAGAGGTGTCAGCAGGCCCCTGTTTGACATGCCCCTGACTCTGCTAGATCGCTTTTTTTTAAAGTAGTTAATATAGTTTTTGTGTAAAGAGACACCAGATTGTACATACTCTGTTTGCCACAGATACAAACAATAATTCACAGCATTATGGGACAAAATTCATGTAACTTCATTTGCTAGTTACAGAAAAATATATTAGAGCAATGAAGGTCATAACATCTTAAGTAATTTATTTCAAATGGTATTTAATTTTACTTAATAAGGATTCTTCAATACCTCCCCTTAATCTCGTACTTGTTTCAAAGTAGAATAAAAATCAGACCGAATTTACTTTCCTTAGAAGAGGCTACTCTTAACTCCATCAACTAGCCAAGTGTACTGGTCTGTTTTCAGTCAGTTGTAATCTCTTAGATTAAAGAAAGTTCTAATATATCTAATTGTACTGCCATTTTTTTTATTTGCTTTTAACCCTGTCACATGAAGAGTCAAAACTTTTGAATACCAGAAAATGAGTAAGGTACTCAAAAAGCATTTATAATGATATTTGTTTTAATCCAGGAGCAAAACATTTTTTGAAAGCATGGACTTCCACAACAGTGGAATTCCTGACCTTTTTGATCCGTATTGGGATTTGCAATCACCAGCAATATTCTTTAGTTTTTAATTAACATCCATTCCTCTCTCGTTGTTGTTTACATGTGGCCACAATTGCTTTTGGCTTTAGGGATTCCATGTTTCTTGCCTCAGACATCTGTGTTTCAGCTGTGCATCTATATTTGTCCAATATGGTTTACAGTCTTATTAATTTAATTTACTAAATGAAACAGCAGATTGGAATGTATTAAAGTTTGTTTTCTAACTTCAGAATGCTTAAATAACGCCATTGTGTTCTAAGGTGATAATGTTTGTGAACGTGTATAATTTTCTGTGATTGAATGTGTTTTTACTGTGCAGAGCTGAGCAGCTGGCTAGTGTACAGTACACACTTCCAAAGACAGCAGGAGGCGATCGGGCAGACTTTTGGAGGTTTCGTGGTCTTAGAAGTTCCAAGAGAAACCTTCGCAAAAGTAGAGAAGATCTTTCTGCTCAACCAGTTCAGACCAAATTTCCTGCATATGAACGTGTTGTTCTACGAGAAGGTAACATTGTCTAAAGTTTACTTAACCCTTGTGTTACTAATTGAAAGGGCTGATCTCAGTGGGTTATCGGGATATTTCAAAATCGTCCTGTTGACCAGAGCATTTTAATTTTTCCTGGCCTTTTCTGTAGGAATAGATCTAGAACAGCAGCTGTGTCACAGAAAAGTTTGTTAAATGTTTGTAATGAAGGCATGGTAGCCTGAAGTAAATACTCAGTTAACAGCAATTGTTTAGTTTATAGTTTTTGACGCTCAATGGTGAGAATGGCGATTAAGCGTGAAAGCAATAGATACAAATAATAAAACAATACATTCCAACAGTAATATGCAAAAAAAAACAAAAGAAACAAAATACAGACAAATACAATAAATAATAATCTGAAAGTCTCCCACCCAGCTAGTAAATCCGAACTTCTAGCCAAAATAAAACTTATCCACTCCTACTACTGTCATTCCATAAAGAAGACTAGATGATGCAGAGAGTTCAGTTTTCTTTGAAGGAAGCATAATCATCACTGAAAGTGTATGTTTAGTTTTACATTTTGAGCTTACTTAAGGCTACATTAGGTTACTTAACAGTTAATTCTCATCAGTATTTGCTGATAGAGCTTGGTGAACTCAGTTATCTACTGAATAATTCACCCTGAATGCTGGAACTTTTTTTTGCCTTTCAGGTTACACAATTAAATATGCTTATTTTCACTGTTTGAAGGACTACTTTGTGAACCAGAATTTGAAACCTTGCTCCTTTCATTTGATGTGTGTTGTTAGCCCCTATCACCAGCATTTCTTTGGGGTCCTGTTGTAGGATTGATTCTGAATTATATTTTATAGATAAGCAAAATTTAAATGCTATACTTTGCTTTAATATTCCTGAGTGTTCCCTTCCTTTTAGTCACTATCTCACATTTTGCTACATGAAAAAAACGTTAGACACACAGAGCATACACACAGCAATGTCAGGAACAGTTCATCCGAAATCATACCAGTTGGAGTATAATTCCAACTGTTCTGGATTTAGGGGGACTTCCCACCCCGCATAGGACCAGACCTCATGCTGGGATAGGGAAAGGGCTATGGGGAGGATTTGAAGACCAATGCCATCTCTTTCAGCTGTGGTAATCTCTCTCAACTGTGGTAGGAGGAAGGTGACTATGGGTCAGGGAAGAAGCCAGCTCACATTTCTCTGTTTAAAGGCAATGGATCCGTTCCTCTACCCAGTCATACTGGGAGGAGGGCCAGGGCATTGTCACTGCTCGTGAGCAGCCTTCACCAACTGCATCATTCAAAATATTGAATGTTCAGGCTTCTCCAGTTTTGGAAATCATTTTCTTGTTTGGTAGTTTTCTAAAATGTGTGTGCTTCCTGCCGTGATTACCATCGGAAGGCCATTTTTGGCTGATATGGAGGAGGATGAATATTTCCTTTCTGGCTTAGCTGGGATGTGCATTTCATGTCTGGAGGTTCCTGACATTACTGGGAAATGCCTAAACTGGAGGTCCGAATGGGGTTCACCAAGGATTTGGCATGATACCTCCTTTATCTACCAGGTACAGCAATTTTGGGTAGGGAACAGGAGATCATACTTGTGCAGGCAGCAGTATCCTAGTGGGCATTGGCAGTCACATACAGTGGATCTCACCCACTTGCCCAGCACACATGTGGAATGCAGTGGACTTCCAACACTTACCAGATACAAACACACCCTTCACCCATGTCCTGGACATGGTAGATGATGACCCAATAAGGATGAACATATATTTCACATGAGGAGCTAATAGGCCTGTCTCCCCTGACAAAAGAGCACAGTGACTCCATTGCACATAATCTGCATAAAGAGAGCAGTAGCCACTATCACAAAAGGGCTGGGCTTCAGTTGCTCACTGGCAAGCTCTGATGCAACAAAAATGGTCTGATAAATGGAGCCTCTCAGTGGGGTGGGACCAGAGCATTGTCAAGCTCATTGAAGAAAATACAGAGTTCTCCAGAAAATGTTCAAAAGTTGAGAACACAGTTTCAGAAAGTCACCCAATGGACTTTTATTCTGCATTGTTGGGTGTGAACTTTCGTTTCCCCCTCTGGACTGGTTCACAACATCGTGATTTGACAAATTGTCCTGTTACTTAGAAAAGTTGACATTATCTATTATTAGCATTGGATTTTGGAATTGTATTATTCACCTTTAGTATTCTGCAGCCTTGTCATTTCTTTGAAGATTGCCTAAATATTGTACGATTGCCTCATGCGGTCCTAAGGATCTGAATCACTGTGTAGTGATTAGGGTCAAAATACGTGTAATATCACTTGGGCTGCAGCAAAGAATTTTGTGAAAGAAAGCCAGCGTGTTGTCAGGAGATGTATAGTTAACTTTTATTACTGTCAATATCAGCTCGGTTAATACATGTGAAGAAAGGTTGAATGCTTGAATCTCAGAAGCATAACGCCTAAATTAATATAACCTGAATGTGAAATCTGTATGTGTGGTGATATGTACACCTAGAATTTTTTTGGTAAAAGGGAGGTGCTGGCTATTTAATGAGATGAAAACATTTCATGTATTAAAAATGTATCAGTTGAAGGGAAAATATGGGTACAGTCAAAAACCTACAAATATCTATTTTTTGCCCGTTCAGGTGAGCCATGCTTCCATAATTGCTCTAAGGCACTGTGCTTAATCTCACATGTGATGTTGCAGATAACTTTACAAAAAATACTGATGTAAATTAAGTTGCTGTTGCAATCCTCTGTCAAATTATTCAGCGTTTACCATTAACATCTTGAAAAACATCTCTGAAGCCAGTTAACCCCACTATATCTCTCACTCCATTACTGAGGGTTTTCTGAATCAATTGTCGGTGCTGGGCCTGGCCTTTGGCAGGTTTGGTCAGCGCCCCTTCCACTATTGCCTGCTGTTTTACCTTAGTAAGCCACCGTACATTGTCCCTGGCTTTATGTAGCACGCTCTGGGAACAGGGTCTTTGCCCAGAGCTCTTCTTACAGTGGAGTCTTTGGACAGATACTGTCACATACCACTACAACCATTGGTGGTCTGTGTGCAAGGTTTAGCCTGTAAATGCAGTTTTGTACACATACAGATGCTCTTGTGAAAAATGAATAGAACAGTAAAAGTTAGTCATCAACAATAGCTGGTCTCACAGACAGTAATTGCATGCACATTTACTCACAATATTTAATATTTTGGAACCGGGACTAAACTTCTGTTTTTAGTAAGCATGTATAGAAGACCAATTATTTACAGCTTTACTGATACATTTGATGGTGCTAATGGGTTTGTGCTTTTTGATGTCACTATTGAAAACATATTTTTTTTTAATTTGGGAGATCATAAGCAGCATGGTGGAGGTGGGAATTGAGCTTCTGCATTCTGGATTTATTTTCTTATCCCTAAACAGTAGAATATATTTGCTCATGCTTTTAAGTAACCATCCCGGTCTCTAGAGTGATGTTCTTTCTTTGTATGCCTATTTTGACCTATCACTTCTCTTGGCTGCGGAATGGGGATCCGATTAACCTGCGCTGCTTCCAGTGTAGATTGGCTGTATGTCTGCTGCAAAAAATATGTGTTGTATTCATCCACATGGATGGATGAAAATTCCTCTTCCAAGCGTTATGCTTGCTTATTGGTGATGGACTAGTCCTTATACGTTTACTGAGTCACATATGTAAAGTTGTGCTATTAAACCTTCGCTGAGAAGGAACAAGAGGTGACTGCTTGAGGCACTTAAGGTTAAATAAGACATCAAAGGGTACAGGTTCATGTAGAATGCATAGCATCTGATAGGTTTGGTGTAAAATCCTTTTTTTGTTGAATGAATATAGTGATGACTGTAATAAAATGGATGTTCTGGGACTTTACAGAGGGGACGTGGTTATATCTGGTCACTCAGAACAGAATAAAACGTGTTGAACTTTTGCCCACTGAACGTGGTAGCTTCAGAAGGTAGTTGCACGTTACTTTACCATTTCAGTCCTGCTCATCTTTCCATGATATTTCCATGTATTGAAAGGATTTTATGGGACAAAGGCAGCGGGGTAACTATACAATGCAGACTGAGATGGTAACACCTAAAAACTAAAAATGGCTTCCTTCTCAGCTCATCTAAAAAGAAGTTGAGTGGAGGAAAAAAAAACCTTCATGGAAATCGTCTCTGTTCATGGGATCCTTCTCCTTGGACTCAAAATATAAACTACCTGATTGATCTTTGGTGCACTGCAGGCTTGGCTTGCGCTATTCAGTTATCTCATACATACATACATACATACATACATGCACTGCTTGATGGGACCACACAGCTTCAGAAATCCCTAAAAGATTGCCATTTTTGATTGTGTTCAAATATGTCTGTGCTTCCATTTAAGTTTTCATTTTAGGCCCTAAATAAAGGTTAAAGGTGGTTTTGGCTTATTGATGTTTTTTTGTTTTGACGGAACTCCAGAAAAAATGTAAAATGGTGTATCCTACTGGTATTTTCACACATCGGTGCAAAGAAACAAATTAGGGGAATTTGTATGATATTAGGTAGCATACTCACTGACTTGAAAAACAGATCTTTATAATGCAATGGATGCCACCTCTATAGATTTGTAATTATTCCCATGTGTATTTCTTCTCTCTAGACATTGCAAAAAAGTGTGCAAGGTCCTTACCATTAAACTATTATTTAGGAACATCCACTAGTACATTTAAGTTAGGGGCCTGATATGAGTACATTATGAGGAACATGGTTTCGGAAGATAAGTCAAAGTTATCGTTTTTACCAGTAAATATTTCCAAATGGAGCAACAGAATGTCTGGCCACGTCTTTAAATCTATTGTACTGGAGGACAAAAAAAACACTTGAAAGATTAGTGCCCCAGGAAAAAGTGTTGCTTTATTTTCTTTAGCATCCATTTCCACACGTTTGTTAGTGTTTGATTATAGATCCTACAAGACTACTTGTAAAATAGTCCTTTTTGGGCTGTTGCATTCCAGTGGAAATTGAGAAGTACACATGGAAACAGCTAACAGTAAATTGAGACTAAAATCCTGTGGAATGATCCATGATGTGATTTACAGTGCTTTAAGCCAATGGTTGAAGGTTTCGAAACAAAAGAAGCCATTGGGTGAAGGACTCTGAACCAAAGCTTCTAACGTAACTATAGACTGAAGTATGTTCATCTGAATGACACAAGTACATTACATGTCAAATCTGACAATAGCACACTTACATTGCTCCAGTAATAACAAGATGTTAAAAAAATCATTTTTTTGATGGATGGGTTAAAGGGGAAAAAGATAAACCTCTCTTTGTTTCAATAGAAAGCACTGTCTCTATGGTGTAAATCTTTGCCTTAAGATTAATGGTCTCCTATTTAAAAGGCACAACCAAAACTTACACCTTTTCAGGCTCAGTCTCAAGGACTTAGGGAATTCGGGTACATTATAAATTGATTTATTCATTTAATCACCATTTTGCTTAGCTATTAAAATCTCAGAACTTTGAACTGTAATCTGACTAATTTTCATTAAATGTGTTATTTAGGTAGGATTGAATGTTTTGTGGACTTTCCACTTGTATAACCCTTTAGACCCAGTCTGTACTTTTTAGAAAACAAGCTGAACATTTATTACTAAAATATCCCTTTATACTGATGGCTATATGTATATATGTTCATTTCTTCAGCTGGATTTCTTAGGCCAGTGGTCATATTTGGCCCAATTGCAGATTGTGCACGAGAGAGACTTGCAAGGGAGGAACCAGATGTTTATGAGGTGGCACGTAAGTCCCATATTTTCCATCTTCCTATTCTCATGTAAATATTATGGTCCTAAGAAGTTTTATATCTGCTTATGCTGACTTGCTGTTAAGATTCTTATCTGACTCATTTCCCTTCATTTGTGCGACATTGTATATTTGTGTAAAGTGTCTGCATTGTAGCTGATTTTTCTCAGCTGTTGTGAGAAATGAGACTCATAACAGAATAAAACGTTTCGGTTTGTTTTAATTTTTAGTCCTTTCCATTAAAAACTTTAGTTTCTGTCATAGCATTGGGTTCTTCAGTAATATTTATGAACACTGAACTTCAACACCAGTACACGTTTACAGTGGAGAAAAACGTTTTCTCCAAATAAAGCTGAAGAATTGTTGACGTAAAGCTAATAATAGAGGTTTTCTTTGAATAGAAAAGATATAAACTAATCTCAAATACCATAATAAAATTAATTGTATAGTAGAATTGATTCCAAACCCTTTATTTATTTTCCTCTGTTTAAATGAGACACAATGAAAGGGAATTGCAGCTTTGAATGCTGGAACTGTGGAGTGCAGTATATATTCATTGTGAACCTCCATGCTTATGGAAGCGGTATTCTTCAATGTCATCTCTTTCAAAAAGGGAAAATGAAAACCAGTGTTGGCAGCAATGTTCCAGTGTGTTTTAAAAAGAATATATTTAACCTTGCTGGATTTAGGGATATATTTTTTGAATTTCCATTAAAAAATGTAAATATAAACTGCCTACCATGGGCAATTTTGCTATTTACTTTGTGCTGCATTTTCTTTATGCGTATCCCATACATTGGCAGCTCTGTTTTCTGTTTATTTAAACAAAACATCCATGAGAGAGAACTGTTACAGGCAAGTGTGTTTAGTTAATTTTTTTTGCTCTTAACATGGTAGATGGTGTATTTCTCTTAACTTGAAATGCAACAGTGCATGTACATACATTATAGTTAGCTAAGAGTTTCAAGGCTGACATAACAGTGTGTTGTAAAAATACTAAGTGATTTCAGAATATAATTTCTGAACATCTTTGCTGCTGACGTATGTAGATATATGACCGTTCCAGCTGTGCTATCTCATGTCATGTCAAAGAGCACACACTGTTGATGCAACGGGAGCAAGCTGAAAATAATGTTCAGATGAAAGGAAGTTAGAAGGTGATCTTTAAGGGATTAGCTTAATTAATTTCTTATAACGTTTGATTATTTGAGCTTTAGATTTGTGGAAATTAATGAAATAAACCGACAACATATCTTTGGTGCATGATTCTTCATTATATAGAATACAGTTTGTCTAGATATCAGTGGCAAATTAAGTACCCTTAATTCTGTCATGCTTAATTGCGTGATAGAAATGTGATTATTGTAAGTGCAAGTGTAACTTTCTCTCACCAGAAATCAACAAGCAAACAAAAGTCTTGTTTAACTGACAAAAGAAATGATTATGATATATATTTTCCTGTTAGGAAATGAACCACGAGATGCTGGTACTGACCAACGTAGCTCTGGCATCATCCGCCTTCATACCATAAAACAGATTATTGACCGAGTAAGTTATTGTAATTTGTTCATTGTTAATTGTAATTCACAATCATTCAACTAGCAGGTAGTGTAATGTATATTACAGTTTTAGAACGTTATAAATGTAAGCTCTATGTTCTGAATTTGACTGTTGGTAATGTCTAAATGTTTGTTTCATTTTCATAAGGTGTTTAATATGTTTTTGACCTGTAAAATTAGCTTCTTTATGTGGGATTTTATAATTTAGGAGTCATCCTAATGTCTTGATGTATCAAAATATTGCCTGTCACAATAGAGGATTACCAATATAATTGTTTCACAATATTTTTTTTAATAGAACCCATCCAGTTAAAAGCCAATATTGATTGCCTAACACTGTGAACATCTCTGCTTAAAAAAAAAAAACATTTTTATTTTTCTTATTGAAACCTTGCACAGGAAATCGCAGAAGTGCACTTGTGTACTCTTCTTGACAGTGTCCCTTCAGCAGTCCATAATATATTTTCAGTAACTTACTCCTAATGACTGCAGAGACAGACGCAAGAGGTCTTGTTTATCCATATCTCCTACCCTTATTGAAGGCCTCAGTGCTCAACCAATCACTGTTTATCATCTTCAGTCTTGGCCCATCCAGGAGCCAGGCCGGTCGCTGCCACACCTCAGGGCTAGGCCTCACTGGTCTGGATGGGCCGACCGGCTCAGCACCGTGATCTGCTGGGTGCCGCCATCTTGGGCTGCACCTCAAACCCCAGCCTCAACTATAGCCCTCTGACCACCTCACAGAGGACGGCTGCTGCCTGTGTACCCTGATTGACAGGGTTACCAGTGTCCTTTGTGTCCCTCCAGGATGTTTTGCAGGGCGTTCAGTATTCTGTTGCCTGCAGCACTGGAGCCCGTATCTACGTGCCCATCTCCGTTGCTGTCTTGGCGACCCATGACATCCCTAACCCCCTAAAAAAAGGACTGTACCTGCTGTCTTTTACCTGACAGGAGTCCTGAATGTCTGGGCCTACACCCTCTTGTACTCCGGACAAAGAAGTATACTCCAAGATTCAGGTGTTTGACATCTTTGTTGGCTACGGGGTCACAGTAAGCTGCAGGAGGCCTTTTCCTGGAAATGCCCATCTGACCTATGGCACCAGGACCTAGACTGGACTATGCTGTTGGCCTCTGCTTGACACGCTGAGAGTCTCTAAGGCCAGACCCATGAGGTCCTGGGGGGTTTATAAATGTACTTCGCTGGTGATTTGGGCAAACTTTGAAAAACGTTTCCTCCCAAACCCAGGCAGAACATGCAGGGAAAAGTATCCAACCGGCTGCTCCACATGAATGGATTGAATTTCAGCATCATACCACTCAAGGCTCCCAGTAGCACCAAAACGTAGCTATGTTACAATTGCTTCGGGGCTCAAAAACCTTTCACAAAGAACTCTCCAAATTTCGACAAGGAAAAACCTGCCTCAAGCATCCATCCTTCTTTGGCGGCAGCAACAATTTCAGTGGCTAAGGGAAGATGTTTCTTCTCAAAATGTGACTGAGTCCCTTGCTGCATTGGTACTTAAATATTTTAGATTTTTTTCTTTACAGCCAGACTTTCACTGTAACCAGTCCCTTGGTGTATCAAACCCAGGTTCCATCACAGTCAATCTGAAATTTCTCCTTGGTTCTGGTCTCCCTCATCCATTGACTTACATTGGGGACTTTTTTTTTTGTGATACCGTTTTCACTTCAATTGTTTAATGGTCATATCTCTAGTTTCCATTCTTGGATTTTATGTTGTTTTTGCCTTGTTTTACTCATAAAATTGTTCTCTTTATTTTAGAATTGGTTATGTAGTTTTATTATGTTTTATGTTACTTTGTCTACTGTGTATGCACTGCTTAAATGTTTTACTCAATTTGTGTAACATGCAGCAGGTGTGTCCTTATCCTTTGAGGTGGAGATTTTTACACCCCAAATAATAATCAACTTTCCTACAAATATATTTTGTATAAAGTTCTTTAGGTATCCCTCAAGTGCATAGTTATTCAACTGCTTATGCATTGTAAGTGAATTTTCCTGATGGAGAATTGGTTTGAGCGGCACATAACTTTTCCTTATTAGCAGCTCTTCTAAAACATAATTTAATATTAATTTATGTGCGGCATCAGTAATTGTGCACTTCTAGTGAAAAGCTTGCACAGAATCCTGATCTTGCTTGTTGGAATTGCATATTATGCTTTATAGATTTAAGAATCATATTGAGCATATACTAAACATGATTTGTTCTTTGAAATAGAACATCCCAGTATGTCATACTGATATATTATCTTCACATTTTTGTTGCATTAATTTTATTATATCTGTACTTTCCTTTTCTGCAGGACAAACATGCTTTGTTAGATGTAACTCCTAATGCAGTGGACCGTTTAAATTATGCACAGTGGTACCCAATTGTGGTCTTCCTTAACCCGGATTCCAAGCAGGGTGTGAAAACTATGAGGATGAGACTTTGCCCAGAATCTCGGAAAAGTGCCAGGAAATTATATGAGCGCTCCCATAAATTACGCAAAAATAATCATCATCTTTTTACAAGTAAGCTTTATCTTCACAGAGAAACGTTATCAAAACAATATAGAAGATCTACTACAATTTCACTTAAACATTGCATCCCACTAAATATCAACAAAGTAAAGCAACGTGGAAAGAAATGCATTGTTAAAATACTGAGTCACTTTAAAAATTCAGATAAGGAAATATATACTAAAGTCCATATTAAATATATCAGAGGTGTCAAATTGTACTTGAA
This sequence comes from Pleurodeles waltl, assembly GCF_031143425.1. Lineage (NCBI taxonomy): Eukaryota > Metazoa > Chordata > Amphibia > Caudata > Salamandridae > Pleurodeles > Pleurodeles waltl. The sequence continues at coordinate 274,615,576 of NC_090440.1, forward strand.
AATGTTTAAAATTGTTGATACATTACCACATTTGATTGTGATTCAAGATTCTACATCCTTGACAAATTTAGTTGAAGAGATCAGTGAATAAATGAGGGTGCGATGGCTGGCTTTAAAAGCTAGTGAAACTGAAGCTCTGTTTATCATAGACTAATTGTGCTACTGTAGTTAGGATAGGAGGTTTCTTTCAGACGGTGGAAGCAATGTCTTCAATCAAGTATCCCAGAAAGATGGTAAGAGGCAAGTCGGATCAGCCCCCACAAATTAGTACTTCATGCCTTGTGTATGTCTTGTCTGGTGCCTGAATACCATGTGGTTTTATGGCACCATACGTAAATAATTGTCATGAAGTTAATAGGAGACTATTGGCTACAGTATGTATTTACTGGAATAATAATGACAAATCATTGTGTAAGATTACTTAATAGGTTTCTGACCCCCAAGCTATGGGAATTATGAGCAGCTCCTAACACAAGCAGCTAGTCATTAGTGGAATGACATCATAATTTGATATCATGATTTTTGTTTTCCACTTTGAGTCAAAGCCATTTTCATGTCATTCATGTATGTACATTGGAGAAAATTACAAATGTTGTGAGTGCCTGGAACCTTAGGAATGTGGACCTGTGTGTGTATATTTATGGTGTCCTAATTTGTGGGAGGTGACAATGCTTCATAAAGCGACCATGTAAGTGTTAATGTCAGAAATAGTATTCTTGTTGCAACATGACATCCCATGAAACATTTAAAGGAAACCATCAAGTTTAAACTTAGTGTTTAGATACGTTTGACCTAACCCACTTCAGAGCTCCTCACTTTATTCCACAGGAACCTTCAACTGTTGGTTTGAGTTCCCTTAACCACCATGAATTTGTATTGTTCAGTTTTATTGACTATTTTTGTGCCATTTTACTTAATCATAGGGCAAACTGTTGCTTGAATTATTTCTGCGTATTGAGAGGTGGAGTACTCCACAAGGTTAGTTTGGAGAAAAGCAGTTTGAGTATTGAAGAATGTCATTAGGTCACCAAAAAGATATTGATTTTAAAGCACCTGAAGGTCCTTAATATGGTGTAATCATTCACCTGCATACAAAGAAATATTATTTGGACCAATGTTTGTCTTCAGTGATGTAAAACTGAAAGTATTTGTTTTATTTTCTCTAGTGATAGTCCGCTTGGTGCAACACTCTTGTATGTTTCCTGCAATTGTGTCAGTGATACGTCAGAGCATTATTCAGCACCTTTTATAGTTCCTGCATTTTCTTTTCAGTTGTTCAGTTCATCCAGACATAATTTGAGTTGCGATTTTTATAGTTTCTCTTTCTTTGCATGGGAAGGGACAACACATTGCAGGGTAATGGGTGTAGTCCGTGGCAAATACACATCATCCTGAGTGATTTCTTCGGCCTCTAGCTTGGTGATATTTGTTCCACAAAGGCACTTAAAAGATCTTCATTCTAGATGGAGATCCCAGCCATGAACTAAGTGAATTAAAACGTTCTGCAGGCTTCTTTGTCCTGAGTTCACAGGTCACTGTAAAGTTCTTGGGTATGTAGGTAGGACCATGACGGTAAACCTGTATTATGTATGAGACTTCATCTAGACTTATGCAGGTGGTGTTGTCTAGTGAGGCAAAAGCCCAGCTTGGCCATATCCTCGATTTATTGACCTAAATGTTTTCTTTAGAATAGAATATTAGTCCAAATGTCAAATTCTCCTAATATGGAAGTGTGTGTTCAATTAGTCTCTGGTAACTGCTGCTAGTGCACCAGGTGTAGGAGATCTTTAGAAGAAATATATATATTTTTTTGATTTGCTGGTTCGTACACAATTGTTCAAGTAAAGAATACAGCATGATCCGCGTTAGAACCGTTTCACATGTAACTATTTGAAGGACTTCTAATTTAGATCTTGCCAGTCACTGGGATTGATGAATTGACACCTTACCACCACCATGACTGGACTGTTGAAATTATGATGTGTGCGTCTGAAACAATAGTGATTGGATAGTGATTGTCGTTTCACTAATCAAGTGGTTGTAAAGGGAGTCCATGAAAAATGATAATTAACATATGCTGGTAGTGCTTTTGACAGCAGACCTTGCGTCTAGGAGCACTCCATATAGACTGAGGTTAAAGATAGTGGGTATGAGATGATTTCCAAAGACAGACCCTCCCCCCCCCCCCTTTGTGTTTGTGGTGGACAGAGCGTTCCAGTGAAGGACCCCCAGGTTTCTTAGTGATAAGTGGGGGGAACTTGAGGGATTGGTACTATAATTGTAAAGTGTTGTAATGGAAGACAAACATTTAGAAATTAGCTCTTGTAGCTTGCCAAGTGTGATTGCATGTTCGGTGAATAGGAAGGTTTTATACCCCATTCAAGAATTAAGGGTGGTGTGGAAATGTGATAATAAGTATGAGTGGTGCAATGGAGAGATAACAGGCAGTAGCACAATGAGTGAAAGCAAAAGACTAGTGTTGGAGTCATGTTTGTGATGTGATCTACATTCAAAAGCTGACGGGATACAGCCCATACTGCCTTTGCATCAAAGACCTATAAATTTATCATTTTGGCTTGAGTTAGTACCTTACTGTATGAAGCTTATGACACTGTATCGATGTCATTCATATCAGCCCACAAAAATTTCATCTACTAAATCATTAACCACCACATTGTCAAGTTAAATAGAAGTTGGGAGTGACCAAGATGGCAGCTGCGACGGATGCCTGATATGTAGGCTCTGTCTCGGGCCCACCAAAAATTTTGGTTGGTGCCTCCAGAGACGCTCCCTAAGGTCGTCCGCTGTCCTCCTGGGCTCCGGCATTGTGTGTTGAAGAGGACTCGGCGAGAGGTGAGCAGCTCCCAGTGGCTTGCGGGACGCGTGGCCTCTCCGACAGAGGATCCCATCTCACGCGTAGCGAGGAGGAGCGGAAGGCGGGTCCGTCCGCTCGGCAGCGCCTGGACCGATCGTGCCCACGAGACACAGAGGGGTGCGGTGAGTGGATGGAGGGGGTATGTGGGGGGGGGGGGTCGACACCCCTTTGGCAGCCCCCTCCTCCCCCCCCCCCCCCTGGTCTCTTGCTCCCTTCTCGACCCCCCCCCCCCCCCCCCCTTTTGAGCAGACGCCGCGCGGCACTACCGGAGGAGCCGCGCGGCACTACCGGAGGAGCCAGCCCCAGCTAGCGGCCCTTGGAGGCCCGTTCGTGATCACCTGGAGCGCAGGGGATAGCCGAGAGATACGCAGCAGATACCAGGAGGGCCCCCCACATGAGCGAAGCCCAGCTGCCTGTTGAGGAGTGGTACCGGCCCTTGCCTGGGATGCTGGGCCATCGGTACATGGTGGCTCCTGGGGCCTCGGACAATCACAGTTGGACCTCACTGTGATGACAAAGAGCCCCCCCCCCCCTTTTTTTGGAGCGCGGGGGGCGGAGACCAGCAGGAAGTCAGTGGGGTCGAGGAACTTTATTTAACACACCCCTCAAGACACGAGTGCCGGTCCAAGGGCCCAAAATCAAAGTTGAAGCGACTGGCTGCAGGAGACAGACGGTTGGGTCTTGGCAGGAGCTGAATTAAACACATGAGCAAGCAGCCTAATGGTGTCGTTAGCTTCGGCACTGGCTGCTGCTGCCGCCTAGGGTGTACAGGGTGAGGGCAGCAAAGGTCAGCAGGAATACTTTCGTAGCAGGAACCTCCCAGAAATCGCAGAGACTTTTCTTACTGTGTACAGGCCCCCTATGGAAATCAATGGGCACCACCCATATTGAAACATTCAACTCAATCACAGCAGTGTCGCAAAACAGTGATCATGGCAGGGAAATCTAAGGCAGCCAAAGCTCAGGAGCGGTCCATACTTGGGATAACATCAGGTGAACAGAAAACAACGCCCAGCCTGTCGTGCCTGGAAACTACGTTGCAAGCCCACTCAACTCAATTTGAGAAAATCTTGCAGGCGATAATGGACACCAAATCCTCACTAGAAAACAGAATTGATACAGTGTTCCAGGATCTTTATCTGTTAAGAGTGGATCATCGTAACTTGACGGATAGAGTTGGTACAGTGGAAGATACGTTGAGCGGGTTCAACCCACTAGCACAAGAAAATCAAAAACAGATTTGTCACATGGCGCCGGACAGAAGAGGCGGAGGGCAGATCTCGGCGCAATAATGTCCGCTTTTTGGGGTTTCCCGAAAGATCGGAAGGACAAAACTCAGAACAATTTTTGGAACAATGGTTAATCAAAGAAGTAATGCTGTGTGCCCCGTCAAAGTTTTTCTCAGTGGAAAGAGCACACAGAGTACCGGGGAGACAGCCGGCTCCAGGGATGCAGCCTAGGCCACTAATAGCCAGATTTCTGAACTACAGGGACAGAGATGCAATACTTCAACACTTTTGTAACAAAGGCCCCATCCAGCATGAGGGCTCATCTATCACTGCCTTTCCGGACTTCACTCAAGAAGTACAGAGACAACGCGACTCCTTTCTGAAAATCAAACAACGACTTCGGGAACATAACATCAAGTATGCCCTGATGTTCCCTGCTAAATTGCGAGTGATTTCAGAGGATAAAACGCATATTTTCCCCACCCCGGAAGACGCCTGGACATGGTTGCATGCCAAGGGGCCGGCACAGCCCCGGGAGGGCACGAGAGATGGCGGTGAATGGATCACAACACCAGAACGGAGGAGAACCAGGAAACGCTCTAAATCACAACCCTCCGTAAAACAAACAGCGGCCGAGAGAGCAAAGGTACTGAAAGAGACGAATTTGCACACACAAAACTGCTTCGGCGCAATGCGCACCAATGCAAGTGACCACACAGACTCGAACTCAGCTAGTTCTGATTCGACGATACTGAAGGCGCTAAGAGGTCCGAAGTTAACACCCAGATCAGCGGATGCACTGTGATGGCGTGGGGGGGGGGGTGAAACGATCTTATCCCTCATCGGTCACTGTGGTACAATTACGGAACACTGGTGCGGAGGGTCCAGACGGCACAAGTAGGACACAGCCTTTGCATATAAGTAACAGCTGGCTGCCTTGTTCAATTCATAGATGAGTAAGACATAACACTGCACATGTGGTGCTGGCAGAGCCGGCGTGTCCCGGGGGCGCTGACATACGTAAATTCTTTTTTTTTCTTGGTCGAAGGTGGGGGCCCCTATTGCTATCATGCCTCCCCAGAAGATATCCGCATGGATACAGCTTTTTTCGATTAGAAGTGTGATGTGTATTTTGTTTCTACAGATGGTGGCTAGAACTAGGCAAGTTCAGCACAGCTGTGGGGGAATAGTTGGGGTGGGGGTGAGTGGGATTGCATTTACTTATGTTTATTAGGTCTTTTTAAACAATGAAACAAATTGGTGCAGCTGTTAGTCAATATTACAAGCAAGGAACAGGGAAAAATAATGGGGGGGGGGGGTGTTGGCGGCTCACTCCAGGGCATATAAACAAAGATGGTACAAAAGCACATGGTGTGGATTTCAAACGTCATGCACAAATACAATATAATTACGTGCAACGTGTGGGGAATGGCGACGCAGGGTAAAAGATATTGTGTGCACGCCTGCCTTAAGCGCCAGGAAATACACATCGCCATCCTGCAAGAGACACACTTACTAGAGGCCGATCTGAAAGTACTAAGGGGGTGCTGGGGAGGACCGATTATAGGCACATCATACTCGGCCTATGCTAGGGGGGGTATTGGTGTGAATAGCCCAGTGGGGTACAGTATGTTCAACACACACACAGAATAGATCAAGGGGGAGATATGTGGTAATGGAGGGGCAGTTGGATGGCAGACAACTCACGATAATAGGGATTTACGCCCCTAATAGTGCATTGCCTGAATTCTTGCGTACCCTATCACCGGCCTTACTAGTCAACCCAGAGGCACCAGCTGTGTGGGGAGGAGATTTCAATAGCACACCAGACATGACACTTGATCGATCTATCCCGCCCCGAGAGGACTACCACACGGGAGCGCCACTGGTCCACTGCTGACATGGGCAGGGGACATGAGACTACATGATCTCTGGCTCATGAGCCACCTAATGCAATGAGAATATTAGTTTTATTCAATACCCCACAAAGTACACACTAGGATAGACATTATGTGGGGCACCCACGAAATATGCTCCCTAGTTATGGACGCGGAATACCTAGCCAAAACGTTATCCAATCACTCCCCACTTCGGTTAATGCTGCGATGGGGAAGGAGACGATCTGCGATCCCCGCTTGGCGCCTGCCGGGGGAGGCTCTCCTAGACCAGGCTTTCAGGGAGGAATTAAATAAAACGATAAGAAATTACTGGGAAATTAACAAGGGCTCCACTGATACAAGACCGATGGAGTGGGAAGCACACAAAGTCATTGTTCAGGGGCATTGTCTGTCTGCTAGCTGGGGGGTCAGGCGCTCGCTACATGTTGAAGTTACCACATTGGAAAAAGAGAGATGAGAAAACTGGAAATCGCAGTGGCACATAATGGGGCATCGCAGACAGAAGTTAGGAACATACGCTCAAAATATAATGAGGCAGATTTAAGACTCCGCCGCCATGACTACAATTATTATTTAATGCAACTACAAACAGAAGGAGATAGATCAGGGAGACTGCTGGCATGGCTACCCCGCGAGGATCGCCAGAAAACACCTACAGGGGCTATATGACAGGCAGATGGAACCATGGCCACCAGTCAGGAAGCAATCAACAAAGCGTTTGAGGAGTACTACATAGGCTTATACAAGGGACGGGCATCATGCACTATCCAGCAATTGGGGACCTTTCTAAGAGGAGAGAACTTAACACAATTGTCACAAGAAGATAAAGAGACATTAGAGGCTCCCCTGACAATGGAAGAGCTAGAAGCGGCCATGGCACAGATGTCCAGAAATAAAGTGCCGGGAATAGATGGCTTACCAATAGAATATTACACTACTTATTCCAAACATTTGAAATCACACTTGCTGGAGGTGTTCGAAGAGGCATGGTCTCATAAATTACTCCCAGCGAGAAGCATTGATAGTGGTCCTGCCTAAACAGGGCCGCAACCTTACAGATGTTAAGTCATATAGGCCACTCTCACTACTAAATCTCGATTGCAAAATACTGGGCAAAATCCTGGCAAATAGATTAGCTCCCATAATACACACCTTAGTACATGAAGACCAGAACGGCTTCATTCCAAAACGCAACACATTCTTGAATATTCATAGGCTGTTGAGTATAATAGGGGATACTCCACCAGAGGCACATGAAAATGTGGCAATGTCATTGGACATTGAGAAAGCATTCGATACACTGGGGTGGGACTTCCTATTCGCAACGATGCAGAGTATGAGGTTCGGACCTGGCTATATACGCTGGGTGCAGACATTATATGCAGAACCCAGGGCCAGAGTGAAGACAGGAGGCATCATATCAGACAGCTTCCCTATTGAAAGGGGCACCAGACAGGGTTGACCACTATCTCCCTTATTGTTCGCCATTGCAATGGAACCACTGGCAACTAGGTTGTGCGCGGAGGGGGAGCGTTTGGGAGTGCTCCGTGCAGGAACCTGCCATATAGTCTCGCTATACGCGGATGATGCCTGATATACGTGAGAAGGGGAAGTGAAACCATGCCGTTGGTGATATCCCTATTAGAGGAATATGGAAGGATATCGGGATTGAAGGTGAACTGGGATAAGTTGTGTGTGTTCCCACTGGCCGAATTGGCCCACTGAGAACAGGGAGTCAGCACCAGAAGGGCGCTTGAAATGGTGCTTTGACACCTGGGAGTTCATATATACCACAAGCCTGGCGACTTGAGGGATGGCAACTTGGGGCGCGCGCTGAACTCTATAAAGGGGTCTTTACGCTTCTAGTGTGCATTGCCACTATCGCCACTAGGCAGAGTGGCGATAGCGCATATGTTACTACTTCCCCTACTTCTGTACTTCTTTGCGGCATTGCCGGTCATAGTGCCTAAAAGTTTCTTCTGTGAATTAAACGCAGCACTACTGGGTCTTATATGGGGAGAGGGCAGGACTCGAGTGGCTCTTGCCACACTACAGCGCCCATTAAGTGAGGGCGGACTGGGAGCCCCAAACTTTGAATTGTACTTTGCTTCTGCACAGCTGCAGTGGACACTAAACTGGATACACAGACCCAAGTCGGCTGAATCTACATGGATCATGAAACAGCTACATGGCAAGCCACTGTTCACATGGCTGTCAAATACCTTAGCAAAAGGGTCACCCGGTAACCCATTAATGATAGCTGCACACGAATGTTGGACACAGTACATTCAAAGGGGCCGAACGGGGATTCCATACTCCTCCCTCATTCCACTGGGACAAATCCCAGGAAGGGGGAATATAGCTGGCACATATTCCACTGCAGCTTGGGCAGAGGCGGGTATACTAATGGTGGGAGACTGCTTTGAGGAAGGAAAGCTAATGTCCTTTGAATCTATAAGAGACCTCACCTCAGTGGGAACAGGATGATTTATAGCATATTATTCTATATGCCATTTAATTAAGAAGGCGTGGACATCGGGGGACCAGGAACCTATTACTTCTCCAGCGATGCACCATATGTTGTCATACGACAATCAAAACAAAGTCATAACAAATACGTATAAAGTCTTAAATACATCCCCCGTAAATGGATTAGAAAACGTTAGAATTCGGTGGAACACTACTTTACCGAACCAACTGACAGCTGAAGAATGGGGTCCCAGGCCCTAAATCACACCCGCAGAGTGTCAAGAAACCCTAGGTTTCGATACTATGCGAGGCTGAAGCGCATGTTTCCTGGAGCGGACTTCCATTGCCCTCGCTGTAGCTCCCCATCAGCCAACTTTTATCATATGGTCTGGGAGTGCGGTCCCCTGGAAATGCAATGGCGGGGGGTAGTGACTGATACTTCAGATATAACAGACCTTACATTCACGCCGGATCCCGGCTCCTGTTTATTGGGAGTCAGGAAAAGGGATAAAAAGCACAAGTACATACATAGCTTTGCATACCTAGCTTTCATAATGTATAAAAGGTTGATTGCTATGAACTGGAAAGCCCCTAAAGTACCGGATTTGAAAACGTGGCGTGCCTTAACATTGCGCTGGGCACGCACGGAATATCAGGTACTACGTAAGTTATTAGATGAAGGTCAGAAGCACACTGGGTGTGATGCCTGGGAAACATTTTTCACCAAATTGGAGGTTAAAAATGATGAGCACCCACCATGAAACCTGGTAGCACTGCGAAAATGTAAACAGTGAACAGACCACATGCAGCCCCACACAGACCTTGTATGCCCTACATGGAAGTAAAATATACAATTGGTGCATACACACATAAACAGTCGATACTACATTTTGAACCCCAACACACTCGCAAGCAAGATGTAAAATAAAGGATGGTTTCCGTCAACTGCTAATTATGGTACTAGCTATAACATGTGATTTAGCTGCGCGCTGCAGAAAATGAACACTGTGAATGGGATTAGACCTAAGTTGTTATTGTTATTTACGTTTTATATTATGTTAGATCAACTAAATTCTATTATGACAAACTGCAATTGCTGTCGATGGATGTGCAGAAAACATTTAAAAGATGTTTAAAAAAAAAAGTTAAATAGAAGTTTGCTGTTCTGAACACCGCATGGCCTTAGTCTGTATTTGCCATGCGATGTGTTGAGATCATTATAGTGGTTGTGAATAAAATCGAAGGAGGGATTACTTCCAGGAACTCTTCAGGCAAGTTTGCTATTTACTCCTAGGGATGCCAGATGATTTAGTATGGGGCAAATGGAACTTTGAAGTGGATCTGCAAGAAAGTAGGTCATTCGAAAGAGAGGGGCTATACCTGCATTGATGAAACTCAAAAATTAATAGCTTTGACTGTGTCTCACTATTGTGTGCCTAAATGTTTTCACAGTGTTTTCGGAGACTATTGAAGTAAAATTGATGATACCTGAAGCAAGAGCATCGGTTGGTACTGAAGTCCTCACCTTGATTCCCCCAAAGGATCAATTAGTGCGGCCCTGGTCCATAACTATACAGTATATCAGAATCCCACATTTAAGGGATTGGTGAGCAGGACTGTTCTCAGCAGTGAAATTGCTAAGGCACTTATTAAGGCTCATGTTTCATATATAAATATAAATAAATGGTACAATGAGGAAAAGAGTGTAGTTGCTAGACATGTACTTAAGATGAGGGAAAGCAATCACCTGTAGTCTGTTGTTTTAGTATGAGTTTGATAATATCATAATTGAGTATCTGTCCAGGATCAAAACTATTGACAGGACAAGCCCCTCTGCTTATCTTGCACACAACCACACACCTGCAGCCAGGACACCATTGTACAGCAGACTGAGAAGTTTAGAAAATAGAACAAAAACAGGGCTGCAGGCCTTTTCCATCCAAGCACCCAGGATCTAGAACAGTATTCTTGCATCGATTAGCACCTCTCTAATGCTACTCCAATTGAAGAAAGAATTGAAGACTCGCCTCTTGAAAGAACACTCCATCTTAATGGATTAATCATCCACAACCCAACTAATTCACCTAACACTGGTTGACTTTATGCTTGCCTCCGACCATGTACAGTGATCTGTTGCCTTTTGATTAGGTTCAGACTATAGAAATGCCATATAATGATGACCTATACCCTTCATGCCTCATTTTCTCAGAAATCCTATTACTTGCTGTCTGAAGAGATGTGACATCCTACAAACTAACCACAGCTAAAATAGTGAGTGAAAAGGTATGACGGCATTATGTCATTTAAATACGGAAATGAAACCCATCATGAAAAGGTTGAGAAAACTCAGTAGACTAGTATTACACTTTCTACTAAACCTATGTTCATAGAGGAGTTTCAAGAACACTGTTTTATAATAGTCTTAATTTGCAATTTCTTCAGTAAACCAAATGTGGTGCAGTGCAGCTAAAACACTAATGCAATTGTTACTCATTGTCAGGGGTATACAGGACCAGGGATTAACACTAATAATAGTTGTACGAGTGTAAACATCTTAGGAAATTGAGCATTAACAAACTTAGGCCCTCATTACAACCCTGGCGGTCGGTGTTAAAGCAGCGGTAATACCGCCAACAGCCCGGCGGAAAAAAAATGGAATCATGACCATGGCGGAAACCGCCAACATAGACAGCCACTTTAACACTCCAACCGCCACGGCGGTAGAAACAAACACCGCGGCGGTAACCGCCAACAGACAGGCGTAGGACAAAGTACCGCCCACATTATTACAAGAGGCCTATCCACCACCTTCTCCGGGGCGGTACCAACGCTATCAAAAGCACGCCGGAAACAGGAATTGGAACGGAAACTACTCACCTCTCGACACCCAACGAGGAACCAGGACGCCATGGAGCCCGAACTTCAGGTCCTGCCCATGCTGGTCTTCCTCCTCTTGTATCAAGAGCAGGAAAGATGTCGTCAATGACCACGGTGAGTACTGCACCTACAACACGGGGGGTCGGAGGGAAAAGAGAGTGACACACACGCAACACACAATACCCCCACCCCCACCCTCACCCACAACACCAAACACACAAATACATGCAGCAACATTACATTTACACCCCCTTACCCCCCGGAAGAACGCAAGGACAAAGGGAAATGATTGTAACAATTATAATGAAAAAAAATCGGATAGTGCAACTTCAAAGAACAGTATATACAAATATGTACACCAACTGCACAAGTCCAGATATTAATCAAACATCGTCCGGGGATCAGTGTCCCAAAATGCATGGGCGAAGCCCACACAAGATACCTGACTCGAAACGGAGAGAACACTGCAGGGGCATCAGATCGAAATGAAACAGGCACCTCAGGTGCAGGGTGAGGGGGGGGCACCTCAGCCGGATGAACGCACGATGCCACTGCTCCAAGAGGGGGCTCAATGCCCACTTATTGGTCCTAGGGTGTGCAAAGCCACAGTCTCACAAGTCTTTCCAGTGGGTGGTTTGCCCACTGCTGTATCCTGGGGAGTGCAAAGCCACAGTCTCACAAGTCTTTCCAGTGGGTGGTTTGCCCACTGCTCTATCCTGGGGAGTGCAAAGCCACAGTCTCTCAAGTGGATAACAGTCTCCACTGGTTCTGGAGGGGGTTTGTGCCCAGAGTGCTTCAGCCTGCCAAGGACTGAGGTAGTGGATGTATCTCTCCACTGGTTCTGGAGGGGGCTTTGTGCCAAGTGTGGTTCATCCTGCCAAGGACTGAGGAAGTGGATGTATCTCTCCACTGGTTCTGGAGGGGGCTTTGTGCCCAGTGTGGTTCATCCTGCCAAGGACTGAGGAAGTGGATGTATCTCTCCACTGTTTCTGGAGGGGGCTTTGTGCCCGGTGTGGTTCATCCTGCCAAGGACTGGGGTAGTGGATTTATCTCTCCACTGGTTTAGGAGGGGGCTTTATGCCCAGAGGGCTTCACATGCAGTGTGACCTGGGTGTGTATGCCACAAGATTGCCTGGGAACAGGTAGTATGATACGCCATGGAGGCAGAGACACAGACCACCCTGCTGCGACTTCGCCTGCCACCTGCAGGTACAAACAATGCTGGGAGTCACGCCTCATGGACGGTTGGCAGGGTCCAGGACGTCTCCTGCAGCCTCGGACGGCTGCCCACTGGGGATGATAGCCATGTCAGCTGTGGTAGCACTGTCTGAGGACGTCGCGGGGCTGGTGGCGGTGGTTGCGGCAGTGTCTGTGGTGGAGGTGCTGGCAGTGGTGGATGTGTCTGCACCTGTTGAAGGACACAGCAGGACGTCTCCTGCAGCCTCGGATGGCTTCCCACTGGTGAGGATGCTGGGGACTGTTGCAGAGGCAGCAGACGTGCAGTTGACAGTGCAGGTGACAGTGCTGGTGACGGGGCAGGTGGCAGTGCAGGAGGCTGTGTCCACCGCCTTACAGGTTGGTGTACTGGTTGACAGAAGGGGTGACTCTGGCCCCTCAGCCGGAGCCACCGTGCCCTGTCCTGCTCTTCGGCTTCTGTCCCTTCCCCACCTTTGATGTTGCTGCTGGTGTCTTGCCACTGTCCCCTTTTGGCTTGGAGGAGCCCTTGCTTGCTGGTAGGTGCGGTGTAGGAAGTTGGCTCTGTATGCACTATTTCAAAGTAAGGAATAGTATGCACAGAGTCCAAGGGTTCCCCTTAGAGGTAAGATAGTGGCAAAAAGAGATAATACTAATGCTCTATTTTGTGGTAGTGTGGTCGAGCAGTAGGCTTATCAAAGGAGTAGTGTTAAGCACTTGTTGTACACACACAAGCAATAAATGGGGAACACACACTCAAAGACAATTCCAGGCCAATAGGGTTTTGTATAGAAAAATATATTTTCTTAGTTTATTTTAAGAACCACATGTTCAAATTTTACATGTAATACTTCAAATGAAAGGTATTGCAGGTAAGTACTTTAGGAACTTTGAATAATCACAATAGCATATATACTTTTCAAATAAATCACATATAGCTATTTTAAAACTAGACAGTGCAATTTTCAACAGTTCCTGGGGGAGGTAAGTATTTGTTAGTTTTTGTAGGTAAGTAAACCACCTACGGGGTTCAAGTTTGGGTCCAAAGTAGCCCACCGTTGGTGGTTCAGAGCAACCCCTAAGTTACCACACCAGCATCTCAGGGCCGGTCAGGTGCAGAGGTCAAAGAGGTGCCCAAAACGCATAGGCTTCAATGGAGAAGGGGGTGCCCCGGTTCCAGTCTGCCAGCAGGTAAGTACCCGCGTCTTCGGAGGGCAGACCAGGGGGGTTTTGTAGGGCACCGGGGGGGACACAAGTTAGCACAGAAAGTACACCCTCAGCAGCACGGGGCGGCCGGGTGCAGTGTGCAAACACACGTCAGGTTTTCAATGTTAATCAATGGGAGACCAAGGGGTCTCTTCAGCGATGCAGGCAGGGGGGGGGGGGCTCCTTGGAGTAGCCACCACCTGGGCAAGGGAGAGGGCCTCCTGGGGGTCACTCCTGCACTGGATTTCCGATCTTTCAGGTCCTGGGGGCTGCGGGTGCAGGGTCTTTTCCAGGCGTCGGGATCTGGGAGTAAGGCAGTCGCGGTCAGGGGGAGCCTCGGGATTCCCTCTGCAGGCGTCGCTGTGGGGGCTCAAGGGGGACAACTCTGGCTACTCACGGTCTCGCAGTCGCCAGGGAGTCCTCCCTGAAGTGTTTGTTCTCCACAAGTCGAGCCGGGGGCGTTGGGTGCAGAGTAGCAAGTCTCACTCTTCAGGCGGGAAACGCAGTTGTCTTGAAGTTGCTTCTTTGGAAACAAAGTTGCAGTCTTTGGTGAACAGGGCCGCTGTTCTCTGGAGTTTCTTGGTCCTTCTAGAGCAGGGCAGTCCTCTGAGGATTCAGAGGTCGCTGGTCCCTGGGGAGAGCGTCGCTGGAGCAGTGTCTTTAGAATTGGGGAGACAGGCCGGTAGAGGTGGGGCCAAAGCAGTTGGTGTCTCCGTCTTCTCTGCAGGGTTTTTCAGCTTAGCAGTCCTCTTCTTCTTAAGTTGCAGGAATCTGAGTTCCTAGGTTCAGGAGAGCCCCATAATACAGAATTTAGGGGTGTGTTTAGGTCAGGGAGGGCAGTAGCCAATGGCTACTGCCCTCGAGGGTGGCTACACCCTCTTTGTGCCTCCTCCCAAGGGGAGGGGGTCACATTCCTATCCCTATTGGGGGGGATCCTCCATCTGCAAGATGGAGGATTCCTAAAAGTCAGAGTCACTTCAGCTCAGGTTGCCTTTGGGGCTGTCCTGACTGGCCAGTGACTCCTCCTTGTTTTTCTCATTATCTCCTCCGGCCTTGCCGCCAAAAGTGGGGCTGTGGCCGGAGGGGGCGGGCAACTCCACTAGCTGGAATGCCCTGTGGTGCTGTAACAAAGGGGGTGAGCCTTTGAGGCTCACCACCAGGTGTTACAGCCCCTGCAAGGGGGAGATGATAAGCATCTCCACCCAGTTCAGGCTTTGTTACTAGCCACAAAGTGACAAAGGCACTCTCCCCATGTGGCCAGCAACATGTCTCAAGTGTGGCAGGCTGCTAAAACCAGTCAGCCTACACAGGTAGTTGGTTAAGGTTTCAGGGGGCACCTCTAAGGTGCCTTCTGGGGTTTATGTTACCATAAAATGTACACTGGCATCAGTGCGCATTTATTGTGCTGAGAAGTTTGATACCAAACTTCCCAGTTTTCAGTGTAGCCATTATGGTGCTGTGGAGTTCGTGTTTGACAGACTCCCAGACCATATACTCTTATGGCTACCCTGCACCTACAATGTCTAAGGTTTTGCTTAAACACTGTAGGGGCACAGTGCTCATGCACTGGTGACCTCACCTATGGTATAGTGCACCCTGCCTTAGGGCTTTAAGGCCTGCTAGAGGGGTGACTTATCTATACTGCATAGGCAGTGTGAGGTTGGCATGGCACCCTGAGGGGAGTGCCATGTCGACTTACTTGTTTTGTCCTCACCAGCACACACAAGCTGGCAAGCAGTGTGTCTGTGCTGAGTGAGGGGTCCCCAGGGTGGCATAAGATATGCTGCAGCCCTTAGAGACCTTCCCTGGCATCAGGACCCTTGGTACCAGGGGTACCAGTTACAAGGGACTTACCTGGATGCCAGGGTGTGCCAATTGTGTAGACAAAAGTACAGGTTAGGGAAAGAACGCTGGTGCTGGGGCCTGGTTAGCAGGCCTCAGCACACTTTCAAATCAAAACATAGCATCAGCAAAGGCAAAAAGTCAGGGGGTAACCATGCCAAGGAGGCATTTCCTTACATGCGGCTTCTCCCTCCGGCATGTGGTCACCTTCTTCACCTTGGCAGGTGGCAGAATTGGCTGCTCCTTGGCCTCGCTAGTTGACACACTGGCAGGTCTGATGGGCGGCGGCCAGTTGCTGTGACCACTGTGCTTGGGGATTTGGTGGCTGAGGTGCTGGGCTGGGACCTGGACAGCCTGGCCCTAGGGGAAGGACGGTGGGGTGGGGGAGGTATAGGGAAGAGGTCAAAGTTAACCAGAAAAAGTTTCTTAGACACACTGGGACGGGAAGGTGGAGGGGGTTTGGGAGTGGAGGAAGAGGTAGTGGTTGTAGGAGGTTTACATTTGCTGAATTTGGGTGAAGGTGTATGGGCCGGAGGCTGTTGTGAGGTGGATGGCTGTTGGGTGGGTGTGTGCCTGCATTTGTGTACTTCGGGAGGAGGGCTCACTGACACACTGGGAGAGGACACAGGGATGTGTGCATGGTAGTGGGGGTAGTGATTGCACGTGAGCGGTGTATGGTGATGGGCGTGCTGGCGATAGAGGTAGTGACTGAGGATGTAGTGCATGCTGGTGTGAGTGGAGACGAGAGAGGGAGGGAGGAGGAGGAGGGGGACACATTGGAGGCAGTGGATGTTGGTGTGTCTGCATGGGGATGGTGCTTGTGTGAGTGCCTGTGGGATGTGTGGTGCTTGTTTGCCATGTCCACTCTTGTGTGTTGATGAGTGTGCATGCTGGTCTGATGGTGTGCTTGGGATAGGCTGAGGTACAGGGGAATGGGTCTGGGTAGTGGAAGTTGGAGGGGGTAGGCTGGACACGGACAATGTGCTGAGGCCAGAGCCTGAAATGCTCTCTGTTGGGCCGCCTGCCCTGAATGAATGCCCTCCAGGTATGCATTTGTTTACTGCAAATGCCTCTCAACACCCTGGATGGTATTCACAATGGTAGATTGCCCAACAGTGAGGGATTTCAGGGGGTCAATAGCCTCCTCACTGAGGGCAGCAGGGCTGACAGGGGTAGGGCCTGAGTTGCCTGGGGCAAAGGAGATGCCCACACTCCTGGGTGAGCGGGCACGGGACACACGCTGAGGGGCTGCTGGGAGGGCAGTGCTGGTAGGGGGGGTGGCGGCTGTACCTGTTGATGCAGTGGGCACAGAGGTGCCCGCCACCGCAAGGGAGATCCCATCAGAGGAGGAGTCGCTGTCGCTGGTGTATGCTGCTGTCCCTATCACGGAGCTCCCGTCGCCCTCCGTCCCACTGGTGCCTTCAGATTCCATTACTTCACCCTCCAAGGCCATGTGGGATGCAGCTCCCTCCTGCTCCGGTGCCACTGCTCCTCCGCCAGATTATGCTAATGCACGCAAGAACAGGGTGACAAAACAAAAATGGGGGGGGGGGGGGAGACAGAAGATACACATGGTCAGTGCATGCTACACCACTACCATTGGCGGACACAACACACAGGGAGCAGCCCTATGCACTAAGCCATGCACTAACAGTGCAGGGGAAAAGCACATGCCCAAGGGGGACTCTGTCTAGACCCATTTCATGCACAGCTGGAACCCATGGGAGCCTGACTAGGTGTAGAGGACAAATACCACCGTTGGGGTTGGACTGGGAATGAGGCTGCAAAACATTGGATCTACCTTTGCGCGTCTGCCCTTGCCTAGGGGAACCCATAGGCCACCACCCCCACCCAGACACCTCGTCAAGCGCTGAGAGTCAGCTGAATGAGATTATACTCACCCCCTTGTGGCTGCTGTGATGCCCTCAAGCGCCCATCCAACTCCGGATATGCCACCGCCAGGATCCGGTACATCAGGGGGGTCATGGTGCGACACACACCCCTTCCACATTGGGAGGCCATCCCCAGCTGGGCCTCCGCCATCTTCTTGCTCCAGCAGTGCAGGTCCTCCCATCTTTTCCGGCAGTGGGTGCTCTGTCTATGGTAGGCCCCCAGGGTCCTCACTTCCTTGGCGATGGCATGCCAAACACCCTTCTTCTGGTGGGCGCTGACCTAGAGGACAAGTGAAGTAATAATATATGTTACTATCCCGTACTGTTCTTCGCACACATTGCCCTAAAACCACCCACCTTGGCCCAGACATACATACACACACACTATCCTCACATGCTGGCCTGTCCTCCTGCCCACCCTCTTCCATCAACGACACTCCATACAATCATATGCCATCCACCATGCTCACGGTGTACTCACCTGTTTGTCTGGAGGACCGTACAGTTGCGTGTACTGGGGGAGGACCCCATGCGCTAGTTTCTCCAACTCCTCCAAAGTGAAGGCAGGGGCCCTTTCCCAAGACACTGTAGCCATTGTCGCTTCCAGACACAGGTCACAGCACCAGTTGCATTGTAGGTCCTCTCCTGTTGAAAGTCAGGTATCAAGTGAGTGAACAGTTAGAAAATGGCGGTTACGTCCGCGGCGGTGCGTACCGTCACCGCCGGCGTAGACGGTCATTGGCTTCTGGAACCCATAGGGCCAAATGTTAACCAATGCTGAATTGCGCTGCGGTCTTCGACCGCCTACTGCGATGTGTACAACGTCACCAGAGTTACCTCATTTCCCCTTGTCCCACCTTACAGGTCAGGCAGCCGCCATTTCAGGGGGCCACATGGTAGGCCAAATAACTGTCACACCTATTTAGGCCAGGAATAAGGACAGACAAAGGCACATAGAGAAATTGTTACGTTTTGAAAAACAGCATTGTGATACCTAAGTGTTGTATGACCCTCTGCTCACTGTTCTCCTCCATAGGGCACGTCCGCTGGGGCAGGTGATGAGATGGCGACATCCTCCAGTGTACAGACCCCTGGGGACATGTCGACAATGGAAGAGAGACCCATAATTATCACTTACACACTTAATCGTGCAACAATCCAGGAACTGTGTGCCCAGTTGGAGCCTGACCAAATTTCAGCTATCCTCTATCCCACAGGAATCCCCCCTCTAGTGCAGGTCCTGTCTGTACTCCATTACCTGGCCAGTGGGCCTTTTCAAACAACAGTGGCCATGGCATCAGGGATGTCCCAGCCAATGTTCTCTAATGTGTTGTCCAGAGTGTTGTCTGCCCTGCTAAAACACATGCGCAGCTACATTGTTTTCCCTCAAGTGGAGGATTTGCCCACAGTGAAAGGTGACTTCTATGCCCTGGGACATATCCCCAACATCATTGGTGCCATTGATGGTACACATGTGGCATTTGTCGTTCCCTCCCCCCCCTTGCAGGAATGAACAGGTGTACAGAAACCGGAAAAGCTACCATTCAATGAATGTGCAGATGGTGTGTTTGGCAGACCAGTACATCTTCCATGTGAATGCCAAGTATCCTGGCTCAGTGCATGACGCTTAAATTCTGAGGAATAGCAGCATCTCTTATGTGATGGGGCAACTCCAGAGGCACCGTGTGTGGCTAATAGGTGAGCCTAAAGTCCCCACACAGTTTCATTTGCTGTCTGGGTATGGGAGATTCCCTAATGTTTGGAGTATCCTTCTGCAGGGGGTGAGGTGCTGGTGGTCCTGTGGCGGGGCCTCCTGTCCACTAGCGGAGGCGAAGGGCTGTTCATTATCCAGGCCAGTGTCAGGGGCCCGTTTGTGTCCCGCTGTGTCCCTCATGGTGTTGACAGGGTCTGCCAGCACCCCTGCAGTGGTGACCAAGGTGGTGTTGATGGACTTCAGGTCCTCCCTGATCCCCAGGTAGTGTTCCTCCTGCAGCCGCTGGGCCTCCTGAAACCTGGCCAGTACCATGCCCATGGTCTCCTGGGAATGGTGGTAAGCTCCCATGATGTTGGAGAGGGCCTCGTGGAGTGTCGGTTCCCTGGGCCTGTCCTCCCCCTGTCGCACATCAGTCCTCCCAGCTTCCATGTTATCCTGTGCCTCTGTCCCCTAAACCGTGTGCCCACTGCCACTGACCCCAGGTCCCTGATTGTCCTGGGTTGGTGGGTTTGCCTGGGGTCCCTGTAGTGGTGGACACACTGCTGATTGACGTGTCCTGGGGACAGAGGGATGGCCCCGCTGGGTGGGTGCTGTGGCAGTGTTTTGTGAGGGGGGAGGCTCTGTGGTGGTTTGGGACTGTGTCAGGGGAACCAACTGTCCAGAGGTCCCTGATGGGCCGGGCTGGTCATCTTGATCCAGGCGTGCAGAGCTGCTTTCATCACTGTGGGCTTCTTCTGTGGGGGGACTGGATATGTCTGGCACCTCCTGTCCGGTGACGTTGGGTAGGGGTCGTGTTGGGGTGTATATGCATAGTTTTAGTGTCTGTGTGTGCCATCTTGTGCATTGAGTGAGGTACCCTCTACCCCTGTGCTTGCGTCATTGTGTTAGCCCTTTTGTGATAGTTGGTTTGGGATCTGTGTGGGTTTCTGTACAGGACATGCTTTGGTGATGGTGGTCCATGCTTAGTTGTTGCATGCAGTGCCTTGGTATTGAGATGTGTGGGTTGTGATAGTGGGACATATGGAGATGATGGTGTGATGTGGTGAGGGTAAGAGTGGGAGTATGTGATGGCATGCAGATGTGGTGGGGGGATGAAGTAGTTAAGATATGACTTACCAGAGCCCAGTCCTCTGCTACTCCTGCAAGTCCCTCAGGATGCATTATTGCCAAGACTTGCTCCTCCCATGTTGTAAATTATGGGGGAGCAGGTAGGGGTCCACCGCCAGTCCTCTGTACAGCAGTCTGGTGTCTTGATACCACGGAACGTACCTTCCCCCGTAGGTCGTTCCACCTCTTCCTGATGTCATCCTGTGTTCTTGTATGCTGTCCCGTTGTGTTGACCCTGTCGACGATTCTCCGCCATAGCTTCATCTTCCTTGCAATGGATGTCTGCTGCACCTGTGATCCGAATAGCTGTGGCTCTACCCGGATGATTTCCTCCACCATGACCCTGAGCTCCTCCTCTGAAAACCTGGGGTGTCTTTGAGGTGCCATGATGTGGTCTGGGTGATGTGTGAGGTGCTGGCTGTTGTGATGTGTGGGGGGATGTGTTGGTGTGTGTTGTTTGAGGTGCGTGGATGTTGTATAAGTGATGGTGTTGTGTGTCTGTGGATGCTGGTGTTGTGTTAGCTAATCTCTCTCTCTGGCCTTCTTCAAAATTTTTGGTTGTAAGGGTTTGTGGATAATGTGGGTGTGTGTTTTATAGTGTTGTAGGTGTAGCGTGTGTATGTGTTTCAGGTGTGTGTATTTCGAATTGTCCAATGTGGTTGTGTTTTGTAAACGTGTGTGTATTTTGAGCGCGGCGGTGTGTACCGCCAATGGATTACCGCGGTTGAAACACCGCCATGTTGATTTGTGGGTCGTGATAGTGTGGGCGTATTCCTGTTGGCGTGACTGTGTAGGTTTTGGTATCGCCAGTTATTCACTGACGTTTGGTGTGGCTGACTTGTATGGGTGTCTGTATTGTGGCGGAATCCGAGATGTGGGTCGTGATACCTGTAGCGGAATTCCGCCACCGCAACGGTATGTTGGCGGTCTTCAGCACGGCGGAAAGGGGGATTTACCGGCAGGGTTGTAATGAGGGCCTAAGTCTCATTACCTTCCTGGTTACCCATATGCTTTCATACTTCTGCAGGAAGCCATGATCCACATAGATCTGTTGTTCCAGAGTTCAGCAGCGCTCCAGGCCTAGCTTTCACTTCTCTCTCAGTTCTCTTTGCATTGGAAGATCTCCATGTCCGAGTAGTGCCCCTTTTAGTAACTATTAGTTCTTGACTGTAGGAAGTTGGCTCTGTATGTGCTATTTCAAAGTAAGGAATAGCATGCACAGAGTCCAAGGGTTCCCCTTAGAGGTAAGATAGTGGCAAAAAGAGATAATACTAATGCTCTATTTTGTGGTAGTGTGGTCGAGCAGTAGGCTTATCCAAGGAGTAGTGTTAAGCATTTGTTGTACATACACACAGGCAATAAATGAGGAACACACACTCAGAGACAAATCCAGCCAATAGGTTTTGTTATAGAAAATTATCTTTTCTTAGTTTATTTTAAGAACCACAGGTTCAAATTCTATATGTAATATCTCATTTGAAAGATATTGCAGGTAAGTACTTTAGGAACTTTGAATAATTACAGTAGCATATATACTTTTTACATAAAACACAAATAGCTGTTTTAAAAGTGGACACAGTGCAATTTTCACAGTTCCTGGGGGAGGTAAAGTATTGTTAGTTTTAGCAGGTAAGTAAATTACCTACAGGGTTCAGTTTGGGTCCAAGGTAGCCCACCGTTGGGGGTTCAGAGCAACCCCAAAGTTACCACACCAGCAGCTCAGGGCCGGTCAGGTGCAGAGGTCAAAGAGGTGCCCAAAACACATAGGCTTCAATGGAGAGAAGGGGGTGCCCCGGTTCCAGTCTGCCAGCAGGTAAGTACCCGCGTCTTCGGAGGGCAGACCAGGGGGGTTTTGTAGGGCACCGGGGGGGACACAAGTCCACACAGAAAGCTCACCCTCAGCAGCGCGGGGGCGGCCGGGTGCAGTGTGCAAACAAGCGTCGGGTTCTCTGTAGGTTTCAATGGGAGACCAAGGGGTCTCTTCAGCGGTGCAGGCAGGCAAGGGGGGGGCTCCTCGGGGTAGCCACCACCTGGGCAAAGGAGAGGGCCTCCTGGGGGTCACTCCTGCACAGAAGTTCCGTTCCTTCAGGTGCTGGGGGCTGCGGGTGCAGGGTCTTTTCCAGCCGTCGGGACTTTAGGTTCAGGCAGTCGCGGTCAGGGGGAGCCTCGGGATTCCCTCTGCAGGCGTCGCTGTGGGGGCTCAGGGGGGACAACTTTGGTTACTCACGGTCTCGGAGTCGCCGGAGGGTCCTCCCTGAGGTGTTGGTTCTCCACCAGTCGAGTCGGGGTCGCCGGGTGCAGTGTTGCAAGTCTCACGCTTCTTCCGGGGATTTGCAGGGGTCTTTAAATCTGCTCCTCTGTAACAAAGTTGCAGTTCTTTTGGAGCAGTGCCGCTGTCCTCGGGAGTTTCTTGTCTTTCTTGAAGCAGGGCAGTCCTCTGAGGATTCAGGGGTCGCTGGTCCTTGGGAAAGCGTCGCTGGAGCAGGTTTCTTTAGAAGGCAGGAGACAGGCCGGTAGGTCTGGGGCCAAAGCAGTTGGTGTCTTCTTTTCTTCTTCTGCAGGGGTCTTTCAGCTCAGCAGTCCTCTTCTTCTTGTAGTTGCATGAATCTAAATTCTTAGGTTCAGGGAAGCCATTAAATACTGAATTTAAGGGCGTGTTTAGGTCTGGGGGGTTAGTAGCCAATGGTTACTAGCCCTGAGGGTGGGTACACCCTCTTTGTGCCTCCTCCCAAGGGGAGGGGGTCACAATCCTATCCCTATTGGGGGAATCCTCCATCTGCAAGATGGAGGATTTCTAAAAGTTAGAGTCACTTCAGCTCAGGACACCTTAGGGGCTGTCCTGACTGGCCAGTGACTCCTCTTTGTTATTCTCATTATTTCCCCCGGCCTTGCCACCAAAAGTGGGGCCGTGGCCGGAGGGGGCGGGCAACTCTACTAGCTGGAGTGCCCTGTGGTGCTGGAACAAAGGGGGTGAGCCTTTG
The DNA here is from genome assembly GCF_031143425.1 of Pleurodeles waltl. Taxonomy (NCBI): domain Eukaryota; kingdom Metazoa; phylum Chordata; class Amphibia; order Caudata; family Salamandridae; genus Pleurodeles; species Pleurodeles waltl. The sequence goes on from NC_090440.1 coordinate 274,638,860, forward strand.
AGGCTCACCGCCAGGTGGTACAGCTCCTGCCTGGGGGAGGTGTTAGCATCTCCACCCAGTTCAGGCTTTGTTACTGGCCTCAGAGTGACAAAGGCACTCTCCCCATGGGGCCAGCAACATGTCTTGGTTGTGGCAGGCTGCTGGAACCAGTTAGCCTACACAGATAGTCGGTTAAGGTTTCAGGGGGCACCTCTAAGGTGCCCTCCGGGGTGTATTTTACAATAAAATGTACACTGGCATCAGTGTGCATTTATTGTGCTGAGAAGTTTGATACCAAACTTCCCAGTTTTCAGTGTAGCCATTATGGTGCTGTGGAGTTCGTGTAAAACAGACTCCCAGACCATATACTCTTATGGCTACCCTGCACTTACAATGTCTAAGGTATTGCTTAGACACTGTAGGGGCACAGTGCTGATGCACTGGTGCCCTCACCTATGGTATAGTGCACCCTGCCTTAGGGCTGTAAGGCCTGCTAGAGGGGTGACTTATCTATACTTGCATAGGCAGTGAGAGGCTGGCATGGCACCCTGAGGGCAGTGCCATGTCGACTTACTCATTTTGTTCTCACCAGCACACACAAGCTTGCAAGCAGTGTGTCTGTGCTGAGTGAGGGGTCTCCAGGGTGGCATAAGACATGCTGCAGCCCTTAGAGACCTTTCCTGGCATCAGGGCCCTTGGTACCAGAGGTACCAGTTACAAGGGACTTACCTGGATGCCAGGGTGTGCCAATTGTGGATACAAAAGTACAGGTTAGGGAAAGAACACTGGTGCTGGGGCCTGGTTAGCAGGCCTCAGCACACTTTCAGTTCAAAACATAGCATCCGCAAAGGCAAAAAGTCAGGGGGTAACCATGCCAAGGAGGCATTTCCTTACATTGACCAACAACAGGCGTTTTTGATTCAGTCTGCCCTTGTGCATCTATCTAAGGACAGTTCTTAATGGGTAACCTCAGATCGAACATCTGCCACTTTATGCCAGTATCTATACAGTATTCGAATACCACACAAAGTGTAATAAATCATTGTAGTCTTCATTACACCTCAAGCACACGTAGGCGATAACTTGTCCCATTTTCCATACTCTTTGTCTAGTGCAGTAAGCACATTGCAAACATTTAAGAGCCTAAGTTGTGCTACAATGGCAATTTTCCTCAGGACATGGCAACCTCCTTCCCACTCCCCTTCCTCCAGTGTCATCCTCTCAGTTGCACCTTATTTGTGAGTATGGATCTGGTGAAATACCAGCATTCTATAAAATTATGATCTCTGTTTGGTCAGCAGTAGAAGGATGGTAATTTTGACTTTTCATTTCATATTTTCCATGTAAGCATTACATAAGTGAATGAGTGTGTTGGAGAACTGGGATTTTTCCAAACTCCACGCTCCACCCTCCGCGCAGAGTTCCAAAAAACTTCATGAAGGGAAGCAGAGCGGAGTTTTTTTCTCTCACGCAGCTCACCAGCGTTAAGTTGGCGAGTGAGAGAAACTGCTAAGTTGGTGAGCGAGATTTCTGACCATGGGAGGTCGCGGCAGGTCGCTACCGCTTGCGTTGAGAAAGCTTGCTGCTTGCGTTGAGGAAGAAAGAAATTGCCACCCCCTGGCGCTTCGCATGACACCTTTTGCGCTGTAGAAACCCCTGGTGCTGAAAATCAGTGCGAAAAGCACGACTTATCCAAACACCGTCGCTCATGGAACTATGCGGAGTGCAGCTGAGTTTTTCATCTCCTGGCGGAGTTCTGCATAGCAGAATTCCGCAAACTCCACCCAGGCCTAGATTTTAGCAGGTCATCATTTACCAGTAGCTCAGTGAATTATTTAATTGTCTTGTTAAACATTGTGTTCAATTGATATACATGCTGTGCATAAGTCTGCCATCTAGTGTTGGACTCAGAGTGTTTCAAGTTGTATTTCTTTGAAGAAACTTTTCGAGTCACGAGATTGAGTGACTCCTCTCAGTGATAGTGGGCATGGGCATCAAGTCCTTGGTTAGATTGTTTTCTCTTTGATACCTGGTTCGGACGTGTATTCCTCTCACTCTGGTATTTCTTTGCTCGGTCTACTCCGAACTCTTCTTTTTCGTCTTTCTTTCAGCTACAGTATTGTATTTCGATAGTGTATTCTCTATCTAATGTATCTCTGCTTGTCCCTGAACCACAGGGACGAAACCTGCGACGCCTGTTGGTCTTTTTGTCTCCAAGAAGACCCTGCGAGACTGAAGAGGGCGTCGATTGGGGATGTTGTCCAGGATGCTGGACGACACCCCTGATATCTTCGGGGAAGAGCAAGTGCAGGAGGAGATCTACCAAGAAGAGGCTTTTTCCATAGGAGATTCTGACATTGAAAGCCAGCCTCTTACCTCAGCGCAACCTGTGAGTACTACCCCTGACCCCCCTGTGTAAAGACTTTAAAGAAGCCACATAAAGGGGTCCACCACTGCCTGGGGGCCACAGTCGGATCCGAAAATTACATTTGGATGCCCCACCTTCGGGCTCTGCAACAAAAATATTCACAACAAAAATGACTTGAGCTTCCACCTCTGGATCCACATCTCATTCAGCATCAGGATAGAGTCAAACCTTCGACCCAAGTGTTTCGGCTCTGAGCAAAAAACTCACTACCTGTATTTCAGAGTCAAAGGCTTCCATTCAACAAAAAACTCAAAGTTTTGGAATTGAAAATCTCTCCTTGAAAAGACTCAAGTCTCTCCTCAGACTCAACAGTGAAGCTTATCCTTGGAATTATGGACATTCGTCAGCACCAGATTCATATCCAAAAAGGAACAGGACGCATTATTGCTTCTCCTCCAGTTCCAATTAAGAGGAAACCTACTTTACAGTAAACTTTGGACACAGCTCCTCCACCTAAGAAGCTGTCCAAAAACAAGGATCCAGTACAACCTAGGTCTTCTCCTCCACACTCTACTGTAAATCCTCTTACACCTCCTCCACCTCCACAATCTCCACGTGTTTTGGAACCTCAATTTTCTTAACAAGGTTCACCAACACCTCAGGGAGATGACATGGAAGACATTCCACAAGATATTGACCCTTGAGATTCTTATGATATAGATCCCATAATCCCAAATGACCCTGATTTATATCCTGCACGCCTTCACCCCCTGAAGATGCAACATCTTATCAGCAGCTCATAACACGGGCAGCTGCATATCGTAGTGTATTCTGACCCTCATAACATGAGCAGCTTTATATCATAGTGCATGCTGACCCAATTGAGGAAGATTTTTATTCGACACACTAACTTTCACACACAAGGAAAGTCAATTTCTTGCCATGCTACCAGGAATGCTTAGGCATGCTACAGACATTTTTAAGGAGCCTGTCAGATTTAGAGTGATTACTCCAAGAGTTGACAAACAAATGCAAGGCAGCTCCTACAGACCCTATTTACATTAGGTCACAATTGCCCGCCATTTCCATTGTGGTTAGTGTGGCACATAAGTGGCCAACAGTTAATCAGCAGAAGAAGCACCTCCTCCTGATAAAGGAAGTAAGGAATTAAATGCCACGGGTAAATGGGTAGCAGCTCAAGCATCCAATCATTGGCGTATGGCCAGTTCCCAATTCCCAGTCCCCATGCTCTTCTAGCACGATATATGATGGTGCCATTCCACCAAATATTCCCCCGCACATTCTCAAATTATTGCAAGACCATCTCACTCTCTTAAAGGAAGAGGCACAATCCTTTCTTCTGAAACCTGTTCCCCTATCAGAGAAAGGGTTAGGAATATATTCTCTATACTTCCTCATACCAAAAAAAGGACGGCTCCTTAAGACCAATTCTGGAACTCAGTCCTCTCAACCTATACATACATTCAGATCATTTTCATATGGTCACTCGGCAAGATTTTATTCCCCTATTACAGCTGCAAGATTACATGACCGCATTAGATCTCAAAGATGCTTATTTCTACGTTCCCAATCATCCTGCACATGCAGGATTTGTCATTGCAGGGAAATAATTATCAATTCAAGGTTCTACCATTTGGGGTAACAACTGCTCCCAGGGTATTCACAAAATGCTTTGCGGTAGTTGCTGTATTCCTCAGAAGACAACATATTCATGTTTTCCCATATTTGGACAATTGGCTCATCGAAGCCACTACCATTCAATAATGTCAGAAACATACTCGGTACACAGTAAACCTTCTACACAGTGTGGGATTTACAATCAAGCTTTCACAAATCCTATCTCCAACCCTCACAGATACAGCCCTATCTGGGAGCAATTCTCAATACTCACTCAAGGTTGGCATATCCAAACCCAGCACAGGTTCAAGCTTTCCAAACACTTCTATTTCAACTATAGGCGAATCACACTTACACAGTCAGGCTAGTCATGCAATCATTAGGGATGATGGCTTCCTGCATTGCCATCATTCCTCATGCCGGACTAAACATGCGTCAATTACAGCAGTGTCTGTCTCATCAATGGTCTCAGTTACAGGGTCATCTTCAGGATCTAGTGTTGTTGGACCGCCAGACTCTCCGCTCTCTGCAATGGTGGACTCCCACCAACCTTTCAGAAGGGCGGCCCTTTCAAGACCCTGTCCCTCAGATCACTCTCACTACAGATGCATCACTGATAGGTTGGGGAGCTCACCTCAACAACCTCACAATACAAGGCAGATGGGATCCCATTCAACAAACCTATCACATCAGCTACTTGGAGTTACTAGCAATCTTTCTGGCGCTCAAAGCATTTCTGTCACAACTCTCCCACAAAGTGGTTCTAGTCCATACAGACAATATGACAACTATGTATTATCTGCAGAAACAGGGTGGGTGGTCACTCATCACATGAACTGACTAGCAGAATATCTCCTAGGAATGGACAATCAGTTTGCAGAGCTCCTAAGCAGGATGCAGCAAAATGTCCACAAATGAAAACTTCACTCACAGATACTTCACCAATACTTTCAGAGATAGATCTGTTCGCCATCATGGAAAATTCAAAATGCCAAAACTTTGCATCCAGAAACCCACAGCCTGAGTCCAAGGGCAATGCTCTATGGATGAATTGGTCAGGGATATTTGCTTATGCTTTTCCGCCTCTCCCAGTCCCACTCCCATTCCATTTCTGGTTTGCAAACCGAGACAGACATCACTCACCATGATCCTTGTAGCCCCAGGTGGGCACGTCTTCCTTGGTACACAACTCTATTGGATCTGTCTGTGGTTCCCCACCAAAAACTTCCCATCAGACCAGACCTTTTGACTCAAAAGCAAAGTCAAATCAGACATCCAGACTCCAAAACCCAGAATCTTGCAATATGGTTCCTGAGGTCATAGAGTTTGGACATTCTTAAAGAGGCACGTAAACCTACAACTAGACAGTGTTATGCTGCAAAATGGAAACACTTTGTATGCTACTGTCAACCTAAACATATTGATCCACTCAAAGCATCAGTGCAAGACATTTTGTTATCTGCTACATTTACAAAAGGCAAATTTAGCATACTCATCTATTAGACTTCATTTAGCAGCCACAGCTGCTTACCTCCAAAAAAGAAAACATACTTCTTTGTTCAGAAGTCCTGTAATTAAAGCGTTTATGGAAGGACTTAAAAGGGTTATTCCTCCGAGGGTTCCTCCATCTCCAGTATGGAACCTTAATGTTGTCCTTATTAGAATTATGGGTCCATCATTTGAACCAATTCCTGTTCCTTGCAGTTTCTTTCAGGGAAAGTTGAATTTTTAGTTGCTATCACTTCTGTACGATGTGTAAGTGAATTACAAGCTTTCACTTTAGAAAACCCCTTTTTCCAGGCACCTAAAGATATAGTAGCCCTTAGAACAAACCCTAAATTTCTCCCAAAAGTAGTTTTACCATTTTACATTAACCAAACAGTTGAGTTAACAGTTTTTTTTTCCCCACAGCCAGACTCAGTCGCGGAAAGAGCTTTGCACACACTAGATGTGAAACAAGCTCTTATGTATTACATTGACACGACTAAAAGTTTTAGAAAATCTAAACAACTTTTTGTAGCATTTTCAATGCCTCACAAAGGCAATCCAGTTTTTAAAAAAATGGAATAGCGAGATGGATAGTTGTGTATTCAAACTTGTTATCTAAAAGCTCAAAGACAATTGCCTTCAGCTCCTAAAGCACACACTGCCAGAAAAAAGGTGCTTCTATGGCATTTTTAGGAAAGATTCCAATAGCAGATATTTGTGAGGCCGCTACTTGGTCAACGTCACACATATACACTAAGCACTACTGTGTAGATGTTTTAGCTTGCCAAAAAGCAAATGTTGGCCAGGCAGTGCTTAGTACACTTTTTCAAGCTACTCCACTTCCTACAACCTAGCCACTGCTTACTTGGAAGAGACTGCTTTACAATCTATGCAAAGCATGTGTATCTACAGCCCCACATGCCATTGAACAGAAAATGTTACTTATCCAGTAGACATCTGTTAGTGATACGTAGTGCTGTAGATTCACATGCGCCCTCCCTCCTCCCAGAAGCCTGTAGTCATAGTAAAATTCTTCTTCACTTATTGTACATATATATATATATATATATATATATATATATATATACACTGCATGGACATCCTTTTTTATATTCCATCTATGTATCTATCTATTTATATATACCGGTCTGCGGGAAAACAAACAAAGGTCTCAATGCGCATGTGCACTATTACCGAGAGGAGGAGTCACTCGATCTTGTGACTCAAATAGATTATTAGAAGAAAAACAACTTTTAACACTCTGAGCCTAACACTAGGTGGTGGAGCTATGCAAAGCATTTGCATCTAGAGCACTACATGCCACAAATATATGTCTACTGGGTAAGTAACATTTTCCTTTCCAGTGTTGAAACCCCCAATGTGCTCCATTCTGTGAATCATGCCTTGTTGTCTGTTGTATGAAAGAACCCATCTACAATGGGTTGTCTGTGCTGTTAATTTCCCATGTCAGCCCATTTTGAGGCACATTTCCTTCAAGATTGTAAGAGCAGTCTTAGTCGCCGAGGGATGCCTGGGATGCCCAGTCCCAATATAGAAAATGTGTTGGGATCTTGGATGGAATGTTTTGTAAGGTTTGATCATTCTAGAGAAAAATATCATTTTGGTTAAAGACACCATGCCCATTATGGAAATCGGAGAGCCTTTCAGAGTTGAGTTATCTTTTCAGATTTTTCTATCTGCTCAGACATATTTGTCTATTATCCACTTGTGGGCACAGGAAACCTATATTTGTTCAAGTTTTGATCACCTTTGAGAGAGACTGTGTTGATCGGATTTTGAGCCTCCCAGCTGTTGTCAAAGACCCTTTCCTACAACTGGATACACTCCAGTTTACTCAAATTAATCTGAAGGCCGAAATAGTACAGCATAAGGTCTAGAATCTTCATTGTTGCTGGCCCAGGTTTCTCTATGCCCTGTAGATATGAGTGTAAATTGCAATTTTGTCTACCAGACCTCTGTATCCTTTTGAAAACCTTTAACACCATTATAGCTCCTCATAAAGACCCAGGATGCTTGTTTCCGGTTCAGGAAGGACCTGGCCTGGTAGTTCAGGCTGGACTGTTCCCATGAGGAACAGGGGCAAGACTGATTTGCATATGGCTGGTTTCGGGCTGGGGTGGCATGGTGAACAAAAGACTGATGGATTAAACTCAGATCTGTGACTGAGGATGAGTGTTTGCATTGTTCAGCATTATGCCCATCATCCTTTTGTGTTCCTCATAATAACTGTCAGGGGTCCAAAGTCTCAGTGGAAAGAAACTATAATAGGCTACATGCCTGATGTGTTTGTTGTGCAGTGGGAAATATTTTTGACAAGATCACACTTACCGAAGCCTGTGTATAAGAATTTAGTATATTCAATAAATGTTGAATACAGTCCCAGATTATCAGGGAGCATGAAAAAGTATGTCCTGTCCAGTGACTCAAACACCTTTTCCAGGTTAATCTGTAGAATAGTGTCTTTTCTGACAATTGGATTAAAAGGGCAATTGCATTGAAACGTTTTTAAATATTATGTCAAGTTGACCTGTTCACATGGCACCATTGTGCTCCTGATGAGCTGGTGTTTAAATCACTGTTACTAGAAGAGTTGTAATTACTTTTGACGCAATATTATCTTCTGCTCTTAGCAGAGAAATAGCAAGAAAATGGTTCTTCCACTTTTTGGATTCGCCATGATTACTGCTTCTTCAGTGCCTTCTGACTGTTGACCATTTTTCATAGCCGCATGGAACATCTCCAATAACTAAGGGGCCCCCAACAAGAGTTGCTTACCCTATAATATTCAATTGGAATACCATTTGGTCTTGTGGTTTTGCCAGACTGAAGGAGACATATTGTGTCTGTGATCACTGCAATTGTTAATTTCTGGCTAAGGCATATGTATTCTGGTTTTGTAGCATGCCAGCTGAGATTTCGGAATTATATTTTTCTTTGCAGGTCAGAGGATCGTAAGACCTTCCTGATGTATAGTGTAGTGTAAAATTGAGCAAATTCTTGCACTATCTTCCCAGGATCAGTAATTACTTGTCTGTTGGCATTTACAATGTTAAAGAGTGCCCTTGGCTGGTTATTCTATTAACTTAACCAATATATCAGTTTTCCAGCCTTATCAATAGACTGTTCTTTGAGATGCTAGATATTCTCCTGTGCTTCGTCTGAGCCCTCCTCTATTGCAGCTTGGTACTGCCTATTTTGTAGCAGAGGCTAACAATGGTGGATTCTTAGCATCTATTGTCAAGATGTAAGTTTGATTTCTCCAGACTCTTAAAAGATCTCCTAATTTGTCCCTCTTCAGATAAGTGATGAATGCCATTGCTCTACCACTAGTCACAGGTTTAATGGCTTCACAAGGACCAACGGGAGGCAACAGAGCTTTTAGGAACACTTAATTCAAACAGTGCAATCTGAAAATATGTTACACAATCTCCAACCTCATTCAGTGTCAGCCAAGATCTTAGGCAATATGCAGGCACAATCACTTTCAGGTTCAAATCAAATGCAATATAATTGCAATATATTATGATTAATCCTGTTAGGCTAATAAAAAAATCTATGTTGCTTACAACGCATTTAGGAATACAAGGTTAACATTGCTCACTGATATATGAGAACAGTTGTGGTATGTCTTGGAAATTAGCTGTTTCCTAATGCAGCAAAATATTTTTGTTTAATAAAGATACATATCTAATTATGTCAGCCTGAAATTATAGGGTTTTCTGTTTGCACAAGCAGACAACTGTGGTGTCAGAATGTTCCTTTGTTAATGTTGGAAAATGGAACATGCATTTTGTCAGTAAACAAACTGGTGTTCGTTCTTTCAAGATACTACAAGTCAACAAGTTAAAGCATGAAATTATAGATAGCACTTTTTGAAAGATGAAATGTAGACTGTTTGCAGCATGTGATACTTTAGATCAAATAATTTGCACTCCTAACAATATAAGTTTTTTAGTTTTTTTTAGTTCAGAAGGTAGAGTTTCTGATACAAAGGGACTCACCTAAGCACCAAAATGTATGAGGGCATAGACTCCACCTCAGTTTGCTATTTCTTGCCATCTGGTTTGATTTGACTGCTCCATTATCGATTCACAACAAACTCCAGGTTTTGATGCCAGTGGACTTTGACACTGGTTACCAAGACGATGTGTGCATCTTGTAACCAACAACCACTTCAGGGCCAAATTGTTTGAGGAGCTTGAGTTCTGGACGTTTGACCTTTACTTGTTTACAGGTGAAGTTATTGAGAATACACTGTTTCAATTAGTGTAAAATACAACCTTTGTCCTCAACATACTCTGGCGTCCCTTGGAGCCACACTCAATGCTGTTATGTGCAAAGAGTACCCAAGCAACAATAGAGTGATGGTCTTTCCAAAGCTGCTTCCCTTTACTAGATGTCTCCTCATTTGAGAAGAGACCAATAATGAAACTATTAGGAATTGATGGTTTTAAGCATTGCCTTGGTTCTGAATGCCAGATTGCACGTTTCCTCTACAAGAATAACATTTAAACAATAATCACAAGTGCATGGGGATTGAGCATATCCATTATTGACAGAGCCCAATATTCAGCACAAGAAGCAATTTTAGAAAAAGTTTGTTTCCCGACCTACAGTTGCAGGTGATAATCAAAACAGATGCCTTCCTCATTTGGTGGGGAACTCACATGGGCAACCTTATAATCCAGACTCAATGATCCCAACAGCAATGTCTGTTGTACATCAATGTGCTGGAATTTGTGACAACACAATTAGTTTTTCCAGCCTTTAAAAAGAGAATTTCCAGCAAAGTGGTTGTCATTGATACAAGATTCTGACTGCCACATGTTACATAAAAAAAATACATGCATTTGCAATGCAGTAGGTCTCATGTTTGCTTGAGTTAGAGCTATTGGCATTGTAAATGGATAACTGGACTTTTCGTGCCACATAAATTGGTTGACCCTGCCGCATAATTTGGTTCTCTCTGCCACATAATTGCAGTGGCCCTGCATATAACTGAAGGACTTGCATTTAACTTCATCTTCTTTCTACAGCAAAAAATCAGCGCCATCTAAAACTGAAAAAATAGGACGCTCATTTTATTATCATAGCTAACTAAGTGACATTTGCAGGGAAATCAGTAACAGAGCAGAGTAACAGTCCCCAGTCTTTACTCCAGCCCCATTTCTTATGGTACGTATAGAGGGATCAGCTGGTGATAACAACATTAACTGAAAGTCACGTCTCATCAGTGAGCCAAGTTTGCAACCTTTGATGAATAACTGTGACATGCAACTGAGAGCAAAAGAACAGACAGATGCATGGAGGAATGCTTTGTTTAAAACAAAATACCAACAGCAAGGGACTGTGGCAATACTGCAAAGGAGGCAGAGAAGAAACGTCCAACAGTAGCAGTTTGTGTCTTTGCAGCCAGCAGAGACATAGACGTAGTATTTTTGGGTGCTTGGGATCTGTAACGCATTGATGCTGGCTGCGGGGAGGCAGCTCCGGTGCAGAGGCTCATCTTCGGAGCTGTTACAGACACAGATGTTGCATTAATGTTTACATTAGCTGCGAAAGACACTAAAAAGTGTTGTGTGAGGGGCAAGAGGGTGGGTAGGATGGCACAGGGAGAGTAAGTGTATGCCAGAAAACAGGAGCAACAGTATACACCCACGCAAAACTAATCGGCGAGGCAAAAAAAAAAAGAAAAAAGTTGTGTGCCAAACTAAGGTATATGGTAATTCGTGCAGTAACCCATGTAAGGTTCAATCTGCAAGACGTAACAAAACAGCCACAAGGCAGGACAAACATAAAGCATTTACTTACGAAATAAAGGGAATTTGAAAGGCAGCCGTAGGAGCGAATGAACATTATGGACGTGGTTAAAGCCCACAGAGTAGATTACAACATGACAAAGAGCAGCACTAGGGCGCTGCTAAGCTTGACTTAAAAATAGGGGGGGCATGCATTCGCTGCAGTTTTCGAAACTTGCACAGACAGTTCGACAATGGGGCATTTGTCATCAAGTATCCTTATTTGCTGAACATTCCTCATGGTGGACGATGAGTTTTTTTTTTAGATCTTTATCACAAACCCACGAATTGGAGGTACACCCCCTAGGTGCTCAATAACTATTATGAAAGTTGAGCACACAAGACCTCTTTCTGTTTGCCACCCAAAGCAAAACAAATTGGCAAAACGTCATCTCGAGGTACCCTCAAGCACGATCCATTGGCAATGCTCTACAGAGCAGATGCTCAGGGATAATTGCATACCAATTCCATCTGTCATCATGAAAATGTGACAAGCAGCAATAAGGTTGATTCTCATCGCCTACCAGGGCTTGTCAGCCATGGACCACTCTACTCTAGAGATGCCTATCCATCCTCCTAAAAGTTTCAAACACTTCATCTCTTAACACAAAACTAAGGACAGTTAGTACACCCCGGCCGTGGTGTTCTGAATCTTATAATTTAGTACATGAAGTCTTATAATTTGGGTGTTTACAGCTTCTTCACAAATGCAGGCAAATCTTAAGAAACTAGAAGACCAGCTATTAGATCATGTTATGCAGCTAAATGGAAGCAATTTATAGGTATACTTAAACAATCGTAATAAACAGCCTTTGATGACAGTACAAAACATTATTTGATAGTTGTTTCACCTTTAAAAAACAGAGCGTACCAGTTCTTTAATAAATATGCACTTGGTAGCATGCCTACTAACAGAACAGTCAATTATACAAAAAAGCAAAGGATGGAATGCTTGAATTAATCTCAGCCATTGGTAATTACTTGGGCCGCCTCCCAATCCATCTTTGTTTTGCCCACCATGTCTCCTCAGTTTAGACTCAGCCATAGGCAAATAAGTCTTGACCCTGCTCCAGTCGAAACAGTCCAGCCCAAACTTCCTAGCCAGGTCCTCCCTGCACTGGAACACAAGTAACCCCAATGGTTTTGCCCTCATTATGGGCTCATCAGCTGGGTACAGCCTGGTTCCAGTGACAGTGTGCACGGGACCCACATTTGGACTTACTCGTCTCACTTAAAGAGACAGAGTAAATTATCCTTAAAAGTGATGGATGGGATGCTTGAATTAATCTCAGTCACTTGTAATTACCACTGGTAAATCCACCCATCAGTACATTAGCACATATTCGTTCTCCTGTTCATCGACCTAATGATGAGCATCTCGATTCTTACACTTACTCATGGGGGTAAAAACACAATCTGAAGTGGAATATGTGTCCTGGGGCATTGTGGGCTTCAAGGGAGGTTTTATAAGTTAACTTGAAACCAGAACTCAAACTCCTCATTCGAGGAAAACTATTTGTAACATTCTAAGTCCAAGACTAGATGGCAGAATTGTGCACAGCATGTTACTCTACCACGCTACAGTAGGCAAACAGATTGTTACTGGGAGGTAACTGTAAGACCTGATATGCTTCGGTGTTTTTCCCCAAACTTTTTGCCTTTTCTAGTCGGTTTTGCTGATTCCCTCTTAGGAGCCTTAAGGTCCTGAGCACTTTCCCACTATAAGTACAGTGTGAAAGTTCATGCGTGCTTTCCCACATATGTTGGGAAGTGGCGCTGGCCTGTGCCTGCACACCAGCACCACAAGTGCTTTAAACATGTATCCCGCCTGCCTTAGCAGGCCTGTGTGCACACTTGCACCTATGGTGCTTTTAACCATGTGTTTAACCTGCCAGTGCAGGCCTGTATATGCGCAAGGGGGCCCCTATGCCCAGAGAGTGAAGAATACCTGTGTGTGTTTTCACTACATAAGAGAGCTGCTTTGCCCATAGTTTATCAACAGGAAGGAGGTGTTACAATTGCTACTAGCTGCAACAGTGGATTGCAGCAGAGCAGCCTCATAACTGTCATTGGATTCGTCCTGACAAACCCCTTTCTATGGCAAATATGGTTTTGTCTATACCCATGGAGAAATGCCACTTCTAGAAAGTGGGCATTGCTGTGCCCTAAAACGCTTTGTGTGCCTTTTTATTTGAGTGAAGTCCACAGTGGGGGATGGAGGAGCACATCTGTGCATTCCCCAGCAACAGCTGTAAAACGTGGCACACAACTGGAACTGGAACGAAGACTCTGTTATTTGTGGGCCTGGCTAGATAGATTGAAGAGAGAGAGATTATGACACTTGGCCTCCCGGAGCCAGATCATGGCCCTACTAAAGATTAAGATGTGCATTCCACAGCCCCATGGCAGACAGAACTGAAATTTAGGGGAGACATATATGGTTCTAAGGGGGAACCCTCTGAACTTCCCCCAACTTCAGAGACACAACAGTAGAACTACTGGTGCCAAACTACAGCAAATTAGAGATACACTGCAGGAACGTGGGACAGGGACCATGGACCACGTGGTGCACACTGCCAGAAGAATCTGCTCTGCACAAGGAGTAATTACTGCACTAGGAAGGGACTGCGCACCCTTCCTGCATCGTGGCTAGCCTAGACAAGCTGATTGCTGCTAGGTGGCAGTCTGAAGTGTGCTTTACTAGGGCTTGTTGACTTGCCTCCTCTTCTCTCGTTGAGGTCTCAGGGGCATCCAAGACCTCCTGTGAGGGACCTACACCTTCTGAGTTTGTCATCTGGAGAAGGGGACCCTCTTAAGTGCCTACATTGTCTGCTGTACTTTACCTGGCAGCAGTAGTGTGAGCGTGGAACTAAGCATTGCACCTGGAGACTTGATATGTTTGGGGCCGATCCTTCAAAGTACTGCCCGTATTCAAGGAGTGTGCCCCTCTATAGTGGGGCCACGACACACATAAGTGTCTTTTTGGTAGTGAACAGATTCACTAGTCACGGACCCCGTGAGGCACACTCTTGTCGATCTGGCTGCATTTCTCTCGTGCAACACCTGACTTCATGCTCATTGTGTGCCGGGGTCCATTTCATTGGTTGCGACCCTCTGAGGTGTGGGCGTACTCGAAGTAGTGTTGCATTCTACCCAGTGTGGTATCGCTGGACTTGCTTCTGGGTTTATTTGTGTGTGTGTGTGTGTGTGTGTCTGGATTTGTCTTGGGCAGTCAAAGTCATTGCGCACCAGACGTTGTTCCTCATTCCAGGAAGGTGCGCCATTGATAACTCTTTGTGTTTGTCTGGATTTGTCTGGTAAGACTCAAGTCATTTCACACCAGACATTGTGCCTTATTTCAGGAATGTACGGCCTTGGTAACTCTTCGTGTGCGATTGGAATTGTCTGGTGCGACTCAAGTCATCGTGCACCAGACGTGGCGCGTCCTCCAGGGAGGTGCGGATTTGGTAACTGTGCGCAACTGGCACTGTCAAGGGCAAATCAAGTCATTCCGCCCCAGACGTTGTTCCCCCTTGCAGGGAGGTGCAGAATTGGTAACTATTGTTGTATTGGAGTGCATGCTAAGGCTGGGTGCCACTGTGAACAGCGTGTGTCCCAAAGTGACTCTTCCCCAGCTTGGTAATCCAGGGCCTGCACCCAAAGGAATGTTACGGAGACCCCTAAGTGAACTTCCCAAGAGGTGGTCAAACCTCTGTTTGTTGACTGTCACCTGATAAGCCATTATCTCACTGAGAGCTAGCGGTGCTGAGTGAGTGAGTGGGAGAGATTGCTGGTGATTGACTACACCGCATGGTGGTGTTGCCATACACGTTTTTCTTTGTCAGAGGACTATCAAGGTTGATGTTGGGTTTTACCTGTGCGGCCTAGGACGTGGAACTATTTAAAAGTGCCTCAATTCTTTGTTTGTACACCATGCTGCTATCATTGTGAACTGGAGTGCACCCTAAAACTGTGTTATATTGAATTGGGGAAATCACTAGGGTGGGGCTTGTGCTGACAGCGTTTTGGCACTGCATGAGGGTGCTGGGAAAGTAATATTTTTCTTATGTGTACATTCTACCTATGTCATTTTGACACAATTGGGCCCAGTACTGCTAGTGATATTTCTGCATGCGATTTATGCCCATATTTACATGATGTTCATGTTATGTTAATGTGTGTGTTGAATACAAACTTTATTTACATACACCTCGTGTGAAGCCTCTTTTGTGACGCTCAGTGTGTTTGTTGTGTGGAAATGCTGTGCCAGTGCTTTACACATCGCCCCGGTTTTAAGCCTGACTACTCTGTTGCAAGCTACCCAAGAGTGAGCACTTGTTATACAGTGAGTGTACTCACCCATACCTGATGGGAGTGGTAGGTTTTGCATGGCTAGAGCCTCACTCAGCCAACCAGAACATGCCACCTCCAGCAGTAACATTTTCCATACTCAATAATGTGAGTTGCATAAGTTGCTTTCATTCAGGAAATTATTAAATAGAACTGTTGAATCTTTACTTTTCAGCCGGTTGAATTCTAGGGTGACATTTCCTGAGGGTGGGTTTAGTTTCATGGACAGGAAAAAGAAATTAAAACTACTACATCAAGATGCCTCAGCCTGACATTGGGACTTATTAATGTTCAGATATTTTATATAAAATATATATTCCCCCCACTGCTTCAGAGTTTGTAGCAATAATTAATGGCAAGTTGGAGCTTGCTCGTGATCCTCCCTAATCCTTTGGATTCAAATCATTTACAACTCAAACTTTGTTGCTAGAATTCCTCAGCATGTTATAGCTGTTTTTCCCAAGCTCAATCATGCATTCTATTAGAGATAGAACCACCATCCCAAAGTAGGAGTCAGTACATCCTCATGCTCCTTAGCATACTGGACCAGGGGAGAGAGGCCTTCAAGGAGCCTGCAACATGCAGGTCAGTAACACCGAGGGATAAAAAAAAAATACAAAATCTCTTTATAGGACCCTCCTTATATCTGAGAGACAGTACCAGCAGACTCTATTATTGCTGCAACAGGAAGATAGAGGGCAAGTGTCTCCACTGCATCTGGACCACCTGTGGACAAAAAGTAAAAAGATGGACATGATGGGAAGATTTGAAAGAGGAGCTGCGATTCAATGGCTCATAACCAATTTGAATGCCGTGCTCAACAGGTATGCATATCGGCACTTGTAGGAGATGGCAGACCTTATGAAACATCTACCTGCACAGTACCAAAGGAGAGCAGCGTCCCTCGCAGAAAAGGGGAGGAATATTGCTGACACTTGCTTGAAATCAGCATTAAATGCTGCAGATACAGCAAGTAGACAGACGATGATGGGAAAAACCTTAAGGAGACATGCCTGGCTAAGGGTCTCTGGATTCAAATTTGAGGTGCAGGAGTGCAGTTGATGATACCCTGCAACAACTCAAAAAGTAGAATGACACAGCCAAGTCAATGGGAGTCCTTCAATTCAGTGGAAACATAATAGACCTGCACCTACAAGGAGACTTGTAGGTAGAGGGAGTTTTCAGTGTTCTACCTCACATCAAGGGTTTCATACAAGCCAAATTCAAACACCAACGCAGGGGTGGCAGTACCAAACAACACTGCATCTAGCCTTTCAGAGATAGGCAAGAGGAAGACAACAGTCACAAAGGGGGGAGTGCCTGCACCAACCAGCAAGTGATTTAACACAACAGCATTTCCACGTGTCCTACAAAAGAAGGCAATAGAATTAGTGCCCCAGCACGAGGTAAACCAGGGAAACTACTCAACATACTTCCTAATACCAAAGCAAGACAGAGCTCCTCATCCTGTACTAGACCTTCTTTTCTTAAACAAGTTCATAAAAACACAAACATTAAAAATGACAACGCTGCAGGATGTCATGCCGCAGCTACAACAAGGAGACTATATGGCAACAATGGAGCTAAAGGATGCATACCTGCACATCCCAGTGAACCGCAAGCACAAAAAATACTTGCATTTTGTGGTGGATGGAGAGCACAATCAATTCAAAGTACTGGCTTTCAGAATAAAGCTAGCACCCAGAGTGTTTACACAGTACCTAGCACCAGTGGTGGTGCATCTAAGATGGCAAGGGATACATGCATTTATTTTTCCTAGACGATTGGCTGGTGAAAGCAAACTCCCTACACAAGTGCAAAGAGCACATAAACACTGTAATTTCAGCACTCCACAATCTGGTGTTTTCAATCAACAGTGAAAAATCATCTCCCAGAACAGGACAAATGGTTCCTGGGAGCTAGAATAAACTCAGCAGAAGCATAAGGTCACGCTTGCAAAAAAAAAAAAAAAGGATGCTATCATTACTGCAAGAAACCCACGCATCCTAGAAGGGTCAGTCTCTGACAGTGAGTAATATGGCAAAAATGCTTTGGAACATGCCCTACTTCTTACCACTTGTACTATATGCAAGGCTACATGGGAGACCAATTCAGGAATGCATTCAAACTCAATGATCACAAGCCACGTGGAATTGGGAACAGCTAATGGTTGTTGCGTCAAATAGAACGAGATGGCATGGTTCAACAGAACAAATATATCAACTGGGAAAACGCTCTAGCTCCAACTCCCACTGTAACAATTACCACAGTTGCCTCACATAATAGTTGGGAAGCTCATACGAGGAAACTCAAAATCAGAGGAATTAAGAAAGACCAGGAAGATGCACAAAATATTAGTTTAGTGGAATCAAAAATAGTGTTCCTAGCCTTAAAAGCCTTTCAAAAAACAGCTGTGGGAAAAGTCACTACAAATTCAGACAATACAAGAACAGTGTTCTAGCTCAACAAACGAGGAGGCCCGAAATCTTTTGTACTGTCAAAACTAGCACAAGAGATCTGGAATTGGGCCATTCAGCAACAAACATAACAGCAATACATCTTCCAGGGAACGACAATGTAGAAGCGGACAATCTGAGCAGACAAGGATTCTCCTCACACAAGCAGGAACTCAAAACAGGTATTCAGGCAGTGGGGAACACCAGAAATAGACCTGTTTGCAACATCAGGTAACACAAAATGCCAATACTTTTCATCCAGACACCCACACCACTTGAGTACCAAAAACTCAAGCAGAAAGAGCGCTACACCTGCTAGATGCAGGAAGAGCGATAATGTAATAAATGGAAAGACAAGACCCATTACAAGGGGAAGACAATTATTTGCGTCATTCGCAGACAATAACAAGGGAAAACCAGTTACAGATAATACCATCTCAAGATGGCTCACCCAAACAATCCAAATATTTCATGCAACAGCGAGAATACAGTTACAAACCAAACCAAAGGCACACACTACTTGTGTAAGAAAAAAAAAAAAAATAGCTTTTCTTGCAAATATACCATTGCAGGATATTTGCATGGCAGCTACTTGGTTATCAGTGCACACGCTCACAAAGCACTATTGCATAGACATGCAAATGAATAAGGAAGCTGAGGTGGAACAAAGAGTATTAAAACATTTCTGTACAAGCTCAAACTCATCATCAAACCACCCACCACACAGATAAAAAAAGATGCAAAATCAATGCACAGCATGTGAATCCAGAAAAGATTCATGCTGCAAAACAAAATTGTTCCCTACCTTCAAGCTGAAAAACTACTATTACAGGTAAGAAACCCATTTCGTTCTCCTCGCCAGACCAGTTCAAAGGTCTGTTTTCTGAGGGACCACAACGAGAGTGCCAGCTTGGTGTGTAACAACTTTCGGTCCTAATTAATGGCGTGGCATCGACACAACAGGAAATGCACTATTCCAAAACGAAGCACCAAGACTCTACATAATCCCCATCTGGAGCATTTGCTGAGGATGGTTAGAGCTTTAAGTCAGACGATGATGAAGTGGGGGCATCTGTAGCACTGAAGGAGCAGAAGAGGTGGAGTCCGATCACAGTATCTTCTGAACCCACCTGTTCTGGAGAAACGTAATTCCCAGAACCCCACAGAAACCCACCCGCAGTACAAAGAATACACTTGGTGCCCCTAGTGTTGACACTGAGGACTTGTCCGCAACATCCCAGCACGAAAAGATAATCAGCTGTATACCATGAAGAGGCTAACCATGAATCAACCATGTATCAACCTCAAAAGCAGTCTCTGCTCCTTGGAAAGTAACATGTCCAAGAGGCTCAATAGTCTGCAGTGTGCATTGTATTGGAGGCTATTCAGTGCCAAAAAATTTAGTTGATGCTGGAGGAAGGCCAACTAAGAGCTCAAGATTATCCACATCAAGAAGAATCTTGAAGATGAGAGGACTTTAAAGGCAAAGAAGAATTTAAAGGCTGAGATAGAGCCAAGAGCTTTTTAACAGTGAAGTCCACTTAGAACTCCACAAGGCTTGTATTCCAAGCACAGAGACTTAACAAGAAGGTTTGGCATTACTCTGTTTTAGGAAAGTAACCAATACCCATGTGTATAGTTCCACATACAGCCATACCACCACAGGTGACACCAATACTTCCAAAAACGCACATGCTTTCTTTTTTTAAGACACACTTTGTTGGACCTGGCCCTGTTTGCAGGGCCATCCCCAAACTTTTTGCCTTCCTCCTGCTATTTTTCTGACCTCTTTTTGTTAGCTCTAGGACTCTGAGCACTTAATCACTGCTGAACAGTGCTAAAGTGCATGTGCTCTCCCGTCTAAACTTTGTATGATTGGCTTACACCTGATTGGCACATTTAATTTATGTATAATTCCCTTGTACAGTGGTATCCCGTATGCCCTGGGCCTGTAAATGAAATGTTACTAGTGGGCCTGCAGCGCCACTTGCACCACCCACAGAAGTAGCCTTTCAAACCTGTTTCAGGTCTGCCACTGCAGGGCCTGCGTGTGCAGTTTACTGACACAGGAACCTGGCATTAAAATTTGCTTGAAACTCCCCTTTTACTACCAATGGTAGACCCTAGCTAGTCCTATGGGCAGGGTGCTGTGTATGTAAAAGGTAGGACATATGTCTTTATGTACTACATGCCCTAGTAGTGACAAACAGCCTATTTAGTTTCTCAGTTCTGTGAGCACTGCTGCTCTCATTCGATTGCATTGGGAATGCCATATCATATGTCTAAGTGGTATTGTCTGATCTATGAGGGGTGGCGTATACATGTTTGGTATGGTTGGAATAGTAGTGAGAAATGCTGCTTACTGGTGTATTAATATTACTATTATAGAAATGCCACTTTTAGAAAGTGAGCATTTCTCTGTGCTTACGACTGTGGTGTTTTGCAGCTTGACTCCAATCCACGTCTGGGGCAGAGTGATAGCTGGGCCTTGAGCATACTTCTCAGACAGCCAGTACACAGGAAGGGTGAGGTGTAATTGGATCACATCTGCATACCGAATGGCCTTCCTAGGCTGCGAGAGGGAGAGGCAGGGTGCACTTAGATTTTTATAAGCTGTGTCCTGTCCTCACACAAAGGGCTTGTTTACCCACTACTGCTGTCTGGAGCCATTGCTGGAGGAGAAAGGGGACATTCCTGGACCCGGTTAGTGCTGGTTGGAACCCCCTCCCCACCTGTGTGGAAGCTGATGAAAATTGAATATAAGTACAGGGGGTTGTCCCACACATTTTGATACATTGATGGACACTGTATAGACCAGGAACCAGATGCACCTGACGGGGGACTGTTATGCTGTAAGGAACCACCATTGGACTGGTTGATTGTGCTAATCTGTGGCCAACTGAGCCACAAGAACTACCACTTCACCTGCCAGGACTCTTGTGCTAGCCTGCTGTTTGCCCCTGTCTGGGATTCCCCAGTTTTCTCCAGGGGCTGGGTGGTGTGCCTCCTGTTTTTCCTACAGATAGTGCGAGGGAAGCACCCTACTCTCGGCTTCAACAAAGAGTGATTTTCCCTCATACCAGCACAAGTGTGTGGTGCGCGTTGTGTGTAATTACTTTCTTCATCAGTTCAGCACATTGGAGCACTAAATGCACTCCCCTTGGCTGCTGCTATCCCGCATGGTGAGAAGTTAGCAATTGGTTTTATTTAATTGGTTTTATTCCCCTCTGGCTCTATGGCCGGCATGTGAAGAGTGCTTCATTCGGCCTTCTGTGAACAAGCTTCCAGCACGGGTCATGGGCCTCGCATATCTCCAGACACGAGTGCCGGACTTCAGCCTTTGCAAGACTGCATGGTGAGCGCCTTCGTTTCCCCTGGACTTTGCTAGGAAAAGTCTACGCCGCATTGTTCCCCAAGATGACTGCCCAGGACTGGCGTACACACTCGACTACGGCCCCAGCAGGATTGCTGCCCGCAGCTGCACGGAGTGTTTGTGGATCCCCATCGGATCCTTTGCATTCAGCAGTCCAGGCCTTCCAGCCAGATGTCCTCGGTTGGAATTGGTTGTCAGTGGCGGGGGCCCCCCACGCAAGATATGCGTTACTGAGCAAGGCGGTCCCTGAAAGGAGCCTCTACAAATGATTTGTCTTAGAGTTTATGCAGAGAGACTAAGGGTGGCATTTTTGGGGGGCAGTCATAGTACGGCTGGCAGGACGGGAAAGGGCATCCTCATCAGAGGCCTGTCTTTGCCAAAGCCACCCATTACCATATTTGCAGTATTAGGCACAATCCTGTGGTGAGCATGGTGGACGGTGATCCGCCGTATAATCCATAATAGGAGCCCAGGAGCACTGTGCCTATACACTTGTGCTCTTCTTGCTGCGTATCGAGGTTCCCATGCCGCAGACAGGGACACGGAACACTGTCCAGGGAACACTGCACCTTAATGTCTCTTCTAGGGAAATGTTTCTTCTTGGGCAGTCATAGTGATGTCTTGCATTCATGATAATGTGTTTATTATGACATGCATTTGTGGTGATAATAATGATCTGCCATTTGAGAATGTTTTATTCTATGTGCATTTATTTTAGT